>NC_041218.1:70863291-70902385 GCF_002837175.3 Physeter macrocephalus
TAGGGAGCGTTCTAATTTCATTCTTTTACATGTAGCTGTCCAGTTTTCCCAGCACCACTTATTGAAGAGACTGTCTTTTCTCCATTGTATATCCTTGCCTTCTTAGTCATAGATTAGTTGACCATAGGTGCGTGAGTTTATCTCTGGGCTTTCTATCCTGTTCCATTGATCTATATTTCTGTTTCTGTGCCAGTACCATATTGTCTTGATTACTGTAACTTTGTAGTATAGTCTGAAGTCCAGTTCCGTTTTTTTCCTCAAGATTGCTTTGGCTCTTCGGGGTCTTTTGCTCTGTAAAAAATGCCATTGGTAATTTGATAAGGATTGTATTGAATCTGTAGATTGCTTTCAGTAGTATAGTCATTTTCACAAAATTGATTCTTCCAATCCAAGAACATGGTATATCTCTCCATCTGTGTGTGTCATCTTTTATTTCTTTCATCAGTGTCTTATAGTTTTCTGAGTACAGGACTTTTACTGTGGGCATCCTTGTCTTGTTCCTGATCTTAGAGGAAATGCTTTCAGTTTTTCACCATTGAGAATGATGTTTGTTGTGGGTTTGTCATATATGGCCTTTATTATGTTGAGGTAGGTTCTCTCATGCCCACTTTCTGGAGAGTTTTTATCATAAAGCAGTGTTGAGTTTTGTCAAAAGATTTTTCTGCATCTATTGAGATGATCATATGGTTTTTATTCTTCAGTTTGTTAATATGGTGTATCACATTGATTGATTTGTATACATTGAAGAATCCTTGCATCCCTGGGATAAATCCCACTTGATCATGGTGTATGACCTTTTATTGTGTTGTTGGATTCTGTTTGCTAGTATTTTGCTGAGGATTTTTGCAACTATATTCATCAGTGATATTGGTCTGTAATTTTCTTTTTTGTGGTATCTTTGTCTGGTTTTAGTATCAGGGTGATGGTGGCCTCCTAGAATGATTCTGGGAGTGTTCCTTCCTCTGCAATTTTTTGGAAGAGTTTGAGAAGGATAGATATTAGCTCTTCTCTAAATGTTTGGTAGAATTCAGCTGTGAAGCCATCTGGTCCTGGACTTTTGTTTGTTGGAAGATTTTTAATCACAGTTTCAGTATCATTACTTGTGATTGGTTTGTTAATATTTTCTGTTTCTTCCTGGTTCAGTCTTGGGAGCTTATACTTTTCTAGGAATTTGTCCATTTCTTTCAGGTTGTCCATTTATTGGCACAGAGTTGCTTGTAGTAGTCTCTTAGGATGCTTTGTATTTCTGCGGTGTCCGTTGTGACTTCTCCTTTTTCATTTCTGATTTTATTGATTTGAGTCCTCTCCCTCTTTTTCTTGATGAGTCTGGCTAAAGGTTTATCAATTTTTTGTATCTTCTCAAAGAACAAGCTTTTAGTTTTATTGATCTTTTCTATTGTTTTCTTTGTTTCTATTTCATTTATTTCTGCTCTGACATTTATGATTTCTTTCCTTCTAATAACTTTGGGTTTTGTTTGTTCCTCTTTCTCTAGTCCCATTAGGTGTAAGGTTACGTTGTTTATTTGAGATTTCTCTCATTTCTTGAGGTAGGATTGTATTGCTATAAACGTCCCTCTTAGAACTGCTTTTGCTACATCCCGTAGGTTTTGGATCATCATGTTCTTGTTGTCATTTGTTTCTAAGTATTTTTTGATTTCCTCTGATTTCTTCAGTGATCTCTTGGTTATTTAGTAATGTATTGTTTAGCCTCCATGTGTTTGTGTTTTTTACATTTTTTTCCATGTAATTGATTTCTAACCTCATTGCGTTGTGGTCGGAAAAGATGCTTGATATGTTTTCAATTTTCTTAAATTTACTGAGGCTTGATTTGTGACCCAGGATGTGATCTATCTTGGAGAATGTTCCATGTGCACTTGAGAAGAAAGTGTAAGCTGCTGTTTTTGGATGTAATGTCCTAGAAATATCAATTAAATCTATCTGGTCTGTTGTGGCATTTAAAGCTTTTGTTTCCTTATTAATTTTCTGTCTGGATGATCTGTCCATTGGTGTAAGTGAGGTGTTAAAGTCCCTCACTATTATTGTGTTACTGTCTATTTTCTCTTTTATAGCTGTTAGCATTTGCCTTATGTATTGAGGTGCTCCTATGTTGGGTGCATATATATTTATAATTGTTATGTCCTCTTCTTGGATTCATCCCTTGATCATTATGTAGTGTCCTTCCTTGTATCTTATAACATTCTTTATTTTAAAGTCTATTTTATCTGATATGAGTATTGCTACTCCAGCTTTCTTTTGATTTCCATTTGCGTGGAATATCTTTTTCCATCCCCTCACTTTCAGTATGTATGTGTCCCTAGGTCTGAACTGGATCTCTCATAGACAGCATATATACAAGTCTGGGTTTTGTATCCATTCATCCAGGCTCTGTCTTTTGGTTGGAGCATTTAATCCATTCATATTTAAGGTAATTATCAGTATGTATATTCCTATTACCATTTTCTTAATTGTTTTGGGTTTGTTATTGTAGGTCTTTTCCTTCTCTTTTGTTTCCTGCCTAGAGAATTTCCTTTAGCACTTGTTGTAGAGCTGGTTTTGTGGTGCTGAATTCTCTTAGCTTTTGCTTGTCTGTAAAGCTTTTGAGTTCTCCGTGGAATGTGAATGAGATCCTTGCCAAATAGAGTAATCTTGGTTATAGGTTCTTCCCTTTCATCACTTTAAATATATTGTGCCACTCCCTTCTGCCTTGTAGAGTTCTGCTGAGAAAGCAGCTGTTAACCTTATAGGAGTTCCCTTGTATGTTATTTGTCGTTTTTCCCTTGCTGCTTTCAATAATTTTTCTTTGTCTTTAATTTTTGTCAGTTTGATTACTATTTATCTCAGCATGTTTCTCCTTGGGTTTATCCTGCCTGGGACTCTCTCCACTTCCTGGACTTGGGTGGCTATTTCCTTTCCAATATTAGGGAAGTTTTCCACTATATTCTGTTCAAATATTTTCTCGGGTTCTCTGTCTCTTGTCCTTCTGGGACCCCTATAATGCTAATGTTTGTGTGTTCAGTGTTGTCCCAGAGGTCTCTTCATTTCTTTTCATTCGTTTTTCGTTATTCTGTTCTGTGGCAGTGAACTCTACCATTCTGTCTTCCGGGTCACTTATCCATTCTTCTGCCTCAGTTATTCTGCTATTGATTCCTTCTAGTGTATTTTTCATTTTAGTTATTTTATTGTTCATCTCTGTTTGTTCTTTAATTCTTCTAGGTTTTTTTGTTTTTGTTTTTTACGGTATGCAGGCCTCTCACTGTTGTGGCCTCTCCCGTTGCGGAGCACAGGCTCCAGACGCACAGGCTCAGTGGCCATGGCTCACGGGCCCAGCCGCTCCACAGCATGTGGGATCTTCCAGGACCGGGGCACGAACCCGTGTCCCCTGCATCAGCAGGCGGATTCTCAACCACTGTGCCACCAGGGAAGCCCCTCTTCTAGGTTTTTGTTCTTTAATTCTTCTATATCTTTGTTAAACATTTCTTGCATCTTCTTGATCTTTGCCTCCATCATTTTCCCGAGGTCCTGAATCATCTTTAGTATCATTATTCTGAATTCTTTTTCTGGAAGGTTGCCTATCTCCACTTCATTTCGTTGTTTTTCTGGGGTTTTATCTTGTTCCTTCATCTGGTACATACTCCTCTGCCTTTTCGTTTTGTCTGTCTTTCTGTGAATGTGGTTTTCGTTCCACAGGCTGCAGGATTGCAGTTCTTCTTGCTTCTGCTGTCTGCCCTCCCATAACATAAGTTTTGGTCAGACTTGGCATAAGGTTGGCTAGATATTTTTCTTCCAAGGAACAAAATTTTAAAATTTTGTAACAACCACACTTCAGTGACCTTTCATGGTGTGGGCTACAATCTCCTTTTGGGCAGATTACCCAATGGATGAAAATTTACCTGAAATGCAAGTTTTTTCTTCTGTTCTTATGACCAAATGATGGTCAACTCCACACAAGTATATATTTATGTATAACTTAGAATAACATTTTAAAGTGAATTATTGTGCCTTACTAAATGTAATATTTATAAATAAAAATTAATGCATTCCACCTATTTACTGTGGATTTTTTCTACAATGAACTCTGGCTCCCAGACCACATTCACCACTGTTGCAAACCTGCTGTTGAGTGGTACTCGTATACATTGGTTGGAAATTTTTCAGTGTCCAAGAAGGCATCATTTGTTTTAGTTTTGAGTTGGACATATTCAGTATTTTTCAGTTGCTTTTCTTGCTTTCTAGTAAATTCTGCTTTTAAACCACCCTGAACAAACTTTGCTTAGGCTATGACATTTTATTTTTATTATAATTGCTCTTCTTCCACCAATAAGAAAGTATAAATGGAAAGTTTAAGTGGACTTCATATACCTAATGTATTATTATCAAAATAATCTGGGAGCCAATAGTACAGTGAAAGGACAATGAAACTTGAGTCAGAATATTTGACTCTTACTTGTTAAATTACTTTAGACAATTTATTTAACCCCATTGGGTCTATTTTCCCAATAGTAAAAAGAATCACAACATCCCTATTGTAGGTCTCTTACAGAGAATTGATATACTGTAGAAGCTTAGTGATGTGAACTGTATCTGTGTCCAAATGTTTTTAATGATCAGTTTAGTATTAACATTGTAATCATGGATTCAAAAAGGGGTTACCTAATAGAAGCCATGGTAAAAAAAAAAAAATCTCCAGTAAAAACAAATGAAATGAAACAGGCTTTTCTTCAATAAGTTTCTCCCAGAAGAGCCACTGACCACTGACTAGCTGTGATGCAGGCATTCATTTATAAATACATTCAGGCATAGAGTATAATGACTAGACAGCCGCAACATGCCTGACAAAGTTTATTTAATCATTTTAACAATCGTCTTGGGTTTATTGCTGAATTTATTTGATTAACTGTGCATAAATCTGTTAAGATAAATATAGATAAAGGCTAATGGATCCAATCAAAGCCAAAAAAGGGGGGGTGGGGAATGAAGAGGCAAATACAGGTCAATTGCAAAATAACAAGGTGTGCTAATTAATTTCTAGATTCATATCTTCCATTGTGATTTGCAGAATACTATAATACCAACATGACACCCACAGAATGATCAGAAGTTAAAAATACTTAGCAGGCATTGATGGATGTAAACTTGGATACAAATGTACATTGAATGTAGTTGCAAAACTGAAAATAATAGAAGTAAAGTCATGGCACACACATGGTTAGGTTAGATATTGTCAGAAAACTGCATGGGCTGACAGCTGCATTGAATGTTCATGGTCAAAAGTCAGTACTCTTACTGCACAATATTCCTGGTGCTTGGGGGCAGAGATCAATTAATTCTGTGAGAATGGTGAGGATTCGGGTTATTAGACTCAGAAGCAACATAAATAAAGTCTTCTATAGCAAACTTTCACATTCTATCCCTCATCTGAACAGTACCTGTCAACCCTTCCAAATGAAGTAATAAAGAGGAAAAGCAACATTACATGACTGGCAGCCTCAACTATGCCACGGAATATTTGTTATTCTTTCTTACCAGGGCTGTTTCCCCTGGTGGGCACTAGTGGAGTCATACAGGCAGATCTGTGAGGAAAAGCATACAGCCTAGGGAACTTTTCCAGGCACTACTTGGAGGAGACTGATTTTCTATTGTTAAAGAAAGTTGAAAGAAAAAAGTCTATGTTTTTAAATCTTATGCACATTAACTTCAGTTTACTTATTCCCCTTGAGGTAGAGAATAGTCTGGAGTTATTATATATATGTACAGGAAGGTTGTACAACATGCAGAGAAGAGTATATGACTATCAATTACAGAAAAATTACTTTGGTTTTATTTTTTATATTCATTGTATACATGGTTTGGAAAGAACAAAAAGCATCACTTTGCGTTCAAATGAATAAAAAGAATTTATTAAGACCAAAGGATTCTAAAGAACAGGGATCACACTTATATGGGCTTGTGTTTTGGAACATAAGCTAAATCAGCCTAGTAAGCTGATTAATTAACTATCTTTGGGTTGATAATTGAGCATTTTTGCTGGGTTGATAAGAAATCTAAATCTGCAACTCAAAAGGGTTTCAAATATTCTATTAAAATTATGTGTAAAAATTAAAAGAAATTCCAATATTTTGAGGATAAATAGGTTTCTTGCAGGAGGTACAATTTGGTAGGGAATCATTGTCTCCAGAGCTTTGGATCTGGATGCCTTGTTGAAATTTTAACTTCTTTTCTCCTTTCCCTGTCAGGCAGGTAAGCAGCTCTATATGTAATCATTTCAGGATAGACGTACGGCAGAAAAGAGGAATGAGCCACAGGTCTTTGTAGACATTTTTCTCAGTGTTTAAGCTCTTAGGAGAACCTAGAGGATTTTATTATGAAGCCAAAGCTTTCTTGGTTTTATGAGCATAAATTTCTGAACACAGAAGGAGGATTGACTATGCTGTGAATAAGAAGAGACAGAGAGAAGGTAATAGGTTCACAGACAGGGGACACCACATCTTGTTCTTCAGCAGTTTCTCTGTGGAGCTGACAGGCTATTGGATGGATGGATGGATGGATAGATAGACAGTTAGATAGATAGTTAGATAGGTAGCAAAAGGGTCCTGTCTGCCAAGCATGTGCAGGAGGCAGCAAGGAGTAGCTGAGTTCAAAGAGCCTGTCAGCCCTCTACAGCAGTCATCACAGAAACAAACCATAGGAACCAAAGACTAGAATCTACATCTAGGATGACTCACATGTCCCAGGTTACCTAGGACTTCCCCAGTTTTAGCACAGAATCCCCTCAGTCTCAGATAAATCAAGACATTTGTCATCTCCCCCTTTCATCCCTCTCCCCCTCTCCCAAATACAATGTTTAAGTATATGGAACTATGCAAAAAGCCTTCTACCCCTCCCCCTACCCCAAATACAATGTTTAAGTACTTGGAACTGTGGAACAAGTCTAAGAGGAATATTTCAAAAAGGACTAAGATTTCCACCTGACCTAAGGAATGGGGATTGAGATTCAGAATTCAAAAGAAATTATGGATAATAAAGAAAGTTCTATTTTTTACACACCAGAACTTGTGTACTAAGTGATATTTACAATAACTGAATACTAAAAGGAAACAATGTCAAGAGTTTTCCAGTGAATATTACTAGCCTTAAATTCTGTACTGAGCTAAAACATTGTGTAGACGCACCAAAGAAATAGTGTCATAATTGCAAAATTCAGAAAATCTAACAGCATTCCTGAAAAAGGTGCTTGAAGGACTATTAGTTGATATAGAAATTAATCAAAAGAAAAACTCAGGAATTAGAGTAATGAGAAATTAGAGTAGTAAGAAATTATGTAATAAGAAATCACATGAAAGCTTGAAGAACAATTAAAATTAAGTCTAAATAATGTTTCTAAAAATGATAGTACAACTAAATGTTAAAAAGGTGAAAAGCTTCTCAAAAACAAAAAAAGAATTTGACACAAGAATGATAAATCAAAGATAACTTTCATCAGGTTGCCTATATACATTTACAAATTGTACCTTCAAAGATGGGGAAGTAAGATCATTTATTTATTTATTTATTTTTATTGAAGTATAGTTGATTTACAATTTTGTGTTAATTTCTGCTGTACAGCAAAGTGATTCAGTCATACATATATGTACCTCCTTTTTTTCATATTCTTTTCCATTATGGTTTATCATAGGATACTGAATATAGTTCTCCATGCTATACAGTAGGACCTTGTTGTTTATCCATTCCATATATAATAGGTTATATGTGCTACCTGCAGCCTCCCACTCCATGCCTTCAAACCCCTCCCCCTTGGCAACCACCGTCTGTTATTTATGTTCATGAGTGTTTCTGTTTTGTAGATAAGTTCATTAGTGTCATATTTTAGATTCCACATATAAGTGATATCATATGGTATTTGTCTTTCTCTTTCTGACCTACTTCACTTAGTATGATAATCTCTAGTTGCATCCGTGTTGCTGCAAATGGCATTATTTTGTTCTTTTTTATGGCTGACTAGTATTCCATTATATATATGTACCCCATCTTCTTTATCTATTCCTGTTGATGGACATTAAGGTTGTTTCCATGTCTTGGCTATTGTAATTAGTGCTGCTATGAACATAGTGGTGCATGTATCTTTTTGGATTAGAGTTTTGTCGGGATATATGCCCAGGAGTGGGATTGCTGGATCATATGGTAATTTTATTTTTATTTATTTGAGAAACCTCCGTAGTGGCTGTACCGACTTACATTGGGGAAGTAAGATTAAAATCATTCTGTTTTTAAAGTTTACCAAAAAACAGATCAAAAGATTTGTTGACTTTTGATTTTTTTAATAATATATAGGGTAAAATAATTGTCTAGAAACCATAAATAGATTTTTTTAATGAAAGAAAAAGAAAGCAAAGAATAAAAGAAAAATAGGAAGATAGTATAAATAGGATACACAAAACAATTACCAAAGTAGGTCTAGTCATATTGCTTACGATCATGCAGGTTAATGAGTTAAACTCCTTAAATTATAAAACTCTCCATCTACATTATAAAAAATAATTTATTATATGCTGTTATAAGGGAAATGCCTAACTTCACAGTTATCTTTGGGACGTCCAATAGTGCTGAATCTTGAAGCCCCATTGTAATATCACTAAAGGGATTATTTTAAAAGACATAAACCCACAAGGATAAAGTAGGAGTAGAGACAATAGCGACAGAACTTTGAAGCCTGGGAAACAGATGAACGAGTGGCCTTGGCCTGATTTGCACCACAGAATCTTCAAAAGACTCAGGAATTGATGTCCATGTGTACCTCAGGTAGTGGGGGTGATGGCTGAGGAAAGGGATAGTGGATGAGAGCTATTTGAGAAGCAGTTGTCTGTCTAGATCTCCTCTCCCACTCTTTCCCCCAACTGCCCCTCCCCCACGCTATTCATTGTCTAAAGCTCCCTGGAAACTTGACAGAGGGGATATCTCGACTGAGGGACACAAGGAAAAGTTGAGGGCAGGTGTGCTGTGACAAAAAACAAACAAAAAAACCTGGGGAGATCAAGGGTACACCTACCAACTGCATAATGAGACTTCCTCCTCAAGTCCCTTTGCCTTTTTACCAGTGTTACAGCCAAGACTTGACTTAACTTCTGGACAGGACTTTAGTGAGTTGTTCAGTGGGAAATACAATCACCCCCAAAGAAGAGGACTAAAGACACTGACATGGAGAGAGCCACAACACGTGGCCAAGTCAAATCATCTTACTGTCAGTCTCAAGAGCAACACGTCCCATCACAGGCACAGAGCTTATAATCAGCTTTTCAGGTCCTTCAGTCTTGAATATAGTAAAGAACCCAGGATTACCAAGCATTTTAGGAAAGCCTCTAATATGAAAGACAGGCAATCAAAACACACAGAAAAAGAAAACAGTCTGGAGGAAAAGAAACTTGTGAAAAGAGAAGGAATAAAGAACGTCATAATCACAGGGAGGTACTGAATCTCAGACATAAGTATACAAAGACTATATTATTTTTAAAATAGCAAATTATATCTACAATGACATCGAATTTTAATCTGTCTAATGAAGGTTAAAAACAATAATTTTTCATGCTATAAAAGGTATGATGTACTTTGCCAAAACCTTGTAGGAAAGAAATCTTGAGTAGTAAACCAAGAGACATAAAAGTTTATATGCATTTTTGCCCAGAAAACCCAGTTCTAGGAAATGATCTTGTGTAAATAATTATACATGTACAAATAGATATATAAGGACAGTCAATCTGAAAGTATTCATAATAGCAAAAAGTGAGAAAAATTCCATATGTGCATCAAAAAGTGGATGGTTTGCATGTAGAGTGACTAAGATTGTTTTAGTCATTAGAAATCATGTCATGTAACAGTAATTGAAGACTGAAAATGTTTGTAATATAACATTAAATTAAAAATTATGAGTTGCAATTTCAATTTTGAAGAAGTTTGGGTATATGTGCATATGTGTTTAGGTATATATATATATATATAATTAATAAATGCTAAAAAATAAAAGACTGAAAAATATATCAAAATTTAACTGTTTATTTCTGGGTAATGGGGTTATGGGTTAAATTTATTTTCCTTTTATACTTTTTATTCATGTTCTAATTTTTAAAATTCAGAAATAGTAAATATTTTAAATAAGAATTTGAAATTCTCTTCAATTGAATTGGCTAGTGACAAATATGGGATGAATGCTTTTCCTCCAAAGCATTTGACTGCTATTATAGACGTAGTCTTCCTACTAGCAGAAGAAGCCCAGAATAACCAGCAAAAGTTGTTCACACAACTGTGCTGACAATGATATTAGTACCTAGAACAACATAACAGTTAACTAAGGGAAAACCATGTTAGGTTCAACTCAATGAGAACCAGGGGAGGGTAAAAGCAAATGGAAAAAGATGAAATTGACAGGGAAAACCGATGCTCAATTCAAGCTCCCAGGCTGGGTGGGCCATTTGGGTGGGAAACTAACCTCTCCAGAGTTTGGGTTCACTGACCACAAGTGGAACAAAGGTTTGCAGAACAGGCCAGATTGAAGCAAGTAGCTATAAAAGTGTTCTGTTCTGTGAACACCACCCTGCAACATAATTGGCCACCTCAACAAAGGAAAACAGTGCCCAGGGTTTCTCCATTCAGGAAGCAAATATGAAGAGCAGGAACTGGAGCCGTGTGCCAACACTTCCCCAAGATCAGAGGCCAAGAAAATAGTATAATATCTGAAAAACAAATCTGGTCAATTTCTCATAGGACTTTCTAACTCAACTATTTTGAATTGGCAGTATATTTCTAAGGGTCTGGGTATTGGTTCTATCCTAAAACCATGAGATTTTGTGAGATTATTTTTACATAGCAACAGACTTTGCTATATGAACTATCATTTCTGATATTTGAAAGAGAGCTAGTCTACCTGGATTGTGGGAATACTTCTGCTACTTTAAAACAAAACAAAACAACAGCTATATATATATATATATATACACACACACATACACATATACACACACACACACATATATATGAAATTAATAGCCTCAATTCCTTTTTTTCATTAATTCATTTGAGTATTCAGCCTCAGTTCTGTATATGTAAGGCATTGATTATGCCTAGGCATTGAAGGGTATATAAAGACAAGTCCCACACATTCTTCTTCAAACCTAGTGGGAAGGGAATAAGATTAATATATAAATGCTTTATTTTTGTAATTATAAATATAAAGGGCTCTTATCAGTCAGTATAGCTAGGCTATGTTGCAGTAATTGAAAAAAAAACACCTTGATATATCAGTGACTTCACATAATAAAGCTTTATTTATCAGTCATAAAAGTCTAAAGAGGGCAAGAAGTTCTCTAGAGCAAAGCTCCACCAAATGGTGACTCAAGAATATAGACCAAAACATGGCCTCCAAATTTGCTGTCAAAAAGAGATGGAAGATGCACATTGGCTCTTTTGTTTTTAAATTTTTTTTTTATTGAAGTATAGTTGATTTACAATGTTGTGTCAATCTCTGCTGTGCAGTAAAGTGACTCAGTTGTTTATACACATATACACATTCTTTTTTTGTATTCTTTTCCATTATGGTTTATCACAGGATATTCAGCATAGTTTCCTGTGCTATACATTAGGACCTTGTTGTTTATCCATTCTAAATATAATGGTTTGCATCTACCAACCCCAAACTCCCAATCCATTCCTCTCCCTCCCCCCCTCCCCCTTGGCAACCACAAGTCTGTTCTCTATGTCTATGAGTCTGTTTCTGTTTTGTAGATAGGTGAGTTTGAGGCACACTGGCTCTTAAATATCTCAGATCAGAAGTGATATTTGCACCAAGTGTGAGCGTATGTGTGTGTGGTGAGAATATGTAAGGTCTACTGTCAATAAATTTCAAGTATGTAATACAGTATTATTAACTATAGTCATCATGTTGATTTATTCATCTCATTAATGGATATTTGTACCCTCTTAACAACTCTCCTCACTTCCCCCCCAGCACCTGGCAACCACCTTTCCACTCTCTGGTTTTATGAGTTCAACTTTTTTAGATTCCATATATAAGTGAGCTTTTGCAGTATTTATATTTCTATCTGCCTTATTTCACTTAGCATAATGTCCATGTTGTCGCAGATGGCAGGACGTCCTTTTGTTTTATGGCTGAATAATATCGTATTGTGTGTGTGTGTATGTATATATATATATATATATGTATATATATATACACATACACACACACGCCACATTTTCTTTATGTATTTATCTCTTGATGGACTCATAGGTTATTGCCATATCTTGACTATTGTAAATCATGCTGCAATGAATGTGAGAGGGTAGATATCTTTTGGAGATACTAATTTCATTTCTTTTAGATATATGCTCAGATGTGAGATTGCTGTTAGTTCATGTGGTATTTCTATTTTTAGTTTTTTTAGGAACTTCCATACTGTTTTCCGTAATGGCTGCACCAATTTACATTTCCACCAACAGTGTAAAAAAAAAGTTCCCTTTTCTCTATACCCTCCCCAACACTGGTTATCTCTAATCTTTTTAATAACAGCCATTCTAACAGGCATGAAGTGATAGCTCATTTTGGTTTTAGTTTGCAATTCCCTCATGATTAGTGATGGTGAGCACCTTTTCATGTACCTGTTGGTCATTTGTATGTCTTCTTTGGAAAAATGTCTATTTAGGTCCCAGGTCCTTTGCCCATTTTTCTTCCAGATATTTAATATGTTTTATTCACCAAGTTAGGGGAGCTATTGTAACATTTGCTAATGACACCTGCTGTCTTCTCTCAGTGATTTTCTTTTTTTTTTAAACTGGGGTATAGTTGTTTTACAATGCTGTGTTAGTTTCTATGGTACAGCAAAGTGAAGCAGAGTTCCCTGTGCTATACAGCAGGTTCTCATTATTTATCTACTTTATACATATTAGTGTATATATGTTAGTCCCAATCTCCCAACTCATTCCACCCCACCCTTCCCCGCTTGGTGTCCATAAGTTTGTTCTCTACATCTGTGTCTCTATTTCTGTCTTACAAACCATTTCATCTGTACAATTTTTCTAGATTCCACAAATATGTGTTAATGTACAATATTTGTTTTTCTCTTCCTGACTTACTTCACTCTGTATGACAGTCTCTAGTTCCATCCACATCTCTATAAATGACCCAATTTCGTTCCTTTTTATCCTTTGCCCATTGTTAAATCATGTTATTTGGGTTTTTTGAGTTGTATGAGTTCTTTTTATATTTTGGATATTAACCCCTCATCAAATACATGGAATGAAGATATTTTCTCCTATTCCATATGTTGTCTTTCCATTTTGTTTACTGTTTCCTTTGCTATACAGAACTTTTTAGTTTGATGTAGTCCTACTTGCTTATTTTTGCATTTGTTGCCCGTGCTTTTGGTGTACAATCCAAAAATATCATTGCCAAGACCAATGTTGAAAGCTTTCCCCTACATTTTCTTGTAAGAGTTTTACAGTTTCAGTTCTTACTTTTAAGTTTTTAATACATTTCACGTTCAATTTTTGTGTATGGTATAAGATAAAAGTCCAATTTCATTCTTTTGCATGTGGATATTGAGTTTTCCAAACACAATTTATTGAAGAGACTATCCTTTCCCCATTGTGTATTCTTGGCACCCTTGTCAAAGATTAGTTGACCATATACGCATGGGTTTATTTCTGGGCTCTCTATTCTCTTCCACCAGTCTATGTGTTTGTTTCTATACCAGGACCACAGGGCTGCTTTAGGCTCTGCAATTGGATGGAGGTCTGTGGGCCTGCCTCCAGGGTCCAGGACGAAAGTTTCTCCCACCAAGTGTCTGAGCAGGAAGGACTGCTGTCAGACCATAGCTGAGGGGGGCTGAGGTTGAGTTACATAGCCATTTCAGGATCTGCTGTCAGACTGAGCATGGCTGGCCTGCCTCAGGAGGGGTAGGTGGGGGAAACAGGTGGTGTGTCTCCTGCCTGGTCCCTGGGTGGGCAGAATTGCCTCCCAGGCAGATCTCAGCCAAGACGGGCTGGAGTCAGGCACAGGACCACACCCAGGACCAGTGTCAGCAGGTTTGTTACCCAAGGCACCTATGGGCGTGAATCCTGCTGGGTCCCTTGGGGGGTGGTCCTGGGGGCAGGACCAAGGCCGAATGGGGCTATAGCCAATTCCACAGGGGGATGAGGCGATTTCTGGGTCTGTATCCAGGACCGTGGTTGGTGAGTCAGCCACCTGGGCATGGGCCTGCCTTCTCAAAGTACCCCTCCTCGGTCTTGGGCTCCACTGGGGTTTCACTGTCACCTACATGGGTCCCAAAGTTCCCACAAAGGCACTTTTGTCTGTGGCTGGCTGCCAAATTATTGTTGCTGAGGGGGCATAGGAGCAGGGGACCTCCTATTTGGCCAGCTTGCTGAAGTCACCTCTCTAATTTCTTTTTTTTTTTTTTTTTTTTTGCGGTACTCGGGCCTCTCACTGTTGTGGCCTCTCCCGTTGCGGAGCACAGGCTCCGGACGCACAGCTTCAGCGGCCATGGCTCACGGGCCCAGCTGCTCTGCGGCACGTGGGATCCTCCCAGACCGGGGCACGAACCCGTGTCCCCTGCATCGGCAGGCGGACTCTCAACCACTGCGCCACCAGGGTAGCCCTAATTTCTTATTTTTGTATTTAACATAATAGCCTTAGAAAAAAGTGTTGATACCATTTATTTTAAATTATATATCTATTAATGTAAATGAAGGAGCTTGCTTAGCACAATGCCAGCACATAAAAGACTGTTCATGACTATTTTGACACATTAACTAAGAAACAATAATAAGAAAATGATTCCTTAGCAAGCACAAAATAATATCCATGAATGACATGGGTAACTGTTTTTAAGAAATACTCTTTAAAACCAGTAAAATTGTCTTGAAAAGAACTGGAAGAGATAAGTAATCAGGTAGAGATTCTAGAAATGTAAGATCAGCCCTCAGGCCCAAATCAACCAAAGTTCTAATCCAAATTAAGAAAACAAAGCAATTTTAAAAATTTAAACCCCTAGCAGACATAATTTGTGATCTTTTTCACAGATCTTTCTACCCACAACTTTGTAGGAATTTCTCAAGAAACTTTGTTTCAATCTTAATTGTTTTATCCTACCTTGTCTTCTCTTTTGTTTTTAGTTGGCTCCATTTTTGTGTAATTATGCTACTCTTATATGATGATTTCCACATTAGATGATGCAGAATTACTACGCTCTGTGATTATTTTGAAGGTGGGTTAAGGCTCAGTGTTTCCATTGCACTTTACCCTTCACTAACCAGTACCAAGAGAATGATACCAACTTTAAAATACACAGTACCTAGGTTTAAACAAACATCTCTGTTGGAAAATTACTGTTACTGAAACTAGCTGCAAAGAAAATAATGTACTAAATTTAAAAGACAAAAATCCAAACAAATGCGTTAGAGATATTCCACCCATACCAGTATGGCTTGAAATTTGGCCTTCTCTGATTCTAATGGCCTCTCTCATTCTAACAAAGGAAAATTCTAAAGAGAAGTAAGTTCCAAGGACAAGGACGGCTGTACTAAATCCTAAAACATTGCTCCTAAGCATTTATCTTTACAGCAGCCAGAATACAGTTCTCAATTGGCTTTAGCTGCCAAAACACAACCCAAAGAGGCTATAAAAATCCAGGAAATTCAATTCAACTGTTTGAGAGAATGGACTTGAGGACACAGGGAGGGGAAAGGGTAAGCTGGGACGAAGTGAGAGAGTGGCAGGGACATATGGGGATATATGTATATGTATAGCTGATTCACTTTGTTATACAGCAGAAACTAACACACCATTGTAAAGCAATTATACTCCAATAAAGATGTTAAAAAAAAAGCATATTTTGGAATACCTACTATGTGCTGGGCCCCACTGGCCTCTGGAAATACAAAAATGCGTTTGGCATTTTCATGCTGATACTGCAGTAAAGACATTTACTCAAACCCTGAAACCAAGACTGGATAAATTATTGTTGTCTAAAGAATATTCCCAAAGGTATCCATTAACGTTAAGACTCAGTCAACACTTGTACTTAAATAAAAACTAACAGTCATCTATTAAGCTCCCACAGCATTCTAGACTCTGAAATCCACCTAAATATATAAAACTCTCACTCTCATTGTGATACTGGGAATAATGGTCCTATTGTACTAAGATCTCTCATCCCTAATTACTTCATTACCTGAAAAAAAAAAGCACTATGTACATTTAAATGCTTTATTTCATTATATTAAAGGTAAATTTACATATGGAGACTGCTGAGTACTCTGTACATATGCTGCACTATTTGTTCTTAAGTCTAGGGATTTCCTTTTCTTGGCATGAATTATAGGAGAGGTGCCTAACACCCAGACTGAGTGAGTTATTCTAGCTTATGGTGGTGTTGGAGAGAAAAGCGCATAAACCGGAGGATGTCATTAGACCAGTGACAGTGAAGGAGAAAATATCCAGTGCTGATAGCCCCGCTCACTTGCAAGTTGATGGGTGTCAACGTGCGGAGCAGTACAGACAGAGTGGCTTAGGAAGGGGTTTGCTGCATCTGGCGAGAAAGGAAGTGTAACAGCAAAAAGAGAACAAAATATTGTATGTCTGTGTTTGCTCCACCTAGGAAAAGCAGACACAATGAATCTACAGTATGTATAGAGAAGGTACTAACCACATGTATTAATACAGTCTTTGTGCCTCAGCTATAAAACAGGTTCTGGACTTGTAGTTAAAGTGGCTGCCCATATGGGGCCTTTTCCCCTTTCTTTGCAATATTCCATATTCCAATTATGACTTGCTCTGCTTCTGGCACAAAAGCAAGGCCGCTGATGTGGCCCCAAGTGTAGGCATGATAAAAAGCCAGGACCATGAACTTGTGTGACTGCTCTTTTCCACTTCCCTTCTCCTCCCTCAGCTAATTCAGTCTGTTTTTTTATTTTTTTGACAGCATTTGGAATTCTTCAAGCTGTCTCTGGTTGCTTTTCACTCACTGAAAAAAAGAAAAAAAAAAAAAGATCAGATCTTCAGAAGTAACTCTATAGTTACTGGCAGGAGAGGAAGCACAGACTAGTTAATGATGTAGTTTAAAACCCCACAAGCATATAAAGTGCTAACAGTTGATTACAGTGAAAAGGACCTTGTGAGAGATAGTGGAATTGTCCAGTGTTCTACATAAAATCCAAGTGCAAATCTACACTGTGGGTGAGAGGTGTCCCCACTTCATATGGTACTTCATTTTGGCCCTAAATGTTTAGGTTTTCCATTTTAGACCATAAAAAAAAAATAACAGCATAAAATCAATGAAAATCACTAAATGAGATGATCTTAGTCACCTTGTTACATTTCTGTGATTGCTACTGGAGCCTTGTAAGTTTTCTGTTCTATACAAATTGGTGTTGAACTATTGAGTATTAGAAGATGCATTGAACTATACCTTAACATTCCATCAAACTCTTAAGAAGGACAAGTGTTCGTAACAATGAGTCTCATGTGAGCTATGTAGCTATAAATATAGGAAAGTATACTACACAATTTGCCCTTATGTCTTAGCTCTTTGAATATAGTACTAACATAATTCTCAGATAAAGCATCTTCTGTTTTAATGTAAATATTTGATACTTTTTTCCCCTCTTTTTCGCCCTTGGAGTCATTTTTTTCCCTGAGATCTCAGTAATTTGTCATTTAATAATCATGAGTGGGACTTCCTGCAGTGGTTAAGAATCTGCCTGCCAATTCAGGGGACATGGGTTCGAGCCCTGATCCGGGAATAGCCCACATGCCACAGAGCAGCTAAGCTCATGCGCCACAACTACTGAGCCCGCGAGCCACAACTACTGAAGCCTGCATGCCTAGTCTGTGATCCGCAACAAGAGACCCCACCACAATGAGAAGCCCGTGCACCACAACGAAGAGTAGCCCCTGCTCGCCACCACTAGAGAAAGCCTGCGCAGCAATGAAGACCCAACGCAGACAAAAATTAATTAATTAATTTAAAAAAAATCATGAGCATTGTTGTATTCATTTATTCATTCAACAAATATTTACTGAGTGCCTGGAAATACAGTATTTAACACACCAGAATGAAACCCATACTTTACCAAAAGGAGATATATAATAGATAAAATAAACAAGTAAAATATATAGTAAGCTAGATATTGATGGGAGTTACTGTATAGAGAAAAATAAAGGAAATAAGAGGTATAGGGAATGGAATTTTAAATATGGTGGCCAGGAAATGTTTCACTGAGAATCAGGCTATTTATACTTCAGTAGAAACAGACAGAAATCCAGTCATGTGCATTTATGGTAGAAAATTGTTATGTAGAGAGAAACGACTGCAAAAGCTTTTGAAGGCAGATTATTCATGGAGTATGAGAAAAGCAGAGTGGCTAATATAACGAGAATGGAGCAACCAGCAAAGTTGACCACAGAGACATAACCAAGACCAGATTATGTAGATCAATATAAGGACTTCAGCTTTTACTGTGAGTGAGATGAGAAGCCACTGGAGAGTTTATATAGAAGAGTGACATATTGGAATTTATGCTTCTTAAGGCAGATATATTGATAATAAACTGTTGGGGAGACAAAGGCAGAAATTAGAATACTAGCTAGAAGCTTGTTATGATCATTCATTCAAAAAATGATGATGGCTTGGATTAACTTGATAGAAATGAAGGGAGTACAAAATGCTTGGATTATAGATTTATTTTAAAGGTACAGTGAGCAGTGCTTGGTGATGGATTGAAAGCAGGTTAGGAGAGAAGGAGAAAAATTGATCCCAAAGATTGGGGCCTTGGCAAATGAAATGTGGAGTTGCCATTTACTGATATTGAGAAGACTCTGTGAAGAACAGATTTGAAAGGAATGGTAAGAGCACAATTTTGGACTTGCTGACTTTGAGATGCCTATTACATATCTAAGTAGAGAGATGTTGAGTTTAGAGAAGAGGTCTAGGATGGAGATATCCAACTGGGAGCTGGCAGTGGAGAAATGATTTTTGAAATCATGTACAAGATGTGATTGGCAAAATAGTGTAGGGAGAGAAGAGAAGGGTCTGAGGACTTAGCCCTGAGTCACTCCAGTGATTCCTGGTCAGGTGATTAAGAGAAACCCTCAAAGGAGTCTTAGCTGAAGCAGCCAGTGTGAAAAAAGAAAACCTGAAGAGTGTAGTATCCTGGAGTCCACATGGGGAAACTTTCAAGGAGGAGGGAGTGATCAACTGTAGCAAATTCTGTTGATGGGTCACATGAGATGATGAACAGGAACTGATTTGGATTTAGCAATGTGGAGGTCATCAGTGATTAAACAAGAGCAGTTTCAGTAGAGTGGTGAGTTCTAAAGCTTGATTGGAGGCGCTGTAAGAAAGAAAGAAGAATTGAGGACTGTTACTTTAGAAAACATTTTGAAAGTTTTTTAGGTAAAAGGAAATGAGAAATTCAGTGGTAGCTGAATGGAATGATAGAGTCAATAAAATCCTTTTCCTTTTTCCAGACGAGAGTAATAGAGCATGTTTGTTATAAATGCTCTAGTAGAAAATGGAAGAAAATAATAATTGGAGGGAGAGCAATATCTAGAAGTAGGAAAGTAAGCAAAACAATCTCCTGCCAAGTGGAAGAATTGTCTTTAGATAGGAACTCCCTTAAGTCATCCACTGTCAAAGGAACAGATGCAAGTAGGTGGTTAGTTATTATGGTAGGACTTTGTGGAAGCTCTCTTCTGTTCGTTTCTATTTTATCTGAAAGCAAGGTCATCAGCTGGGAGTTAGGATTTAAGAGGAAGCATTAGAAGTTTGAGGAGAGAAGAAAAAGTAGGAAATATTTTTCAGGGATAGTGGGAGAATGAATGGACTAGGGGAATATAATATGATTGCCAGGCAATATTAAGAGCCCACTTGAGATTAGAGGTCATAAATTTAAAGGAAGACAATTGTTACGGTTGTGTTTTTCTGCAGCCATATTCAGCTGTATGGGAACAGATGTGGAGTAGGCAGAGAGATGGATTTAACCATGGATTAACCATGGGTGAAATTCTGCAAGACAGATACAATGCAAGGAGAGAGAAGAGAGAAATTATAATGATGGGTCATGGCATATAAGGTAGCTGAAAAAGAAAGAGAGTTCATAAGGGTGACAATGAACAAGTGGTATGATCAACTGATTTTGGCCACCATGAGGTATAAATATGCATGAACTGGAAAGACAAAAGGTAATAGTCATGGAGAAAGATTCCTGAAAATGCAATTTTTGGAAACTAAGAGTTGTTAGTAAAAAGAAACTCTATGGTATAACCTTAGTACTGATTGTCTTATGTAGATGGGAGGTGATCATTTTAGAGCAGTGGTCCTCAGCCTTTTTGGCACCAGGGACTGGTTTCATGGAAGACAATTTTTCCAAGGACCAGGGCAGGGGGGATGGTTTTAGGATGATTCAGGTGCATTACATTTATTGTGAACTTTATTTCTATTATAATTACATTGCAATATATAATGAAATAATTCTACAATTCACCATAATGCAGAATCAGTGGGAGCCCTGAGCTTGTTTTCCAGTTGATTTATTATGGTCTCTGTGCAGTCAAATCCCTCTGCTAATGATAATCTGTATTTGCAGCCACTCCCCAGCGCTAGCATCAGCGCCTCAGCTCCACCTCAGATCATCAGGCATTAGATTCTCATAAGGAGCGTGCAACCTAGATCCCTCGCATGTGCAGTTCACGGTAGGGTTCGCGCTCCTATGAGAATCTAATGCAACCGGTGATCTGACAGGAGGCAGAGCTCAGGCGGTAATGCAAGCGATGGGGAGCAGCTGTAAATACAGATGAAGCTTCCCTCGCTCACTCACTGCTCACCTCCTGCTGTGTGGCCCGGTTCCTAACAGGCCACGGACTGGTACTGGTCTGGGGGTTGGGGACCCCTGTTTTAGAGGAGAGGAGGTCAAGGCACCAAGAAGCTAGATTGAAGGAGCATCTACATAGATTTTGAAGTCAGCAAGAATTAAGACAGCTGTAGTTTAGGAGAGAGTGACAATTATCTAAGAATTAAAATCTTAAGAAAAAAGGGAAAGTGACCTAGTGGTCAGTAAATGAGTGCAACAAGGAAGGGTAATATGAGCTCTCACAGCATGAGCTTTAAAGCAGGAAGAATTGATGAAAGGGGGAGAAAGGATTGCTGAGAAATGACAACAGGCAACAAGTGCATCTGCCCCATCTCCAGGCCCAGGGGTAGGAGAGTGTAGAAAAGAGCCACCAATTAAGGGGACTCCTAAGGAAACAGTGTCCTCAAGGAAGAACCAATTTCAGTTACAGGCATGGTTCTCAGTCTTGGCTGCTCATCTCATAGATAGATTAGATAGATAATAGATAGAATAGATAGGTAGGTAGGTAGATATATTTATTTTAGATAAATATTTTTCAGTGTCATTTTTAAAGCTTTCCCCCACAATTCTCATAGAAATCCTGCCATAGGATTAAAACAAGTAATTTTTCACTCAAGTAAATTCCATGAATGACATTACTTACATCCTCTATTATGTAGTGAGAGAAGTATCCACAGTCATGCATATAATCAGTTTTCATTATCCCAGAAGATTTAATCAAATGTAATTAGGCAGGAAACAATCTCACTTAAACTTTCTTTGAGTATGAAGAATTCTCCAACAATAATAAAGACATTCTTCTTCATGTGTAACATTGAAGCTATGGAATTATGTGTGTCACTGGGTACAATTCCGAGATGGCTGCTGATACAGCCGCAGGAAGGCCATGTAGCCTTATTGAACTGGATGTCCACACTGCCTCTACTACAGGCACTATCCCCAAGAAAACCTAGAAATACAACTGTAGTCTGCCATGTTTGTGAGAAAAGCTGTATTTATATCATTCCTATAAGGTATTATGGTATATAGTTCATTGTGAATTAATGTACAATTGGCGCTAGAGAAAAAGCTCAAGTGCTTAATTATAAGAGACAAAAGAGGCAATTCATAACTTTTTAAGGCTGAATATCTTATCATTTTAAAATGTGTTCATTTATTCCTTCAGACAACAGGTTCTGAGTATCTCATATGTGCGAGGCACTCTGCGGGCTAATGGGCACACAGCCGTGAATGAAACTCTAACTTCCCATAGTTTACATTCTTCTTCACTCTGGTGAAGAGTCTTTTTTATTCACCATCCAGAAAGCAAGATATATGAATGTTCCCGGATAAATATAGGGAGCTGGAATTAACTTTCAATTGGATATTTCCTCCTAAAATTATTTCCTGATATCCCTTGTGAAGATTGAAGATATATAAGAGTCTTACAAAACTTGGAATGAGAACTCACAAACTCAGAGAAAACTAGTTTCTTAGTAAATCTCTTGTGATGTTTGTAATTTCAAAAATCAGAAACAAATGTTTCTGTCACCCCCTAACAAGTGGACGAGGCAGCTAAAATCAACTCATACATCTTATTTTTTTTTAAAGATGAATACTAAAACATAGATGAGATTAAATAAGAACAAGAGAGATCTGATGGTTTAAAAATAAAAAATGTGGCCATAATTCCTCTGAGAGGAAAAGCTAAGACAAAATACAGTGGTGCTGCAGAAAGAAATGAAAATCCCCAAGGCAACCCAGCAAAGGAAGAAGAGGTTCTCTTAAAGTATAAATGGGTCTTTGTTGAATTTTAACAGGCCCTCAAAGGACAGATTCCCGGAGATGTCTGAAGTTCTTCATTTAATGTGAAAATACTTTACACTTTCCTTTAAACAATGAAATCACCCCACTGGCTAGGAGCCAGAGCTTGCACATTTTTTGAGGCACCACAGGAAAAGAGAAAAGAAGAAAGAAGCCAAGCACTTCCACATTCACCCTAGGGGAAGAATGTGCCCCACTTCGCAGAGTTCTCATCAGTGGCAGTTCTGGATCCTGATTAATGAGTCCTTCCATGCTCCTGGCTTTGCCGTCCCCAATGCTGCTCTCCAGTTTCAATTTTCACCCCAAATCTGGACGCGGTTCCTCAGTGAAGAAAGCCCTGAGATGATGGGGAGGGAATAAAAGGGAAATGCAGACATTAGTGCTACCTGACTAGCAGGAAATTTGAACTGTATCAACTGAGATGGCCCAAAGAGCTGCTGAAATGTAAGATAAAGTTCAGAACAGGATTACTATGCCAGGGATTTTGGGGAGGGGGGTGGGCGGTGAGAAACAGAGTTTGAACTAAAAGTTTACCAGTCAGTGTGGCATACCATCACTTTTTTCATTGCCCCCTGCTCTGAGGGGGGCTTCTTTGAGTCACAACTGCAGTGAAGATTTTTACTTAACCTCCTGAAAAGGACTTTTCGTGTCATTTGGGTGGCTGAGCTGGGATAGCTTATCTGTGGGTTACGATTTATTTAAGTATGTGAATATGATATTCATGGATACAGATCATCATAACACCTACATTTCATACTATTTTGGCTCTATAAATATAAAATAAATAAATTTCCATAACATGGCCATATGGCATAGCAATGGGAGACAGGGAACGTCTGTGATTCACTCGTGGTCCCACAGCTAGGAGATGGCGGTCAGGGCTCCAGACTGTGCTCTACGCACTCAACAATCAGTATCTCCTTTCCAAGGGAAACACTGATATGAGCACTAATTGTCACTTTCAAAGATGTACAGATGCTCCTTTAGTCACCAGCAAAGCCCACTGGGATCCCGCAGAAAAATAAGATGGAATCCAGGTGAAAGCTCTACCCTCTTCTTTTGCGCTTAGTCTAGTTCCCTTGCCTATAGGGGGCCACCGTGTACAGAGGGCTTGCACCTAACACGTGGGATTAGAGTTCCCAGTGCAGAACCGCTGCTGCCAACAGCCCAATTTGGCTGGCCGTGTGCGTAGATGCACCTCCCGCCCCTGCCCCTGTACTGCAGCTGGCGGGCCATGTTGCAGAAGCACTGTCCCTGGCACTGCGGTCTGGAGTTTGAGCAGCACAGCTGCACCTGCCCCAGAAAGCTTCCCTTTGCTTCTGAACCAAACTCGGTCTCATTCTATTGGCTTGAAAGACACCGGGCAGGAGGACCCTTCTTAGGGATTGACTGGGGAGGGTGGATAACACTTTGAAGAGAAACTAACGTTTTTAATAAAAGTAGAAAAGGAAGTATCTAAGAAGGCAACACAGAACAGCAGTGAAGAGTTAGGACTGAGTTTCTTTCTCTTTTTATTTCAAGTCCATTCTCTACGTCTGCGTCTTTATTCCCGTCCTGCCCCTAGGTTCTTCAGAACCACTTTTTTTTTTTTAGATTCCATATATATGTGTTAGCATACAGTATTGTTTTTCTCTTTCTGACTTACTTCACCCTGTATGACAGACTCTAGGTCCATCCACCTCACTACAAATAACTCAATTTTGTTTCTTTTTATCACTGAGTAATTTTCCATCGTACATATGTGCCACATAGTCTTTATCCATTCAGGAGAGGGTGTGGAGAAAAGGGAACACTCTTGCACTGTTGGTGGGAATGTAAATTGATACAGCCACCATGGAGAACAGTATGGAGATTCCTTAAAAAACTACAAATAGAACTACCATACGACCCAGCAATCCCACTACTGGGCATATACCCTGAGAAAACCATAATTCAGAAAGAGTCATGTACCACAATGTTCATTGCAGCACTATTTACAATAGCCAGGACATGGAAGCAACCTAAGTGTCCATCGACAGATGAAAGCACTGAGTTTTGATCCCTTCTTAGTCCTGTTTCCTAGCTGTGTAGCAACCTTGTTAAGGTTCAGTTTTCTCATCTGTTAACCAGGGTAATAATAGTAGGTTTACTTTAAAGATTAAATGAGATGATGTATAATAGATAGAACATAATCTAGACAATAACATTATAATAAATCGTGGCAATTAATTTAGTGTCTTTAACATGCCTCCAAATAATCTAATAGTGAATTCACCACAATGGAATCTAAAATGTCCACTTGTTTTACTCCCAGAATATATGTTAGAAGATTGTCTTACCTAGCTCAGGGATTGGAAAATGGCAGGGATATTTTTGGTTACAAGAAAGAATTGTAAAAATTAATTTGAGCACATCCAAATTCTGGCAACAAGCTGACAACATGAAGCAAATAATAAAACTTAGAAGAAATGGAGAAGTGGCTGTCCAAGGAAAATCAGAACAAGTAATGCATCCTTTTTAGTTTGCTCCCCAAATTGTCCCTCAGTCTTTGATGTCTCCTGGGCTGTTTAGTTTCTAGTCGCTGTGACCTCAGCATTGTGGTTTCTAGCACCAAAGGAAGCTTTGTGACCATATCACTCTAAGTCACTGTGTTTCAAGCTGCCAAAGACTTTGGGGTTAAGAATGGTAGAGGACTTCTATAATTTAAGACCAGTTTTCTTTTTCTTTTCTTTTTTTTTTTCCATTGGAGCAATTCAATGTGCATTGTGTGCACATGTGTTCTAGTACCGATAGAGACTCAAATGACTATCAGACCCTTTGGTGTGAGTTCAAATTTCCTGAAGGTGTTGGAATGTCTGTAAAACATCAGATGCCCTTCTGCTTGAGTTTTTCTTAAGTAAATATATTTTAATTCTCTGCTGATTTGAAAATCTCACTTTATTTAGGGAAAGGCTTGGCAGTATCTCTGAAAAATTGTACATAAAAAATGTTTTTGAGTTTCTGGCAGGTAACTGATTTTCATATTAAGAAGTTAGATCTAATTTGTCTATAAACAAAGACCAGGCATTGTGTTTGTGTGTGTTCCCTCCCACCCCCAAAATCTAAAATCTTTGTTCTTGTTCCAATACTATTAGTCATATTTTAAAGAATTATTGGTGAGCTGCTGTCATCACTCTTACAATGCTTTTTCCTACTTAAGATTCAGAAAGTGTTTTCAGGGAGGCTTGGAAAATGTTATCAATGTAAGTGTTGGGGTTTTATTTCTAAGCCTTTCGATAACTGTAGAGTAGCTTCCTCTGACTTCATTTTAAACTATCGCATTTGTCAAAGAGAGGAAGGAAGCCTCCCCCAATACGGTGCTTTGAGTACGGGATTCCACAGTCAGTGGCTTCCACCAGTTACCTTTGTAGCCTAGAATCAAAACGTTAAGAAAATGCTGTGAAAAGGTGAGGATTTGTAGCAGATAGAATCTTTAGTTCACAAAAATTTCGTTCTCAATCAGAAACTGAAAACACAAAAATATCCATCAGTTAGAACATCATCAGCAAGCAACTTTGCAGGTGTGCTGAATATGTAGCTGCTTTTATAACATGGTTTGAGGTGCATTTGTGGTTTCTATTTGCCCAGCTCTTCCCCTACATAAGATCACTTGCTCCCTGTCCCATGGCAGAAATTCTACCAGTAGAGTCTTTCCTGTGGACTCCAAACCAGAGACTAAAGCAATGCTGCTAGAATGCTCCTGTGATAATATAATATATGATACTGGTCCCCTCAGGATAGGCTTGCTCATGCTGTGGGAGCAAATGGCCACCGAGTCACAGTGACTGAAAACAATAGAAGTTTTATTTTTTTCTTGTTTACATGACATGTCCATCATGGGAGCAGAAGACACTCAGGGAGTTCTCTCATCATCATTCCAAAAGAAAAAGGAATCCCTAAAATAGTCTTTTTTTTTTCTTTTTTTAATGAGCAAGACAGGAGGGGAACTTTTTTATTTATTTATTTATTTATGGCTGCATTGGGTCTTCATTGCGGTGCGCAGGCTTCTCCTTGCGGTGGTGGAGCACGGGTTCTAGGCGCACGGGCTTCAGTAGCTGTGGCTCGCGGGCTCAGTAGTTGTGGCTCATGGGCTCTAGAGCACAGGCTCAGTAGTTGTGGCGCACGGGCTTAGTTGCTCCGCGGCATGTGGGATCCTCCTGGACCAGGGCTCGGACCCAGGCCGCCGGAATTGGCCGGCAGATTCTTAACCACTGCGCCACCCGGGAAGTCCCCAAAATCGTCTTGAAGTTACAGATAGGTACTCAGATCTCCAGAGTTACACATATCACTTATAATTACAATTCATCTGTCATTACTGGTCTCGTGGCCCCCACAACCACAAACAGGTGCCCGCAAGCGCATCCAACATCTGCCTGAAGTGTTGAGAACCTGAAAGCATTTGGTCGGAGCACTAAGGACTCTCGACATTTATCTCAAAGGAGGAGTTCTGAATTTGGAAACATCCTTTACCTTCTGGCTCCAGGAATTCTCAAGATTAACTGCTGGATGAGCAGAGGGGAAGTAGAGCAAGCCTCATTAGGCTGAGAGGCTTCATGGGATGGAAGCCAGAGGGAGAGGATCCTGGTTGTTTGGAAGCAAAGAGCAGATGTTAGAAAGGCAAAAGTAAGACGGAGATCAATTCACTATGCAACTTTGCTCAAATCAGTTTTGCTTAAAACTATATTGTTGCAGTTAGTGTCAATGGCTTTTTGTTTTGATGTAAATATACTTTTAAAATAATGCAAAATAATAAATACTGTATGTGAGAATATTATCATAAAAAATGTTACATACTTGTGGACTACTACAAATAACAAAGCCGGGTCATTCGTTATTTGCTTAGCATCAAAAGAAAGCAGCTGAAATTTGAAATGTACAGACACTAAGGATTATGTGTACAAGTTTCTAAGTTTGCTTAGGTAAGTGTATTATAGGTATCCTCAGAATTCACTAATATGGATAACTACTTGTCAGGAAATCAACATTTTTTTTTGTATAAGAGGCCACTTACAGTTTGTTTCAATCTTAGATGTCAATGTTTTTATAATTAATTGCACTTATTTTTATAGTCACTCTCTCCAACCATGAAGCCACTCATGAATACTAGATTACTTAACTTTTTCTTAAGTGTGTCTCAGGAGTTAATTCCTTTTTATGTTGCAGAGTATTACATTGTATGGATACATGTAATTATTTATCAAATGATCTGTTGAGGAACATTTGAGTTTCCACTTTTTGGTATTACAGATAAAGGTGCTTTGAACATGCAGGCACAAGTGTTGTATGGACATATGCTTTCAGTTCTCTTGGGCATATACCTAGGACTGGAATGATTGGGTCATAGGAAAGTGTATTTTTAACTTTTCAAGAAATTGCCAAACTGTTTTCCAAATGATCGTACAATTTTCTATTCCTTTGAGCATTGTATAAGAGTTCCAATTCCTCCATATTTTCACAAACACTTGGTTTAGCCAGTCTTTTTAATCTTAGCCACTCTCACAGGGGCATACTAGTATTTCATTGTAGATTTAATTTGAATTTCTCTAATATTGAGCATGTTTTCATATGTTTATTCACCATTTGAAATATTTTGTGAAGTGTCTATTCAAATCTTCTGTTTATTTTTTGGGTTGTTGTTTTTGTTGTTTGTAATTGACTTGGAAGAACTCTACATATTCTTGATACAAACCTTTTGTCTGATACGTGTTGTGAAGAGTTTCTACCAGGCTGTTTTTTGCCTTTTCATTTTCTTAACTGTGTTTTTGGAAGAACAAAAGACTATGTTAAAACAACAACAACAACAAAGTTTTAGAAGAATTAAAAAAAAAAAAAAGTACAGGCAACTTACTTCTTAGGTTAGAAAGTAGCTTTTCTAAAGAAAGGGACTATCCTCAAAGTTGCATTGCAATCCTTCTGAGTCTAAGATACTACATACTGTTAAGGTATGAACAGTCCACAACTAAAGATAATCATAACAAAAACCACCACCACAACAATAACCATTTCCTGAGTGCTGACGCTGTGCCAGGCAATGTGGTTGGCTATTTAAATAGGAAGTGACTGAGACAGAAGCCTTCCCAACTGCAAAATTATACAATTTTTTATCTCTGCCCAAGCCAGCACATTTCTGGTAGTGTTTCATAACTACTCTGACAACTTAAAAAACAGTGAATAAAAAATACACATTTGTAAACATCTCCTTCTCTGACTCTCTTTTAAATACTGTGATACTGAGACAGAAAAGTAGGTTGATGAAGGTGATAATCTCAAAATGCAGGATGAAATCGCTTTGCATTCATCTCACTTGTTAAGAGCTGATCGAGACAATGATATAGCATTACATCAAAAAACTAAGAGGTTTTGCTTGTTTTTATTTATTTTAAAATTATTTTTTCTTAATATTTACCTAACTTATTTTTTAACTATTAAAACAAGTTAGTACACTGTGAGGAAAATCTTATGAATTTTTAAGGTAAAACAGGTAGTTTCTGGAAAGTATCATTCTTACATTGGATTATTTCAACTGTACCCTCCTGGCACAGGGTTTTTTATTCACTCGCATTTGTCATGTGGTTCTCTCTGAGAAAATAGCCAATAACTGAGTTGCAAGTCAAAGGGAGTTTGATGTTTAAGTCTTGAAGGGTGGTAAAAATTTACATATGTACCCATGCATACGGTAAGCTCTAGCTTCAGTGTAACCAGTTACAATTTTCAATCAAATGAACTGAGATTAAATAATATAAAGAATTCAAACCAAAAGAGGTAGAATGTAGAGGAAATATGTATATACAAAATGTGGAAAATATCATAAATAAATTATAAAATATAGATTTAAACATAAATATGTCAGTAATTACAGTAAATGTTAATACATTAAATTCCCTATTGAAGTCAAAGATTTTAACTGAATTTATCAACAACAGCAACAATTCTATGCTTGTTACAAGAGACACAGCTAAATAGAAAGTTAAGAAAATAATTAAAATTTAAAAAGGAAATATATGAAGAGCAGAAACTAGACACACACACAAAAAGCAACTGTAGTGATAATAATATTGAGTTGTATAAGTCAGAAGGCATTAGCAGAGATAAAAAGGAAATTTTCCTGAGGATAAAAAGTTCAATTGACCATGGTGATAAAAGGTTCAATTCTAAATACCTAATTATATAACTTCAACTTTATGAGACAAAAATTAACTGAAATTCAAGGAAAAGTAAAAAAATTAATATGGAAGAGTATACAAATTATGATCACTGGGCTATAAAGCAAGAAATGAAAGTAATACAAACCACAATGTAAAATTTTTAAAGAAAAGATGTACAAACTAAATCTTGCAACATGTAAAAAAAAATATTTCAATCAGGAAGGGATTATTCAAGTGATGCTTGGTTTTCAAATTGAACTATCAGTATATTTAATTACATTAAAGAAATAGAGAAAAAATCCTGATTTTCTTTATACATTCAGAAAAAGAATTAGACAAATTGCAATAACCATTACTTATAAAAAAAAACTTTTATAAAACTGAATTTTAAAAAAATTCCTTCATGCTAAAGCGTATCTTCAAAAATCTATAGCAAAATACAAAGTCATAAAATATTAAAATCTTTTCCCTCTAGTGTCCTGTTATCAACACTGTTATTCTACTTTTTATTGTGTTCCCTAGCCATTATAATAAGACAAGAAAGGAAATAAAATATATATGGAATGGAAAGAAAGAAAGAAAATTGTCACCCTTTGCAGTCAGAAAATCCAAAATAATCTATACATAAATTATTAAAATAAGTGCGTACATCAGGGTTGCTGGATATAAGATTGTATTTGGGTTCTCCAGAGAAACAGAATCGAGAGAGAGAAAGAGAGAGAGAGGGAGATGGGGGCAGAATTTAAGAGAATGTCTTATATAATTGTGGGGGCTGGCAAGTCTGAAATCTGTAGGGTGAGCCAGCAGGCTGGAAATTCAGGTTAGAACTGTTGAACTCTTTTTTTTTTTTTTTAAATTTATTTATTTATTTTTGGCTGTGTTGGGTCTTCATTTCTGTGCGAGGGCTTTCTCCAGTTGTGGCAAGCAGGGGCCACTCTTTATCGCGGTGTGCAGGCCTCTCACTATCGCAGCCTCTCTTGTTGCGGAGCACAGGCTCCAGACCCACAGGCTCAGTAGTTGTGGCTCACGGGCCCAGTTGCTCCACGGCATGTGGGATCTTCCCAGGCCAGGGCTCGAACCCACGTCCCCTGCATTGGCAGGCAGACTCTCAACCACTGCGCCACCAGGGAAGCCCAGAACTGTTGAATTCTTGAGTCTGAAATCTTCAGAGCAAGTCAGCAGACAAGGTTTCCAATACTGCATTCTTACAGCAGAATTGTTTCTTCTTTAGGAAACTTTAGTCTTTGCTCTTAAGGCCTTCAACTGGTTGGACATAGCACCCCCCCACACCCCCCATGTTATGAATGGTAATCTACTTTACTCAGAGTCTAATGATTTAAACATTAATCATATTTTTAAAAATAGCCTCACAACAACATCTTGATTGGTGTTGAATAAATAATTGGGCACCATAGCTTAGCCATATTGATACATAAAATAAGCCATCACAGTCTACCCCTTGTCAATTTGGCACCCATACACATCTTTTTCAAACTTATTTAAACTCTAAAGACATTATTAAAGTCATACTTCTGCTTAATATGATACAACTATCCTGTGTGAAACCCAAGTCCCCTAACCCTTTCACCAGAAGATGATGCAAAATGCTTGAATGATAATCAGTCTTCCCTTCATATTCTGTAACTCAAATACTATGATGTAAAGTTAACAAAACTTAACTACTATTAATCAAAGTTAATACATCTCATGTTATATGATGAGAGGAAAGAAAAAAATATTAGGTCTACACACACACAAATATATTCATAACAAAATAAATACTCAAAACAATTATATTCCTAGTTTCTGCAACTGGTCACGTGGCCATAACTGGTATTTAAAACTACCTATTCCTCCATCCCTTCCATATTGTCTTAGCCCTCAGAAAGTATCTCAGCTGGCTGTGGTCTGTATTTGGTGGCGTGACTCAAACCTTCATTCCTGAAGGTCCTAGGCCGTTAGTAATCCTGCCTGAATTGAGTTGTTGTAGTTTTCTATTGACTTGAATCACAGGGCATTGTAGTACTAAGAGATGCCCTAAAGGAACTCCTGCATTACAGATATCCTCTTCCTTACCTCCATTTTATAGTAGCAGTCCAATTTCCCTTTGGCAGTCAGGATCAGTCCCCCTAGCCAACGTAGTAACTCCCTTATTTGCCTGTTGATTCCGAGGTATGAGGAGCCCAAAGTGGTCAGCTGGCCATCTTCCCTTCCAATGCTGTGTTTACTGATGGAAGCATTCCTCCCTTTGGAGACCTCCAGACCAGGGAAACATAAGATGGTGAGGACAGGGAGAAAAATTTTTACTGATGGATCACTAGCGGTAATAGTGGTGCCACTTCCATTTCCACCCCTTGATCCCTGGACCCATGAGTCCTGGATATGGTAGAAACAAAACCATATGTTGGACACTGATTTTCAAGATTCCTTGATATTTATATTATATTGTATTATATATTTGTATATATATACACCTATATATAAATCCATATATACATATATATATATCAGGGAATCTTGAAAAAAGTAAAACACAAATTAAACAATAAGTTATGAACTATGATACTATTTTATATAACATATGAAAGCACACCACAATATTATTGTATATACATATATAAATAAGTAGTAAAATATTAAAATCTGAACAGAAAATATACACAAAATGCAAGAATAAGGTTATTTTTAGATAAAATGATATGATTGGAGAAAGGTATAAAAGAACTTTCATTCATAAACTTATTTTAAAAAAATTCTCAATCAAATATGGCAAAATACAAAATTTTTCAAATGGGGCACCTGAGTCTATGCTATGGACTGAATTGTGTCCTCCCAAAATTCATATATTGAAGCCCTAAACCCAATATAATCATATTTGGAAAGGGAGTGTTTGGGAGGTAATTAGGTCTAGATGAGGTCATGAGGGTGGGGCCTCATGATGGGATTAGTGCCCTTATGATAAGAGACATCAGCTTACTCTCTCTCCATCACATGAGGACACAGCCAAAAGGTGGTCATGTGTAGCCCAGGAAGAGAGATCTCACCAGAATTCTACACTACTGGCATCCTGATCTCAGACTTCCAGACAGCAGAACTATGAGCAAATAAATGTCTGTTATTTAAGCCATGTTGTCTATGGTATTTTGTTATGGCAACCCAGGCTAAGACAGTCATCATTACATTATTCAAAATATAATTCCTTATATTTGAAAAATCACCTTTCTTTTAAAAAAAAAATTCATTGCCATGAATATCAAGGTCATGTTGCCCAAAGGGTACATAGAAAAGCAGAATACTAGAAAAATTAAAAGTGAAAGCATTTTTCAAGTTTAAACCACTACACAACTATCAGATACTGTAAAATCCTTAAAAGTAGGAACTATATGAGTATCCCTAGTGCCTAGTGCAGTATCTGCCATACACCAGTGCTTAATGTCTGCTACATACAGAGTACATAAATGAAACAGAAACTGTAAAGCTCCACAAACTATTGTTCTCCTGAAATCCCATAATAAAGAGATGAGGTTAAAACAACGGCAAAAATATATCCTTTCAGGGACATTTTATCATGTAGCAAGTTTTCAAACTTTAATGTTGCTATAAATAACATGGACCTCTTGGTCTGGTAAAAACCAGTCTCCTAATATCCTCTTTACACAAATTATTAATTCTGACTTCTACAGTTGTGATTAAGCCCTTTTCCTTGCTTTCTTTACAATCTCCCTTCCCTAGTCTTCCTTTCCTAGTCCAAATCCTGGATCATTTCATACTAAACAGGCGCATGTGATAGCTTCCTTCTTTGCTGTCGTTTGAGCTAATCATCCCAAAGAGGGAATCACTCCTATTTTGTATCAGTCCCAAGAGGTGTACTTCAGCTTCTTCAGGAAAAGTGATCGCACTTTATTAACCTGCATCACACAAAGTTCAGAAGATTTTTTTTTAAATTTTATTTATTTATTTATTTATGGCTGTGTTGGGTCTTCGTTTCTGTGTGAGGGCTTTCTCTAGTTGTGGCAAGCAGGGGCCACTCTTCATCGTGGTGCGTGGGCCTCTCACTATCGTGGCCTCTCTTGTTGTGGAGCACAGGCTCCAGACGCGCAGGCTCAGTAATTGTGGCTGACGGGCCCAGTTGCTCCGCAGCATGTGGGATCTTCCCAGACCAGGGCTCGAACCCGTGTCCCCTGCATTGGCAGGCGGATTCTCAGCCACTGCGCCACCAGGGAAGCCCCCAGAAGATTTTTTGATATACCAATAAGCTGTCATTGTAGAGAACCACATCTAGACTATGGGCCTGGATAGAATCATAGAAATGGAGCTATCAAGGAAAATCTAAAAAGAAAAGCATGGCTCCAAGTAAGAATTGTATGTATGGTTCTTTCTTCTCTCTCTCTTTTTTTTTAATATCATATGTGTTTATACTTTCACTAAATTTCCAAACGTGTTAATTCAAATTGGTCTCCTAAGTATTCCCTTCTGTTGGTAGCATTTAGCTGTATAGTAAAACGATCAGTTGCCACAGAGCATTTGCTAATGCTTCCTTTCTCAAAGGGAGATTAGTACAAGTTTAAGTTTGTGTTAATCCCCACCTGTAGCGTGATGACCTCTGTTGGGTTTTTGTGAGTTCAAATAATTGCTACAAAAATAGTTTGGTCTTATTTGCATAATATAGGACTATAGCAACAGTATCTGCACTGTGTCATTAACCTGTTTTGCAGTAAATGGTGTTTACATATGGCCTTGGACATGTGGTATCTATTAAGTAACATCTCCAAGAATGGACACTTACTTACTTGTTAAAGAGAAACCAAAGTGTCAAAAATAATTTGGGGGAAAGAAAAAGTAAATGGCAAACGTTGACAGTCACGAGGCTTACTGAAGTTATAAAAAATGCAGATTATTTAGACATTAATAAAAAGAAATAATAATAACAGCTTTTCAGGCTTGACTGGGACCATTTATGGCAAGATTTCAACATCACAAAACATGACACATTCATATTTTCCCAGTGCAGTTTTCAATTCTAATATGATACAAATTTTATTAGTCATCTAGTAATACTGTAGAATAATTGAAAGAGGCAGTGCATGATTTTTAAAATGGGGACATTGATTCTGATTCTATGAGGCCTTGATTTAAGAAGAAAATAATTAATGAAACATTTTTTATGTAAGGGAAAAATAACTATCTTCCATTGCTGAATTTTTCGCTTTATTTCGACTGTCTTTAAAAATGATTTGTAACGGCCTAGCATAAACATAATGAACATGTGTTAATTACAAAACGTTTTTAAATGTAAATGATCAGGACCCATTTGAGAGAGAAGAGTCTTGGGTACTTTGGCCTAAGGATAAACATGGTATCTCACCAAGTGTTTTCTGCTCCTAAAGAACTGTTGTTGCTGGCATCTCCTGTGACTTCAGATCCAATACAAGAAATGTTCAGCTATTCTTCTCCAAGACCATGCTACTCAGAACTCGAGCAAGAATTCTTCTGGGAAATTGTTCTGCACAGTTCAACTACCTCATTCATAGTGTGACAGAATGATGGGAACAGATACAACATCAAAAAATGTTGGTACCACTGCTAAGTAAACACTTTTTTGAGTGATGCCACCATTCAGCCCTTAACGTAGTAGAGTATTATAACATGAATTCCAAGACTGAAGGAAGTTTGGAAAAGTGTACTATATCTATGGATAGGTAGAAGAAAGAAATAAAACAAAAAAACCCTACAACTTTGGATCTTTAATTCTTCAATTTACCAGTTTTCATTGATAAATCGTAAAAAAAAAAAAAATAATACAAGACATCTGTGTTTCTATTTCTTATTTAATCAAACTAATTTCAAAACTGAGTTTCCATCCTGCCAGGCTGGTGGAAGATTCAGCCTGAGTTTTTCTGGGGATCCTCCTACACAGAGGTCCCAGTGGTAAGAAATAGGAAATCTCTCTGACCAGTGCTGACAGTTGGCCTTGGCTGCTGCAGGGAGGCCTTGAGGTTTTGTTGCTCTCAGGAGCCCTGGTACTCCTCTTCAGGTATCTTCAAAAAAGCTGAGAAGCTGAGAATCTCATCAAAGTTCCACAGGGTTGTGTGATATCTTGGGTCAAAGAAGAACTCCATATTTTTCTGTTTCTCAAAGGCACACCCCTCTCCCTTCCCCCCAGAGGATTCCAACATAGTACCTTCACTGATTTTAGGAGGAGTCTGCTCTATGTACCTTCTATTTTCTGCTCTGCAAGAATCCCTAAGGAAAGGAACAACAAAGGTCAGCTACCCATCTGGAACGCAGGGACTGACAAATTTGTAGGGGGCACCAATGCTATGCAATATTAGAATAAAATATTGCCATAAAAATGAATAAAAAAATGATTGCCAGAAATTTTTAATTTTAATGGTAACTGAACCAAAATGTGAAAAATATTGTGTCTTGTCCCTTCAGTGCAACGCATTCTAAGATGTCTTAAAGCACATGATATATTTTTTTCCCAGCCATTTTTGTCTGGTTTCTCTTGGACTCAAACTAAAACTGACCTTATCACTCACTAGACTCTCCTCTCCAACCTCCCCAATCCAGTCACTTCTCCCCTCTCATCTTGTCTGCACTGGGGACTGCACTGCTAAGGTAATGTAATCCTGAGAAGGGGTACATCTTATATTTATTGACTCTCAGTGTTTCAGAAATAGTGATTGATGCAAGCTAGATTCTGTCATTCCATATTCCTCCACCAGTCAACTGGAAATGCTTTGCTCACTATACATTCAGTTACTGGGTCCTATTGATTTTACTTTTGTCCATGAACTTCTTTGTGTTGGCATTTTTATGATGCTCTGGTTACCTTACAGCACTTCATCCAGAGCCTTCTCTTGAGGAATCTGTCTACATGCAAATTTTCCTTCATTCCACCCTGTACAACATCACATGAGTCTTCTGAAAATACTGGTTTAGCTTAGTGTCCTTGGTCTTGCCTAAAAGTGTTCATTCTTTCCCTCTTGTCAGAGGATTAATTCCAAGCTATTCAGCATGGAGCTTCCAACCTACAAAAATATGGACCCAACTTTCTTCTTTTACCTTATTTCTTCTTATATCTATTTTAAAAAATCAACCTAGGCATGACTTTATGGTTCCTTCTTTGCAACCCACAGGTCCCTCTCCTATTGCTCTCCTGCATCTGAGGAAATCCCTTAATATTCTTTAAGTCCAGGTCAAGACCCGCCTTCTCCAAAAAAAGTTCTTCACAGCCTGTAGTAGAGACAGTGGCTTCTCTTGTCTGAAAACTTCCAGGTTTGCTTTCTGGTAGCCATTTATTATTTCCTTGAGTGTAAACTTGTTTAGACTTGTTATTGCTCTTTTGTATTTTTAAATCATTCATATTACTAATGAAGTTTTACCTGTGTGGCTATAGACTGTGGGCTTTGAGTGTGAGACTATGGTTCTTCTGTGTAGAGATCGGCACAGCATGTGGAGCTGTTTCATCTTGCCATCAAGATGTCAGAAATGAATGTATAGCCGTGCCTCAGCCTGAAGACTATGGCGAGTATAGAGAAGAAAATGTTTTTGGTGAAAATTAACATAGAATAAATTGTCTAATATGTGTGTGTATATATATGCATATATATGCACATAAGTATGTATGTATATCTATAGCTTCTATTACAAATAAAATGGCTAAGTACACATCTTGATTTCTGATAGGGTTGGAGAAAGAGGTCCGACATTCCTCTGGAACAAAGAAAAAGGAAATTTAACTAGTGTAAGGGATGTCTTTTCTCCAAGAGAAAGGAAAAACCTTCCTCCAGCAACCAAAATCCAATCTAATTTTAAAAAAGTATTTTGTATGCATGTAAAAGTGGATAATATTTGAATTATCCATTCATCAAATCATTAAAACTCAAAAACTCATTTCTGCTCTCCAGAATGGCGCCATCGCACATTTCTGCTCCAGAATAATTCGTGTAGACGGATCTGGCAGCCAAACATGAAAGTGTGGGTGCTGAACGGCTGGCAGCTGGCCCAGTATTTAACCCTGCTGTTTTAGAATGCCATAAAATAAGCACAATTTAATCTTTCCAAATCATTTGGTCATTGGCTGTGATTTCTGTAGAAAATAACTTCAAAGAAGACAGGCACCTTTGTTGATGCTTGTTTAAGCAGCCTTGAGCGCCAATATATTTAAGAATAGGAAACAAAAACCTCAAAACCTGTGATACATTTTTGGGATTATAAACCAAGGGGGTGTGTAGACCAGCCTATTAATTTTCCCCGGTGGCAAGGATGTGCTCAGATTGATACAATTAAGAGATAATGTCATCAGCTAAAAAGTCATCACGTGTGGATAGATACTGCTTGTTAAAATCTATCAAAGCAGAGACTTTGCCATAGATACAGAGAACAGATTGGTGGTTGTCAGAGGTAGGGCGTACTGCTCAGTGAAATGGGTGAAGAGAGTCAAAAGGTACAAACTTCCAGTTATAAAATATATGAGTCATGGGGATGTGATGTGTAGCAGGGCAACTATAGTTAATGTTATCCTGCATATTTGAAAGTTGCTAAGAGAGTGAGTCTTAAAAGTTCTCATCTTACTCATTCCATGAGGCCACCATCACCCTGATACTAAAACCAGACAAAGATGTCACAAAGAAAAAAAACTACAGGCCAATATCACTGATGAACAGGGACGCAAAAATCCTCTACAAAATACTAGCAAAGAGAATCCAACAGCACATTAAAAGGATCATACACCATGATCAAGTGGGGTTTATCCCAGGAATGCAAGGATTCTTCAATATACGCAAATCAATGTGATACACCATATTAACAAACTGAAGGATAAAAACCATATGGAGGTTTGTATGGAGGTTCCTTAAAAAACTAAAAATAGAACTACCATATGACCCAGCAATCCCTCTACTGGGCATATACCCTGAGGAAACCATAATTCAAAAAGAGTCACATACCACAATGTTCATTGCTGCTCTATTTACAATAGCCAGGACATGGAAGCAACCTCAGTGTCCATCGACAGATGAGTGGATAAAGAAGATGTGGCACATATATACAATGGAATATTACTCAGCCATAAAAAGAAATGAAATTGAGTGGTTTGTAGTGAGGTGGATGGACCTAGACTCTGTCACACAGAGTGAAGGAAGTCAGAAAGAGAAAAACAAATACCGTGTGCTAGCACATACATATGGAATCTAAAAAAAAAAAAAAAAAAAAAAGGTTCTGAAGAACCT
>NC_041218.1:70902640-70908005 GCF_002837175.3 Physeter macrocephalus
GATTCACTTTGTTATAAAGCAGAAACTAACACATCATTGTAAAGCAATTATACTCCAATAAAGATGTTTTAAAAAAATACATTAAAAAAATAGTTCTTATCTTAAAAGAAAATTCTGTAACTAAGTATGGTGACAGATGTTACATATACTTATGGTGGTGATAATTTTGCAACATATAAAAATATCAAATCATGATATATACCTGAAACTAATAGAATGCTGTGTGTCAATTATACTTCAGTTGAAAAAAAAAGCAAGACTTTGCTATGGGGAACACAAATCAGTGTATAAAATTGTGATGTCCTACTATTGACCTAGAAAAAAACACACACATTTATTTAGGATATTCCTCACAATAACCTCATTAATTTATGACATCGATCTGAAATGCAGATTGCATCATTTTATCTTATGGTTACTTGGAAACTTATAAGAAACAACTCTTTTTTTTAATGCTGTCATTTGACAGTTTGGAGAATATTATGTGATTTATTTCAGTAATTGTTTCTATCATATGTGGAGACAAACTCTATGGAAAGTAACTGATCTCCCTTGACCAAAGCAGAGGATATATTTTAAATTAAGAAAACCAAACCTGAAGCATTCTAGCAGGAGGGACCGTGTTGTCATAGTTGAACAAATTTTATCATGGTCAGTGAAACTCTGAGACATGGTTCATTATTAAGACCATCTCACCTGTCTTGATTTAAAAAAAAATGTATAGAAGACCAAAAATTCATTATGTTCCCAGTGCATTTATCTGACTTAGACTACACACAAAATAGAGTAGTTCAAACCAAAATTACTTCTAATATCAATAATACAAAGCAATTTATCTTATTTACCTTATCATCAAGAACTAACATAAATGTCACATCATGTATTTTATTAAGCACCCTAAGGTGCTTTTTCTGTCATCGTTTTTGTCCCTTATCTCTTGTGCAAATATTCTGTCTCATTTCTTTATATTTTCTGGTGACAACTTTTAATTATTTTACTAGTTAATAGTCCCTTATGTAGTTCAACACGTCATCGATTTTTAGTTCCTTGATCTCTTTTATATGTTCATTGCCAATCTATATTTATATTCTTCCCTCCAAAACTAGGATGCATGATTTGTCCTAATACCATCCTCAAATTCCTTGCCCCTTGAATATCCTTATGTTGTACTTTTTAGATGATCAAGTTCTATCTCTGGTTTACTCGAGCCAGTTAAGTTCTCTGTTATTCTTCCTTGGCTAGAAATGATTACCAGAAAAAAAATAAAATGGCCTAACTCTACTAATAAATGCCATTACAAACATGACATTGGACAGAGCAATCTTTATGCTGATTCCCGTTTCACCCAGAGATTGTCGTAGATGTTTACATTCTTAAACCTACATGATTCACTCTGTAGATGATCTGTCCTCCTTAACCACAGAGTAAAAATTTCTCCTCTCAAATCCCACAAGTATAAGGGTCTGGATCACCCCACTAGGAGACAAACCTAGACCAAGAGAACTACTAGTTGAGGGTGAGGGGCATCTAAAACAGGTGGTGGAGGAGGGGATGAGAGTATTAATTACTCTCCAAAAGATGACCCACTGAATAACCTCAGAATAAGCCCAATACTTTCTGATCCCTCTTGTAGCAAAGCCCTACCTTTCCTTAAAGATTGATGTCAATCACCCCTGCCACTATGGTGACTCATTTGCTTTCCTCATAGTCTTTAGCATAGGAGCCTGAAGTAACAGATTAATAGCTGTAGCATAGAGTGCAGTGGGACTAACTTTGTGTCCATTGGTGGAAGTGTTCTCCTTTCGGAACTAGCACCTCTCAATCCACAGAACCTAAATTTGTGGCAATGAGAAGCACAAGTTCCCCAAGTATGTCACTGGGAGTGATGGTAATTGATATGGCTGCTATTTCCACCACTTGGTTCCCAGATTCATGTACTCTACTTAAAGACAAAACATCAGATGATGGTACTTGATTTAGAGTGTACACTCAGTCCTGAGGATGATGCAGTCCTGGAGGATTATTCTTGCAGGGTATCATTTTCAAACTTGTGCCTCAGCTGTGTCTTTAAGAGGTCAAACTACTGTGCTGCCGAGCTAGTGGCTTCTTTCTGGTCTTGTATGGGAAAGAACCAGTGGATCCCTTGGTCTTGTTTCCACTGCCATATCTCCTCTGATGTAATTATTAAATTATTTGGTATTATGTGTCAGTGAATAAAACACTCTGTAAATCCTCAGATACTGGGTCCAGACAGGCTTTGCCAGCATGCAAGTCGATCCCTTACCAAGCGTGTGTGTCAATTACAGTCAAGATGAGTTGCTGCTCCTTTCAGAGTGGAAGGATCCAACGTAGTCAAACAAGAAGCTGATCGGACTCTTCAGAATACAGTGCTGTAATAGGGTCAAGGATTGATCTCTTTGCTGACAATTTGGGCGTTTAGCAAGGGCAGTCACTAGAATAGCATTGGTGAGTGGGAGCCCATGCATAGTCTCCATGACTTCACTCTTCATGTATCCATTGTGCCAGCACTAGAGTGAACAATGATGGAGGCTGGCTGATGTCTACTGGCCAAGCCTCTCTATCAACTTGGTTAATACCTCTTTTGTGGACAGTGTGTGTATTCTCTGATGGACATTGACAGGAACTTAAGATTGTCACATTTTGCACTTATTCCATAGGTCCAAATACACGTCACTTCTCCAGACCTCCTAGTCCCTAATTTTCCATTCTTACTTCTCTATGCCCCTGACCAGTCAGCTGGGCTATTTACCACTGTCCTTGAGGTCATGTGCCCTTGGGCTATTTCTGTTTCCACACAAAGTGGATGCTAAATCCACCACTCTGAGCTCTGCCTATTGGGAGAGTTTGCCTATACAATTTCCTTTCAGGGAAACCCCTGGATTGAACTGCAGTGAATCAGCCATCCATTTTCAACTAACACCAACATAACATACCAACCCTTTAGTGAACCCATTACTGAGGAATATTCTTCTCCATCAGCTGGTTATAAGGGACCTTCAATGCTGCCATAGGTGTGACTTGGGGGAAATCTGCTGGTGAAACAGTGCTAGATAATGTGACGGTGGGTCTGGGCCACCTGTTTATGCATTTCCTTTTTTCTCTGTCCCTGCTTATGCCTGACTCTGAATGTATTAATTCCATCTTACAATGACTGCTGGGTCCACCTGGCCATATTAACTCAGTAATCTGAGAGGACTAAGTTCATGATGGCCACCTCTGGATGCTGGTCACTTGATGTCACAGGGTCAGAAGCTCCATTCCTACCAAGGCCCAGTTTCATACCAGGAGGTATGCAGTAGGTGTATTTTTAGTAGTTGTGTATTTCTTTGCAACAAATTGTATGGCCTGTTGCAGGACCCATGGATCTATGTTTGAATACTCCCACCGCAGGTACCGTAGTCTATGCTTTGATTATCCCATCACAGATATATATGGTACCACAGTACAGTATGGCTCGAGTGGCAGGTGCTTGTACCACATCATGCCCTTTCTTCCTTTGAGCCCCACAAAAAACTGGGAGCCTACCAGGTCACCCAGAAAATGTGTTGGAACATTATCCTAAGTGCTGAAGATGATGGGTGCAGAATTCAGAGTTTTGTGCTTCATTTTTAGATTCGTTCTATCCACACTTTTCCTAAAAATATATTTAAATTTCTACCATGGCCAAACTTTGCCTTGGACCAGGGGTATACAAACGTGGATAGGAAAAATTTTACCTCTTAATTAAGCATTTTCTTTCATTATGTTCCACAGTTGTGTTAGCAATACCTGTTACTTTTTCATTAATAGAAATCATGGATATTTTCATGTCACATTACAGTTATTCCATATATCTTGAACTATTGTTTCTTTACTTAATCATTTTAATATTGTGAGTTACAGATCTGCCTGTGAGCTCTTAGTTTTGATAGTTTACAAGTACGTATATTACTGCATCAAAAATTCATGATTTTTTTTACATATTTGATGTAATGTTTCGATACAGTTGATTCCCTTTATAGTTCTATATATTTCATGTTATGTATTTATAAATATTTTTCTGAGAAGGAATCCATAAGCTTCTACAAAATTCCACAGAGCTCTCGTTCATGGCATAAATTTTCGGAACCCCTGCCTAGACCAGCCTTCTCTCTCCAGCACGCTCTTTTATGACCCTCAGGCTTTGGCTTACATGGTAACCCTCACAGGCCTTCCTGACCACCCATCCTAAGACAGCCTCCTGGGCACTTCTAACCATGCTATCCTGTTTTTCTTTCGTCACAGTATTTATAAACGCCTTATATTTCCTTGTTCACATGGCTGTTTGTTGGCTCAGTCTGTCATATTTGATCTAGTTGACATTTCCTTCTTAAATGTCCACTCTAGTATTTCAGGCTTTTCCCTCTGGATTTCCTTCAAGGGATAAATTTCCTTTAAATGATAATTTTCCTTAGTTTTTGTCCACTAACATTTCTTCTCTAATTCACTTTCCTACCTGAACAATTTCACCCATTCCCACTAGTCCAAACATGATCAAAAGTGTATTACTCCCAAGGAGATATGCAGGTCCACAATCTGTGATCTCCCATCCTGAAATCCATAAAGCTCCTTTTTCTACAAAGTTCATTGGCAGCAAAACAGCACCTGAATTCACAAAATAGCCATTATTCATCTCATGTGCTGTGGATATTCATACATTTCACCAACAGAGCTCATACTTTGGTTTTTTGTTTTTCTTTTTTTAACATCTTTATTGGAGTATAACTATTTTACAATAGTGTGTTAGTTTCTCCTTTACAACAAAGTGAATCAGTTATACATATACATATGTTCCCATATCTCTTCCCTCTTGGGTCATCCTCTCTCTCACCCTCCCAATCCTACCCCGCTAGGTGGTCACAAAGCACAGAGGTGATCTCACTGTGCTATGCGGCAGCTTCCCACTAGCTATCTAGTTTACATTTGGTAGTGTGTATATGTCCCTGCCACTCTCTCACTTTGTCACAGCTTACCCTTCCCCCTCCCCATATCCTCAAGTCCATGCTCTAGTAGGTCTGTGGTTTATTCCCGTCAAACCACTAATCTTTTCATGACATTTTTTTTTCTTAGATTCCATATATATGTTAGCATACGGTATTTGTTTTGCTCCTTCTGACTTACTTCACTCTGTATGACAGACTCCAGGTCTATCCACCTCATTACAAATAACTCAGTTTCATTTCGTTTTATGGCTGAGTAATATTCCATTGTATATATGTGCCACATCGTCTTTATCCATTCATCTGTTGATGGACACTTAGGTTGCTTCCATGTCCTGGCTATCGTAAATAGAGCTGCAATGAACAATTTGGTACATGACTCTTTT
>NC_041218.1:70912457-70947992 GCF_002837175.3 Physeter macrocephalus
GTTGCTGGTCCTTGAGTGAAGCTGGGTCTTGGTGTTGAGATGGAGATCTCTGGCAGATTTTCGCCGTTTGATATTGCATGTAGCTGGGCGGTCTCTTGTGGACCAGTGTCCTGAGGTTGGTTCTCCCACCTCAGAGACACAGCCCTGATGCCTGGCTGGAGCGCCAAGAACCTTTAATCCGCACGGTAATTATTCTTTCCAGTGGTGGACCAACAGTGGGCCAGGGAGAGTGGTTTGTCTAAGCTAAAATGCAGCTGGAGGAGGTCATCCATACTTTGGTTTATTACATGGTGCAGCCCAAGATTCTGCTAAAGATACTACCTTTCATAGAATGTGAATAACATAATAGTTTTCATGTCTGAAAAACTGTGAAATTGGAAGGGCTGAGATCATTTGTCTAATTCTAGCCCATATCTAGAGAAGGACCCAACTGTCTTCTTAGTATCCCATAGCTCAATGCGATTGCGTTGCTCTTCTACGTATAAGCCACAACTTCAGTCACTTCTCTAAGGACATCCAGTGCTTCAGCCACATCAGACTAGGTTCACGCATGCACCTCACTTCTCCACACCCCTGCCCCTGGAAAATAAATCCTCCTGTGTAGTCCTTGTAATGTCTGCACGTCTCTGAGAATTTTTCCTTAGCCTAACAAAGCAGAATTACTGAATGTCATTTGGGGACACTTTTGATTGAATAATCACTGCTGAAAACTCTTACAACACTAAATTACAAAAATGCGTGTCCTGGTATTTCTCTTGCCACTATGTGAAGAGCTCCATGAATGGAGAAGCCATGTCATATTCCCACAACAATGTCTGGCTCTGTTCTCACACTATGTTAGATAAATTTACCATTTTTCCCCAGCTCCCTTCTCCCGTTTCATTCCGTTTCTGTTAATTGCACTAACAGGTATCTAGTCACTCAAGCAGTGTTCCTTCATTCTCCCTCCCATCATTCTCTTTAACTATAACATCAGTCATTCATGCCTTGTGAATCCATCTTCTCTTCTCTATCTCCTATGCCACTTCTATATGCCCTCATTAGCTCTCGCCCAGTGTTTTGAGACACTGTCCTTTTTCTCTACCTGAAAACTTACTTTCTATGCAGTCTGTTATTATTCTAAATGAATGGTCTAATTGTGTTACATGCTAATTTTAAATGTTTTAAAATGACTTTACACAACCTACACAATGCTCAAAATCATTAGCATGGCATAAATATCCTTCAGAAGTTGCCCCAGTCTACTATTCAAGCATCACTCCGTGTTATTCAACCCCCAAATTTGTACTTTCCAGCAAATCTTCTGTGACTTGAATCTTCTTGCTCTTTCTGGAATATAAGCCTCTATATTGGTCCCATGTCAAGTTTCAACCCAAGTTGAATAGCCAGCTTAAATACCCACCTTTTAAAAAAATTCTCCAAGTAGAGAAGATGGACATCTCAGCTCAAGGAAAGAGAGAATTCACCCTTCTACTGCCCATCCATACTGGTGAGGGTGGATCTTCTTTACACAGCCTACTGATTGAAACGCTAATCTCTTCCAGAAACACTGTCAAGGATACACCCAGAAATAATGTTTTACCAGCTATCTGAGCATCTCTTACGGAAGTCAAGTTGACCCATAGACTTAACCAACACAGTTAGAATTAAGATAAGGGTATCTGTTATCACCAGTATTATTTAATTTCTCCATAAAGTAGTCAACAAATAATAAATGCATTAAACAACAACAAGGATGAAGCAAAATTTTAATTATTTGTAGATTATATGATAATTTCTTTAGGAAAGCAAAATAACTGTTGTATAAATTATTAGAAATTATAAAAAATTTCAATAAAGTAATCACTTGCAGAATAAATTCTTTTCTTCTACAACAGTATCACATAGAAAATATATATTTGATTTACAAAATCAATAAATATACCTACAAGTAAGCTTAAAAAAAGTTATATACACATGAATATGATTATAAAACTCTACTATGGGACATTAAAAAGATCTTTAATGAGATATATATTGTATTACTGGAGAGTAAAATTTAAAAATATTTAAAAATATCAATCCTTCCTAAATTACTGTGAAAATTCAAGGCATTCCCAATGAAAATAGACATTTGTTTCTCTTTGGTCTCATATCAAACATGATAAAGCTGAGAAAATTCTTTGAAATATAAGCAATGAGGGTTACCTAGTCTTACATAGCATTAAATGTCATTATAAAGTTAAAGTGATTGGAAACATTCAGTACTGATGGAGAAACAAACATATCAATGGCACAGAATAGAGAATCTAAAAAACAGATGCAGATATGCGTGGGAAAATAATATATGTAAAAACTGGCATTTCTACATAGTCTAGATGATTCATCAAGTGGTATTGGGCCACCTGGCTTATAATTTGGAGATAAAAAAAAAACAACCTGGAAAATAAACCTTGACAACTACTTCACTTTCATCAAAATAACTCCCAAATGGACTTCAAAGCATTATAATGTAAAAGGCAACAAACACAAGAAATCATTTTCAAATATCTTTCATCTTTGGGGTTCAGAAGCTTTTCTAAATATGTTGCAAAATTCAAAAACCATGAAGGAAAAAAATTAATAAATTTTAAAACATAAAAAATAAAAATAAGAAAAAAGGAAAATCATTAACTGGGTGGAAAGACAAAAATATAATAGACAAATGGGTAATAATTACAACAGAGAAAAAAGTCCTGTAAATCATAATGTAAGCAAAGAACAACACAAATGACAATTTAGCAAATTGCCTGGACTGGCATTTCAAATTCATTCAATAACCTAAAAACATATGGTCAAGTTCTTCATCTCAACAAGACAAAAAATTTACAAATACAAACAATGAAATATTATGGCCATATGGTTAGCAAATATTTTTAAATGATTAATAAGGTAACTTGGCAGTATTTACCAGAATTTCAGCTGTGCATATTCTTTGACTCCATATTTCCAATTCTATATGTCTATTCTTCACAAATACACAAGTGGTAAAGATTTCAGTATGAAGTTAATATAAGTTTTGTAATAGGGAAAACCTGAAAATAACCTTGGTCAACAGGAGAAACATTGTTCAATAGGAGAAGGATTCAATAAATTAGCATATGGACTACATAATATGCAGCCATTAAAAATAAAATAGAAAGTTATTTGTGAAACATTTTTGAGTGAAGAAAAGGATGCTGTAGAATAAAATATCAAATAAGATCCTATTTATGAGTGACTAATATGTACATTAAGAACACATGCCCAAACAGATTTTTGGAAATGCACAGAGATGGTGGCAGTGGAGAGGGCAGAGAGAGAGCTGTGTGAGTGAGGGAAGGAGATGAAAGAGAAAATAAAAATTGCCTTTTAATCTTATTATATACAGTTCTATATTGCTAGACATTTTTTAGATTAGCCTGTATACTTTGTATTATTTTAAAAAGGAAAAGGGAAAAGAGAGGAATTGTGATAAAATTCATGTTTGTATAGGAGTAATAAAACAGGCATTTTTAATTTTGACAATTTTGTTGGCAATGCAAATTATTACAGTTTTTTAGAAAGCATTTGTTAGCATCAATAAATTGAATAATGTGCATACACATTGAGCCACTAATGATATTTTCAAAAATTACACAATAGCTGTGTAAACCTAAGTATGCAAAACTGTTTATGAGAGAATGCTCAATGAAGAATTGTTTCTGATAACTAGAATTTGGAAACAACTTAAATATTTTATCAATAAGGAATAGGTTGAATAACTTATTCAGTTTTAAGTAAAAATAAAAGACACATGTTTCATTTTCACCAAGAATTTTATTGAACAATGTATTCGCTAACCGAATGAACTTTTTGGCCAACCCAATATTAGAGAATACAGTGCAATATTAAAAACATTGGAGCATATCTCTGTGTATTGGCAGAGGAAGTGGCCCATGTAAAAAGTTGCAGGACAGGACTTGTTTCTAACTAAACTAAATTCTATCTGGTTTCTGTACTTTACATAATAATATGAACCATTATTGTATACACTGTTGGTGTATACATGTGCAAAAGTAGAAATAATATACATGAATCTGTTAACATATGTTATATATAAATACACATATGTAATCTTTGTTATAGTTGAAGGGTAAGATTAAGGGGAGTCTCTGAATTTCTGCTCTCATATTGGTGATGATTTAGAAGATGATTTAATACTTTCAATATCAGAAAAATAACATTATTAATTCAAAACCACCTAAGTTTTTAGATGTCCACACAAATATATAAACATGAAGCATAACTCGGTGCAATTAAATAAGTTGTCTTCTTTGCAAAAAAGCAAGTTAAAATTAATCTGATGAATGTAAAGACCTATCAATTTGATGTCACTCTTGTTAAAATATAAATATCCAAGAGCTCAGATACTGCCTCTCGGCACACTTCACACCACTCACTCAGGTGATGTTCAAGGGTAGGAAGACCTGCAAATTATTCTCACAGAAATTAGCTTCTCTTTCTGTAGACCTATGCACTACAATGTTCATATCTAAAACTTGGTATTGTTTTCTCATTCAGTCACATAAAAATCCTTCACAATGACAAGGTTTTTCAGCCTTACCTCTGTGGGCTACCTATGAGACTTTCCTCTTTTACAGAATTCTGAATGTGGAAATGGATGAACTATATCATTATTAACCAACCCATCTTCTGCATGACTTGTACACTCAATTAGAGGCTATATTCTCCTGCAAAAAACCTTATTCCCGTAAGATACTGACACTGAAACTGAAATTCACAAAGGTAATATTAAAAAAGATTATGTTTTCAGAGGATTTTATCTTATTTCAGACTTTGGTCATGATTAAAATCTCGAATCACTTCTAATGTGTGATAATAAATTTGAACATTTTTAGTTTAGTAACATGCATTCTAAATATAAGAAATCAAAGTAACTTATGAACTCAATCTAATATATTTGAAGTTAGGAAATATGTGTTCAATATCTAACTTACATAGAACTGAAAAAGTAGAATAAAAGCATGATTAACATGATCTCCTTAGATGTATGTTGAGTAAAAGACTACCTTAATGATAATATTCATTTTTTTGCTCTAATTTGGAGTTAATTCTGGAAATTTCAGTTTCTTAGACACATAGTATTTATGCATCTAAAAAACTCAGTAATTTTCATTTTATAGGGAGTCACAGGAAGGCAAAACTCTAAAAAGTCAAACTCTAAAATCCAAGCTGAATGAAAATAACACCAGGATATACATATGCATATTTGTTGGAGGCTCCATCTTATAAAGTCAGAGTTTGCAAAGTAACATAAATGAATTACCATTCCTTTTGCACTTATAATTTTATATATATATATATATATATATATAATACACATATGCTTGCTGCATTACATATGTATGTACACATATAATACGTATACATATAAAACACACACACACACCTAATACTGCATTTCCTGGACTCTAGAAGCAGGCACCTCTCAACCACAGTCACCCTCACTTAACAGTTTAAAGGCAAATTTACTCCATCCTACAATAAGGCTGCTTTTAAATTTTGAATCATTTCCTCTAGCTCTCCATGGTAAAGTATATTTTTTAATATGGTATATATATAAAAATACTGAATGGCCTTATTAGCTGCAAGTTATAAATGCCACAAAACAGATTTGGAAATTGGAACATACCCAACATAAATGGTTACCAACAGTGAATGGGAAGGCATACGAAACAGGGCAATAAAGCCACCACACAATATGAGGAAAATCATTAAACAATCTGGAAAAGCATCAAGATGGCTGGCCTCTTTGTAGTTCCAGCACAAAGACTGAGCCTTATTTCTAAATATTTTCCCTGGTGGGGAATAACAGCTTGAAAATAATCCCAGATGTATTCGTTTGTGTAACCATTTGCTTCTTGTAGCATACAGGCATGGAAAAATTATTGAAGGCTTCAGTTCTGGACTTGTATTTTTTAAAATGTCAGGCTTTTGAAAAATAGCACCATTTTTCTTTAAAACCGTTCATTTACCTGGAATGTTGGCCGGCAGGCCTATAATATGGACTTAGTTTTGTTAAGATTGAAAAAATGCCCAATGGCAAAAGAAGAATGGGCAATTTTAGTGGATATAACTAAATATGAACCCAAACGCAAATGTCCAAGCAGGGTAAAAACCAGTGCTTTTATGATTCTAAGCTAGCCGAAGAATTCTAGATCCTGTTAAAGAAATAGCAGTTTAGAGAGAAAGTAATCTAGAAAGTTTTCTTTAAATATACTGAAAGCAGCGCATTTGAAATAAAGTTTAAGACAGTGGACTTTACACTCAGGCATTTCTTTTTTCTAGAAAGTATCCTCTCATTTTGAGATGATTCTAGATGTTGAGACAAGAGTTCCAAAAGCTAAAAGTCATTTTTTAAAATCAATTTAAAAATTTTTTTTTATTTTTAATTTTTTTTATTTTTTTTGCGGTACGCAGGCCTCTCACTGTTGTGGCCTCTCCCGTTGCGGAGCACAGGCTCCGGACTCGCAGGCCCAGCAGCCATGGCTCACGGGCCTAGCCGCTCCGCGGCATGCGGGATCTTCCCGGACCGGGGCACGAACCCGTGTCCCCTGCATCAGCAGGCGGACTCTCAACCACTGCGCCACCAGGGAAGCCCCAAAATCAATTTTAAAACACAGTTAGATGAAACAATTTACAGTTCTCCATCAACTGTTGACAAATTCATTTAAACTCAACTTTTCAAAGTTCTAAAAATGTATCAACTGATCTGCTAAGTATTAATTCTGCTTTCTACATTTGAGTATACATTAATTATTTTTAAAGTAGAGTCTCTGCTTAGTGTAGTGTAGGTGTGTCTGTGTGGGTATGTGTGTAGAGAGAAAAAGGGAGAACGAGATTTCAATGGCTTTATTTTCCCTCATGTGATCAGATTTTTTTGTTTGTTTTAAAGATCACTAGGAAATAGCTAACTTTTTTTGGTAGGCATTGCTAAAATGTTGTTTTATTATTATTATTATTATAAACTAGATTGTTGTTTAGAATGTGAAGGGGTATGTTTGAATCCATCATCCATTTTACAGATATTTAATGAGCACCTATGCTATGCCAGGCACAGTTTAGCAACCAGAGCTTCAACACTGGCAAGGAAACCGCAGTACATCACGCCTCCAGAAGGCTTCTTCAGAAAAACTAGAATCATACTCCTGATTACCTAAGGGAAACAACCTGGGACAAGAAATAAATAGGGGAGTATTTTTTCATTTACAGAACTCTAAATATTTCGTAAACATTACATCAGTTTCCCTATAATTTATGTAAAAGATTTATCACCTGAGTATGTGTAACTGATAACCTGTAGCTTAGAAGAAAGATCTCTTTGACTCAAATGATCTCTTGCTTTGAGACATACTATTAGCCACATGAAAATGACACCAGAAGGAATGGATTAGATTAATTTCAAGTGAAAATAAGGAACTCAATCTAAACTACGTAAAACTCACCTCACTATGATATATTGCCTTTTTCAGACCATTGAAGCTGCAAATAAAATTTATGAGGGAAGAACAATAAATTAGGACTGGATAAAGGCATAATTTAAGGCCTCAAGTTGCTTGTACAGTTAGATTTTAACACATAAAATTGGGAGCATAATACTAACAAGTTAATAAAATCAGCCAAGTGCTGACACGTAAAAACATTTTTTTTAACAATTGGTTGGTTCAGTCAGTTAGCCTTGTTGACAACCTGAAATTTCAAAAATCCACATTACTTAAATTCAGTGAACATTAAAAATGTAAAAAAGTTCATAAATGCATGCGACAGAAGTTCACTGGTCTTGGAATATATTGGGGGAGTAGGGGTGGATAAGTTGCCTTTAAAGTTAAAACTGTAAAATTACCACATAATAAAAGCCTGTGCTTTGAACACTAATTGCCCATTTATTAAAAAATAAATAAATAAAGCTCTCTTCCTACAATTACGAGGGTGTGATGTATAAACTTTCTTTGGTTTTACTGAGATGTGTGTTATATATTTTCATTTCTACTGCTCTTTTCCATTTATTATTGACTTTAATTCTACTAATATGCAGAGCATCAAGAAAGCATTACATCTATGAAGATTCCTACAGTGTTTTAATTGAGAGTAAATTGCCTTCAATAAATGGGGCTTCCTACTGGCCTGGAAGGCTGGCCCACCCTAGCGTCTGGGCACAAATGTTCATTAAACCGAGAGTTAAACCAAGGCACGATAGCCCACTTTGTCAGCTGCCTAGAGGGAAGTTGTCAAGTCTGGGACCCTGCTGCTTTATTCCTATAACTGTGTTTTAGAAACACCTCACAAGTGGAATTGTGGTTGCCTCATCCAGAAAATGTGGAAAGGATTAATGTGGCATGTAAAACAAATCACTCCTGAGCTCAGCTGAGAAAGTGGGTATTAAAAGCACTCCAGTCAAAAGAGCTTTAGTGAGAGGGTCACGGTGATATACAGTCAGCATATGTTGGGCTGGTAATGCTGCAGGGTGTTTGGAAATGGTAATGGTCCATGGGTGTAAAGTCTTTCAAGACCTCTTAAAGGCACATGTGTTTCTTGAGCATGTTCTCCAAACAAGGACCTGTTATGGGTTAGATTCACTGAAGCTTTTAAACCTTATTGATTGGTTTGTGGGATTCCAGGTTCACTTACTGCTTAAAAAAAGAAAAAAAAAAAAACACAAAACAACCTGTTGATAAACACAGGCAAGAATCCCACTTTAATCTTAACCTTATGAATCAATAAACAATGTGGGATGTTGCCTCCTCATCGATTATGGTACACACTGTTTATTTTTATTATGGAAGTGCTTGCTAGTTTTCAGAGTTAATGGCAATAGATCTATGTTGTTCTTCTAAATCCAGGTGCTTTGTAGATTTATTTTTGAGGGGGAAGAAAAGGGAGACGTGAAGATTTCTTGCTATTTGAAATATGAACCATGGCCTTAATAAAAACTTGTGGGTTTCAAGTTGAGAGAGAACAAATAAACGTACGAAGTGTAATTTCATAAACTGAAACGATTTTCTTTGGTATTCCCACTTTAGGTACAAATTCTTTCAGAGCTCATGTTATAATGCAAATACGTAATTGTAGCCACAGTTGAATGAACTGTTAAAGAAATAAAATGCACTAGTTTTCTACATATAAATAAACTATTTTTTGCCAGTTCTCCTCTGTTTGGTTTCTATTTGCACTTTTTTATGGGACGCTTATATTTTTTTCTGGATTAGACCTCATCAATTCATTCATTTTTCTAAATAACCTACACCAAAGGATCATGCAAAATCTTTGAAAAGATGAAAGCACAGGCAAAGTTTGCAATAAATCAGGGGTGATGCATTTAGGTAGTTGTCGGCACATGGACTCAAAACAAGCATGTGTTTTTAGGTAAGACCTGATAAAACATCAAGACAGGTTAGCAGGAAGTACTAGTTAACTAACCTAAAAATCTCATCAGTGAAACTAAACAAATAAAAATATTACGTGAGATTGGCAAAAGACAAGGCAGTGTGCTTTTGGGTTTGGGTTCAGTGCTCCTGGGTTTGGCCCCAACTTACAACCATGACTGCAAATATTTTTTCACCAGCTTCAAGCATGACATTATTTGTTACCTTTGCTTTACTGCAGGGCTGGTAAAAGTCAAGATCAATAATTTCTCATGACCATTTCCACTCTACACTGAAATTACAACCAGCCTGAGGGACACAGCAGATATAAAATTTCTTGCCATCTCTGTAAAGCTCATAAAGCATCAGCGTTGCTTTGTTTTTTAATTGAACTTCCCGTCTTAGTCCCGTTTACGTCACTACTCTCTGACAAATACATTTGGCTGGGAGGAAGGTGTATGGTGAGCACTCATGCTCATTGTATTGGCTATGAAATTGATGTGTATAGAAAGAAGATGAAAATGTTATTACAAAAGCTAGATGGTAAGGACAAGGGAAGCTGTCAATATCACTGTATTTCTGCTAGGCAGGCATGGAATAGTATGGCTATGACTACTTTATATTCAAAGAAGCAACTAATGTTGCTGCTCTCCACATGCCCAACTGTGGCTGAAAAGGACACCGAGTTTTCTGTGCAAAACGCTCAGTATACATGAGTCACTACCCATGCACCGATTGCCCTTATAGCCTTTGATCTGCAAATGCATTTATTTTATGTGAAGAGTCTTCTTCACTGATAAGCATGCATGAGTCTGCAGCTCTGTCTTCCCAAGTTGCTTATAATTACTCTTTCAAGGTATTTCTGCCTTAGCTATAAATGGACGTAACTTTTATGCTCTCTGTTAGAAGCCACCACTTCCAAATGTAAAAACTACTCAAATTTTTCTATTCTAGATTTAGGATTTTTCACATAATTTGCTAAATATGGTAAACATCCAGAAGGTCAAAGTGCAATGCTTGTCTGTTCCATATTATTGGAAAAGGTATTTTCTTTTCATACTGGAATGGTGATAGGAAGTGGATGATCTTGACAACAACATTTCTTTCGTTGTTAGGTATGTGTGAGTCTGTACGTGCATGTGACATTTTTGCCTCTTTACACTGAAAATGGTTCTGGGCCTGAATGGTAGATGCTGAGATGTCTAACTAGTACTGAGTTGGGAAAATCCCTGTGCTTAGGGGTTCTGACTTTGAACACTTCCCCAAACACACTAATTGGGGACCTGGACTATGTTGAGTTTTGGAGGTTTCCACATCTCCCAGACAAACTGCACATGAGGGCAGACTAACCCACACCAGGACGTGCTGCACACCTGTACAACAGATGACCAACTTTAAATGTGCAAAGGAAAACCTCCACAGAATAACGTGATGTTTCCTTCACATGGTACACATGCAATTCAGACAGCTAAGGGGCTAAAGCGTGCCATTGAGCTGTAAGTTTTCATTGCTAAAGACGTTTTATAGGGCTTAAATTTTATATAGTCCAGTATCAAGTAGTACTTCTAATTGCATGACTTCAAAGTAGACATGTGAGCCCTACTTTAATATTATTTTAGTGGCAGGCAGTCACTGCCCTTCCAATTGTTCTTATGAGGTCCTATATTAACACTATTATTGGGAATTTTATTTAACTTCAATTTTAGTGAAAACTATGCCTCCTTCTCTGAATGGCAGTTTGAACACTGAGATTAAATTGATAGAGAAAATCAAGTCTGAATCAGTTTATAGCCCAGAGGTACATTGTGAATCCCATAAAGCATTGTTGCAGGAACCTGGTTAGTGTTCTGTACACCTGCTTAATGTTTTTTTCATCATCACAAATGTCAAAGTGCTCAGTAAGTCACTGGGGTTTGAATGACAGCCATGCGCTAAGCAAGAATTTATGTTTTTTCACTACCAAACTGGACCATAAATGATGAAAAAGAGGTCAAAAAGGAAGTATGGAACCATACACATTTGAAAGGGGAAACTGCTAATAGCCATAAACCTGGTGCAATCAAAGGCTTGGCAAGTCATTGCAAATTACCTGCTTTGTGAATTACTGATCGCACTGCATTATGATATAGAACTTTCTAACTCCTTTCATCTGTAGTAACAGGGCTTTTAATAGCTCACAGATCAAAAGCAAAACACTGTCAGTGGAATTTTGATACAAATAAGCCAAGGTTGCAAAAGTATAATGCATGTGAACAAAATGTTAATATACATCCAATACCGCTTTCAGTTGACAGATTATTTAATATAGTATATGTGTTTGACAAAGCAAACTTACCAATATAATACTTACAGAAAGGGAAGATAGGTAAGGCATGCCTGACTAATATGAAAGGAAGAGTGAAATCTTGCATGATACTTTCATTAGGAATTAATGTAGGTTGGTATGCTTTAAGCAATATCTTGGCAATCTTTCACATGGAAGATGTCAAGTCCCTAAATCCTTTTCTTCTAGCCCAAAACTCAGACATGTGGGAGTCAGGGGTACTAAAAATTTTCCCTCCAAATATTTTTCTTATGAGGGGAAATATCTGTATCGATAAGTTTCTTTTGAAAAATATGAAATGCCCACGAAGTGTGAAGTCTGGCGGTCATTTGCATGCCGCTATAATCAGATTGTTTTCCTCTTGCCCCCTTGCTGAAGATCATGGGTACTGATTAAATGGACATTTTTATTCTACGTAAAAAAGTCGCAGGGAAAAGAACAAAAAAACCTTGGACCATCAGATATGTTATAGCAAAGATTTGGCTGAAGTCCTGCCAAGCTAGATTTTTGCACTGATGCAAAAATACCCTGATGCCTGGGAGGTGGAGAAGAGGAAGAAGCAGATGAAGCAGACAGTTGCCAAAGAGAGAGATTCTCAGTCATACTTGGATCCTTTATACTCGATAATAACTGATATGGCTGAAATAGAAAATTATTTCCTCATTGGTTCTTGGATCTAAGTTCTTATGTAACCCACTGTAATTCTTTTGTAAGAATAATTTTTTTCATTTGTGATCAATTAGTGTTACTCCTTGCTCTAGTGCTAAACACAGTGATGAAATAAGAGAGCTAGCATTCTTATCTTACAGGAGATGCACATAAGTGGCCACAATGATATAAAGAAATACAAGTTGTGACAGTGTTATAAAGAATATAAACAGAAGGCTGGGGAGATTTTGAATAGGGATGCTGTTGAGGGGGGATTGTCAGGAAAGGCTCACAGATGAAATGCTGTTTGAGCTGGGATAGGATCAATATGAAAAAGCTAGACTTGTAAAGAGAAGGGTAGATGGGAAAGATAAGATAGAAAGAAAGAATAATGAAAACAAAGGTCCCAAGTGTGTGAAGGGCTCAGAGTAGTTGATGAAATGCAAGAAATACAATGTGGCTGGACCACAGAGAGCAGGGAAGAGAATAGAACATGATGAGGGTAGATGATGTAAGGCTGTGAGTCAGAGTAAGGAAAAGAGCAACATGTTATAACCAGCTATTCTAGGAGGAACAAATGACCTGTGAGAAAGCACTGAAGCAAAACCAGCTAGGTAAACATTGAAGTGCCCAAGTGAGAGACGATGGTGGTTTGGATGAGGGTGGTGGCGGTGGAGGAGGATAGAAATGAAAGCAATCTGACTCTACACCCATCAAGTCCCCAGAGAAACAGTGAAAGGCTCTCAGCCTTCCAGTCCATGTGATATAGTAGCCCAACCTTCTGGTTAAAGTGTTCCATGAACAATACCCCCAACCTCCAGACAGAGAATTTGTCTCTCCCACCAATATTCCCTTGAAATTGGTATAGGATATTTTTAAGTCTATTGAATGAGCTAAGTATAGAACTCAGGGAAACACATGAATTACTCCTGCAGTGTCTATTTTAAAAGTGATTTCAAATCTTTGTGGCATCAGGTGGGGTGGTCAATAAATCCACTGGTCAATAAATTGCAGCTGATGAAATCTGAGCAGCTGAGGTGAAGTTCTATATATTATGAGAGAGAGGGAGAGAAAGGTTGCTGGGGCAAGGAGTGTGAGATTAGGGAGGACTTTAGGAAAAAATGAGTTCTCTTCTATACATTATTGCTTATTGTTTTTACAAATAGCTTTCATTCACGGTTCTGTATTTTGTATAAATTAAGAAAGTTTATTTTTAAATTATTTTAAAGCATTTGAAAAGAGTATCTGGAGACTTTCCGCCCTCAGTACCAGATCAAAGAGGGGAGGCACGAGCATGGAACGGAAGAGCAAACAAGACAGTTTAGAGGCTGTTGAAGGACTATGTGTAACAGAGAAATGCATTAGTCTGTGCCTGGGGCCAGGGTCCTGGGAGGGGCAGCTGGTAGATAATACTGGATAGTAATGCCTGTATATCACTTATAGTTGTGGTTGCTAAATAATCATTTTATGAACCACATATAGTTTGTTATAGAGTACAGGTCAGGGTTGATTGATACCTTTATGTTTTATAATTTCTCATGAGAGGAGGAAACTTTAATTCGTTAGTAAAGGGAGGAAGATACACACCCTTGGTCCTTAAGTTACCAGTAGCCACTGCCTATAAAAAGACCAGTAACCAACATGCCTTGCTGCAGGGTTCCCCATGCTTTTCTTGTCATAGCATACAGAGAAAATGACAGGATTTGTATGGCTCACTGGAGGAAACTGGAAGGGATTTAAGAGTGTGTATAAATATCTTTGGTGCAGAAAGTATTACAGTTTCTTGACATTTTATAATTACAAAGACACAGCGCATTAGAGAAAATACTAAATGTTGAAATTTTTATCATACTGGCAAATAAAATCTTTTCAAATAGCCAGTGAAAAACTTGAGTTAACTTTCATGTATAAACTACTTACCTTTGAAGAAATCATCATGTCTTTCACTGACAAATGCAATCAATGTTGGCATTTCTGAGGACAAAATAATTTTTAATCCAATTGAACTTTTTCATATATTTCAAACTAGAACTCAGAATGTATGCATTGCTAGAGCATCCAACATGCAACAAGCTTAAATGTCCCTGAGAGCACAAATGTCAAAAACTTATATAAGTATCCCATATATGTAAAGACAGAGATTGAGGCTGCCACTCACATCTAAACCTAAGAGTCCCTGCAAAATTTCTTTGTCCCTGCAGGCTGTGTGCCACTGTCTTTGGGGATCTGAGACCTAAACTCAGCTACAATATGTTAGGGGTGCCCCAACTAACACAATCTGAACCTGAGTCCTGAATAGATGTCCATGGACAGCAGGGGTCCCCAACCCCCAGGGCCACGGACCAATACTGGTCTGCGGCCTGTTAGGAACCGGGCCGCACAGCAGGAGGTGAGCAGCGGGCAAGAGAGTGAAGCTTCATCTGCAGCTCCCCGTCACTCGCATTACTGCCCGAATCGTCGCCCCCATCTGTGGAAACACTGTCTTCCACGAAACTGGTCCCCTGGTGCCAAAAAGGTTGGGGACCGCTGATGTACAGAACACTCCTTACATTGAGAAAGACTTCATTTTTAAATTTTTTTATTGAAGTATAGTTGATTTATAATGTTAATTTCTGCTGTACAGCAAAGTGATTCAAATATATATATATATAGTATACATTGTTTTTATTAAAAAAAACTTTTCCATTATGGTTTATCATAGGATACTGAATATAGTTCCCTGGGCTATACAGTAGGACCTTGTTGTTTATCCATTCTATAAATGATAGCTTACATCTGCTAACCCCAGCCCCCCACTCTATCCCTCCCCCAACCTCCCCCTCCTTGGCAACCAGAAGTCTGTTCTCTATGTCCATGAATCTGTTTCTGTGTTTTAGATAGGTTCATTTGTGCCACATTTTAGATTCCATATATAAGTGATATCATATGGTATTTGTCTTTCTGAGTTATTCAGGTAGGATGATCATCTCTAGTTGCATCCATGTTGCTGCAAATGGCCTTATTTTCTTTTTTATGGCTGAGTAGTATTCCATTGTATATATGTACCGCATCTTCTTTATCCATTCCTCTGTCGATGGACATTTCAGTTGCTTCCATGTTTTGGCTATCGTGAATAGCGCCGCAATGAACATCGGGGTGCATGAATCCTTTCGAAGTGTGGTTTTCTCTAGATATATGCCCAGGAGTGGGATTGCTGGATCATATGGTAGTTCTAGTTTTAGTTTTTTAAGGGGCCTCCATACTGTTCTCCATAGTGGCTGCACCAATTTACATCCCCACCGACAGTACAGGAGTTTTCCCTTTTCTCCATACCCTCTCCAGCATTTGTTATTCACAGAATTTTTAATGATGGCCATTCTGACCAGTGTGAGGTGGTAGCTCATTGTAGCTTTGATTTTCATTTCTCTAATAATCAGTGATGTTGAGCATCTTTTCACGTGCCTACTGGCCATCTGTATGTCTTCCTTGGAGAAATGTCTATTAAGATCTTCTGCCCATTTTTCGATTGGGCTGTTTGTATTTTTGCTGTTGAGTTGAGAAAGACTATTCAGATTGTCAGGTAGCTGAAGATATCACTTGGCCTTTCTTGCAACCCAGTGTTTGGGGGTCATTATCTATGAATCATTTCAATGTTGCTTATAGCAAGAGGCTACTGAACCAGGATGCCAGGCACCCCAGGCCCTACCTGGATCTTCCGGGACTGAGGGAATATCTTGCCGTAAATCTGCAACTCAGATTTACAGCAAGAGGCCATGTACAGGAAAATTCTATTTTACAGAACGGTCACTGAACCAGGAAGCTGCCTCTCTACAGGCACACTAGACTTCAGACCATATAGGCCCAGTCATACTCCAACAGAAGTGTAAGCTCTTTGATACTCTCATTCCCAGCAGGCCACAGGGAAATGGCAAAGAAGTGGAAGCAAGGAGAAAGAATAAACGACTAGCTTCCCATGAGGATTGTTGAATTTTTCTCATTAGCATATATTTTTGGCTAATATTTACAATATGGCATGTTCTGAGGAAATGAAAAAAAAAAAAAAATTCAGACAGCACAAGTTCACTGCCTGCCTTAGGTGATAAAATTAAATTTACAGTGACAGAGAAGCAGGCATATTAATTACAGTAATGAGGAAAGAAAGATTGCTATTAATTTTGATTAAAACACCTTAATATTTCTTTTTGAAACACTGATAGCTAATGTTCCTCAGGAAACCAATTTGAATATTTAAAAATACTACTGCAACCATTTTATCAGAGTGTAACTCATCCAATATTGAGTTGGAATTTGGGTCCCTCTGATTTTCCGTCTTTGCTTTGTTTGCAGTTTGTGCTCATTGCTAAACTCCTGTTTCATAGTCATGGAATATATTTATTTAAATATTTCTCTTCACATGGGCCCAAAGCATATCCAGAGGTGTCACAGAAAATTAATCTATCAAAATCAAAAGAGTATGTTTCTGTATATATATACATGCAGCACACTATTTTTGAATCACACTCTGTATTTTTCCAGCGTTTTCCCACAATGTGTCTTTTTCTCTGAAAAAGAGAATTTGAAAAGAATTGCCAAATCTGTCTTGGAACTTCCACTTTAAATTCAAAACAGATTCCCAAGTGTCTACTGGGATATATCTCTAGTATGACTAAGAATGTGCACCTGTGATTACCTAAACCAGCCAAAGAATGGCACCATTGCTTCACATAAATGTAGACACAGATATTTTTTATTTGGTTATAGAATTGTATCATAAATCCCATGGCTCAGTGTAGAATTCTATCTCTCCTACAGGCCCACTTTTTGCCTTTAGATAACATTTTACAGCAAAAACCTGATGTATTGCTTCTGTCACACTTTGGCCACTAAAGGAACTTAAAACAGCACAATGGGTGAATAATAAGGAGACAAAGGGAATTCTCTGCCCTTTTGGCTCAGTCCATGCATATGGTCATAATTTTCCAACTTTATGACAATAAGGGGAATGCATTTATCACTCCTCTGCTCCTTCTTAAGTTGATCCTCCATTGTTAAGTTTAGCAGTTGGCCATATGTCTTATAGAATTATTAAATAATGTGAGATGGCCACTTGAGTTTTACAAGGAAATAATGAATGGTGGAGAAAGAGTGGCAGGTTTGAAGGACAGGTTCAGAGAAGCATTAACCAAATTGGATGATTATCTTACAGTTTCTGAGAGTTAAATAGAAAGCTAAAGATAGCCTGACAAATTTCAGGCTAATTTGTTCTGTCATGTTCTGTTGCAGACAGGATAGGCCCACATCAGACCTGGAGTAACTACAATAAAAAATCTTATCTTTTTTCTTCCTTATAATTGTAGACCACACCTAATTGTCCTTTACCTGATTTATCTATAATTGCTCGTACAATTTGGATGGTTCTTAAGACTGAGATTTTAGACAACTAATTAAATGACACAGTGATTTCACTTGTATTCAATATTGCTCAGTTTTCAAAATCAGGCAAGGAAAACAAGAGTCCAATTTTTAAAAATACGCAAAAATACTAGACAGTTTACAAAGGAAGATAATAAAGTGTTCAATGTCATGACTCATCAGGAAAATGCAAATCACCAGAAAATCTAAACGTTAAAAGACAGAAAATGTCAAATGTTGGTGAGCTTGTGGAGCCACCAGAATATTCATACATTGTTGATGAGAATGTAATACCATGCAACTACCTTGGGAAAAGATCTGGCAGTTCCTATATAAAACTAAACAAATGCCTACCCCGCAATCCAACAATTCTACTCTTAGGTATTTACCTAAGAAAAATGAAAACATGTACACCAGAAAGACATGCACAAGAATATTCGCTAAAAGCCTAAACTGAAAAACTAGATCAAGTTTTCATCAACAGAAGAATGGATAAACAAACTGTGATATATTCATACACTGGGATATTACTCAGAAATAAAGAGGAACATATCACTACAACCCCATGGATAAATCTCAAAAACATAATGCTAAGTAAAAGAAATCTTACACAAATGAGTAGTTACTATGTGATTTGTTTGAATGACTATGAAGACTAAAATGGCTAAAAGTAATCCATGATGTAAAAACTGGAACAGTGATTGTCTCTGTGAGCAGGGGGCTAGGATATGAGGATTATGTTGGATTTGGCATAGTAATATTCTATACTTTGAAAGAGGTTTTAGTTACGTGGATGTAGATTCACATCAAAAATCATCAAATGATGCACAAGATTTGTGCATTTCACCTTACATAAAATTTACCTTAACAAAAAAGAGTCAATAAATATTGAACCCTGGTTGATGAGATTCATACTGTTTTGAGGTGAAGGGCACTGATACCTGCAGCTAACTCTAAAATGTATCAGATAAATAAGATAGGTTAGTGGATAGAGAGATTAGTGGATAGAGAGGTGAAAAGCAAAGCATGCAAAATTATAGAAACTAGATGCTGAGTATATGGGTATTTACCATGTAAAACTTTCAAACTTTATGTTTGGAAATTGCCATAAGAAAATATTAGAAAAAGAAATCAAGCATCGCTCATTTTTCCTTCGTCTTTTGTATTGCTCCTGAAAACTTAAAGTTGAAATGAAAAAAAGCAAGAGAAATACTGAATACAGCTCTCTAGTTTAAATAAGGCTTCGAAGTTCTGCTTGCTATTCTGTTTAAACCCGCATCTCTGTGATTATTTAATGTGGAAGTGAATGACTTCCTTACCCAGAAGGACTCTGTTCTCACAATAAAGAGCAAGCATGGAAAGCAGTGTAGCAAGTGCATTGGCCAGGGGATGCACGATGAGCCAGGCATATGAGAGGCCTGCTCACAGACCTTGCCCGTACCAAAAAGCAAACAGCAGAAGTTCTTCCTCTACATAAGGGGCAAGAAAACACAGTGATTAACTAAAATGCTTTGATGTCAGGGGCATCTAAGTTTGAATTTGGGCTCTCCCCACCATTAGCTTTCTTTCCCTATCAACATTAGGTTCAGAAAGGTTCACTTTCTGAGTTTTGGTTTCATCATTTACACAATGGACAAATTGTTGGCATGTACTCTTGAGGGTCTTTCTGAGGAATAATGAAGTACTGTGGGTATTAACAATTATTGTCACACACACACTCACACACAAATGGAGAAGAGAGAACAGAAATGAAGAAATTGTTTGATGGAATTTAGAGAAAAGTAAAGTTTTTGGAGCAAAGGATATAATGATAAAATAAGAAGCTAGAAAGAAACTATCAAACTACACAACTCCTCATTTTCCCTTTATTGCTTTTTTGTTTTCTTTTTTTGTACTACATGGGTTGCAGAAGTCTTTTTTTTTTTTCCCTTTAACATTAAAGCACTGACGGCAATGATTATTCCTAAGCACAGGTCTGCATAAAAAGCCACACTATGGAATATTTTACTTTCCCTGTAAATCTCCTCACAACCTTCTCATAAATAAATGGGGCTAGAGTCAAGGAAGCTGGGCTAAATCCCTCCCGTACTGTTTGGACTATTCCCAAATCATTCATCACGGACACCGGAGGATGGGGGCTTCTCGGTGGCATATATCTTAGGGAGGTCTGGCAGGGTTAAAAGAAAGAGACAAAGGAGCCTATGCTCAAATATCCAGGGCATTTTTGCCAATCTAATGCTTAAAAAAAATGCATGCACAGCATACTTTTGTCAATAAATCCTCTAGGTGCTTACACTGAAGGTGGTGAAAATTGCTTAGGTAGTTCAAAATTGTATCTGGAGCTTTTTGCAGTCCATTGTTCTGACAAGTGAAGATGGTCTCTAGATCCTAAACTCAGTGACCTCTGAGAATTGTCAGTAGTTTTCTATTGGATTAGAACGGACTAACTCTTTCAATTTGAGTGGTATCTATTTCAATTCTACCATTATTTCTGAGCAAGGAGGATGATCTTGTACAGGGGAACTGGGCCAGTTTTAGGGCAAAAATATCCTGGTCCAAGGGAAACTATGCATGTTGCGTAAGAGTCACAAAATCCACGATAGATTGCTCTGTACAATTGCTCTTAAGTCTGCCTAGGAGTCCATGTCCTATTTTATTTCATTTTATTTTATTTTATTTATTTATTTTTTCCATGTCCTGTTTTAAACCTTTGAAATGAAATTTTATGCCATAGGGTTCTCAATGAGAGGAAAGGGTAAAGGAAAGATAGAAAGTAAGGCTGAAGCAAGACAGCACATCTGTTATGGTATGAATGGCTCTTACAAAATCTCTTCCTTTCACTCAAAAACGTCTTATTGTTAACTGTTTTATTTGGGGGTATAAAATTATTTATGGGGTTTAGAGTAGAAGGCCACCATGTTTTATCTTTTTCTGGCTTCTATGCTTGAGAACAATTGCCAAATTGTGGTTGTGTCAGGAAGACTTTAAGTGAAAAGCATTTTATAATTTCTTTAATTAAACATGATCAAAGGTGTCCTTAGAGCATTTGAATGAGCATTTTCCTAGTTATGGGGCACTGTCTATATTCTTTTAACATAGCCATTGGCTCGATGAACATGTTGTTGGTTCCATAGTTCCTTCTGCTGTGAACAACCAAAATTTTCCACTCTTTGAAACTTAGTGTTTTACTATACACAGATGAAACACACCTGTTTCTGATATAGAACCACTTTCAATTCTTGTTAATTGTGAAAAATTCATGAAATGGATAAAAATCTGTATTCCCCTTTCTGGTGTAAAATATATTTGGAGCTTCACACTGTCGATTAAAAAACAGTGAGCACCTACTATGTGCACGGAAGGCACTATGAAATTCAACAAATCTGAAAACGCTCATTGAGCGCCTACTTTGGGCCAGGCTCTCATGCACCGTCTGAAAGGTGGGCTATGAAAACAAAAAAAGAACACCAGAAACAAACACCGATAACAAGCAGAGAAGAAAGGGGTGGGTTGACGTTTAAACAGGATGACCAGAGAACTTAGTACTGGGGGAAATAAGATTATAATGGGAAAATATGAAGAAAGATGGATAAAAAAATGAGGGTGCAAAAAAATATAGGTTGTTGGGGAAGATCTTTCCCAACAGAGGGAGCCACAAAGGCCTTGAGGTGGAGGAACACTGAACACTTGAAGAAAAGAGGCCAGTGATGCCGTAACTGAACACCTGGCGTGGGAAGAAGCACAGGATGAGTTCATAGAGGTAACAGGGAGCCAAATTATATAGGGCCTTGTAAGCCATTGTAAAGACTCTGGTTTTTACCATGAGCGAGATGGGAGCCTTTGGAGGGGTTGAACAAGAGAAGACATTATCTAAGTTTAAATAATACCTAAATCAGGATGGTTGCTCTCTTGAAATAGACGCACAAACGCGCATACACACACACGGTAGGATGTGAGTGTAGAGACAAGAGAAACCAGTTAGCAAGCCACTGAGTATTCCGGATGAGAGATAATTATGGCTTGGATCAGGGTCATAGACATGAAATGATGAGAAGTAGTCAGATTCTGAATATATTTTGAAAATAGAACCAGCAGGATTTGTTGAAAGATTGTATGGATGAATTAAGAGAAAGAGATGAATCGATGATTCTAAAATGCTGGTTGCCATTTACTGAGGAGGGGAAGGTAAAGCAAGTTTTGGTGGGGCGGGGCGGGGGGGATATTACGATTTCTGTTTTGGACACATTTCATGTGAGATGCCAAGTGAGGAGGCAGGTGAAGATGATTCAGCACGCAGGTGGAGATAACCATCTGGAGTTGAGGGAGAGATCCAGGCTTGATACATATATTTGGGAGTCATCAGCATTTAGATGATACTTAAAGCTGTAAAATTCTGTAAGATCATCTTGGGAGTGAATGGATATTGATCAAGTTAAAAAACCAAGCTTTACTACACCATGAAGAGTCCAGACTGAGGAACTAAAACCAAAAGAGACGGAGAGAAGGAGGGAGGGAAAGAGTGAGAGGCCAAGAAGAAATGGCCAATGAGGGAGGAGGAGAACTGAGAAAGCATGATGTCCCAGAAGCCAAGTGAACAAAAATAGAAAAGAGTGAGGATTATACTTTTTGATATACAGAAACAATTCTTTACCTTATAAGGAAGATATAACGATATAAAAATATTCCAAATTTAGTACAGTGAGTGGTAAGTGCTACAAAAGATCTGTATTCCAACTGCTACAGTCACACACAGAAGGGACTTCCTGACCCTCAGTTCCTGGGAGGCCTGCATGAAGCAGGTGGCATTTAAACCCAATGTTGAGAGATGTGTGGAAATTTGACGGGTAGAAGGGGAGGAAGAGAGGACAGTTATATCAGAGGGAACATCTTAAAAAGAAGCTCAGAGAAGGGAAAGAACAAGGTATATTTAAGGAACAGGGAGTAGTTCAAGCTGGCCTGCGTGTAGAGGATGTATAGCCTACTTTCTGCACACCTCTAAGGCAGGTGATGTTCAAATTTTGCTATGTGGTTTTTGTTTTTGTTTTTTATTACCTCTCCAAAAGCAATGGGTATAAGAAGTCTTAACACAACCTTGAAACTTTTTCAGTCCTTTCCCCCAGTCTAACTAATTCTTACCTACCAAATCTTATATTTTCATTTGTAAATATGGTAACAGTCATGGAAAACATCTGTATCTGTTTATCATCTGTGGAGTTCTTGTTCTGTGTAAACTCTGGTGGGAGGAAAAAAGATTAAGAAATATGCAAAAATATTTATTGTACTACGAGTCCCTACTGTGTTTCAATTCTGAAGTTGGGAGGAAGAAGTTAGAGAGAGAAATAGGAAAAAGATAAGGTTCACTCTTTGAACAGTTGCATAAATTTATGAGGACAGTCTGCCTTAATGGTTGGAAAATAGAAAATTCATTCTATAGATTTGGAGTTTGGCCCAGCATAATCTGACCTATGCTCCAGTTCCATGGAGACGAGAAAGTTGTGTTGCCTGCAACCATATACAGAATTCCTTAAAAATAACAGGCTTTATCTCTGGGGTCTGATCAACTCATGGCACTGAAGAGAGAAAGAGATAGAAACATGAGGAGGAATCACATGAGATTTTATTTTCAGTAATAGACAGGAAATATATTAATAGATTCCATTCCTCAAAAAAATGAACATGGTAAATTTTCTTACAGATTTTTTCTTTTTTTTTTTTTTTTTTTTTTTTTGTGGTACGCGGGCCTCTCACTGTCGTGGCCTCTCCCGTTGCGGAGCACAGGCTCCGGACGCGCAGGCTCAGCGGCCATGGCTCACGGGCCCAGCCGCTCCGCGGCATGTGGGAACTTCCCGGACCGGGGCACGAACCCGCGTCGCCTGCATCGGCAGGCGGACTCTCAACCACTGCGCCACCAGGGAAGCCCTCTTACAGATTTTTTAATGTGAATTTTAATTTTAGGGCCAATTGCACAAGTTTTTTCCCCCATCTTTGTATTGCCAATGGCACAGTGGGATGAACAGAGAACCTATTATCCAATTCAAACTCAGACACCAATTTAAGCCCCCGGTCTCTTTGCTCCTCATGGGTCTCATTTGCAAAATTGAGGGAGAGGACACTGGTATATCATAAAGTGGGAAAGACTGAACGCTTTGGAGTCATACAGATTTAGTAGCTATATGATGTTGGGCAAGCTACTGACTGTCTGAATTGCAGTTGTTAAACTGCAAATTAGAGAGAATAACAGCTCTCACACAGTGGTGTGATGAGGATTAAAAGAAATCATGTAGGGAAAACTTCTGGCACATAGTAGACCCTCAATAAATATTCATTTCCTTCCTTCTTTTAACTTGAGCATTTCAGTTCCAATATAATGTCAAGCCCTAATTTGGGGGAAAACTTTTTGAGAGAAATTACAGAGTTTACCACTATTAGTCGTTTTAAATTTTTAAAAATTGGCATCCAGTCTGTTTCAGAAAATAAGACAGCCTCTATCTTTAGGGTAAAAATAATTTGTAGGGAGCACGTACTACATGAACAGTGAGGAGAAAACTGGTATTCCCCTCAGGAGAAAATTTAAGATTATTTGGGAAAAAAGAGGATGGAAGGAAGGGAGGAAGGAAGTTAGGTGATAAATAGTTTTAAAGCCTATAAATTAAAAATGAATCAAGTAAGAGAAAGAAAGGTATTTGCTCTGCTGCCCTTCCCATCAAGATGGGTTAGGTATTAGGGCTGGCATGACACAGACATCTTTCTTGTTCCTAAAGCAGAAAAAAAATCTTTTATGAAAGTTAGTGAGTTTACAGCAGGAATGTCAGCTCAGTGAATGATTCAGTGCTCTATGTAAGTGGATATATACTTTACTACTTTGACCTTTCTGTATTTTTCATATTTGCCTGACAACATATTGCAACCATTCCTTTCAGTTAGCAATTAAAGTCTAATTTGCAGCTGCCTTTATAAAACCAAAGCTTCCCTGCAACAAATGAAAATGTTCAAGTCCTCTTGTTTGATCTCTAGTATCATACAGTTCGGTATTTCAGACATATAAAACGCCCAGAGCACGAAAAAAAACACAGTAAATAGTCACCGTCCCTTAGCACTGTCCGTTACTCAATGTTTCAGTTTGTCATACAGTATGAAATATAAATGAAGAAAAAGAGGAAGGGAGACACAGCAGTAATTTATGCCTGTCTAGAAAGTTTGGCACTGCAGCTCCAAGTATAGGGAGCCATTTACAGGAGAAAAACCGTAACCAGAGAATATGGAAGTGTGGAAGGTGAGATCATCCACCAGCAGCAATCTTTCAAATTCATAGACACTTTCGGATTCATGAGGTGAGAATAAGCAGTGCAGAGAACTGTGAAGTTCATTTGTAGTGTGTGGCTTTGTTAACACGCACTCTCAAGCTGTCCTTGTTATGAGATGGTGGTCGAATAGTAAGTGGAAAAAAAAAAATCAGTATGGAAAATATCCCCATTAATTGGAAATAATAATAGTGTTACACATAAAAAAGTGAAAGGACTATATGTAACTTGGAAGTGTTATTTAAAAGAGAAAAAATATGTAAATTTAGCAGAACCTTGTACCAATCATTTAAAAAAAAATGTTTGCCTGAACTTTTAAATGATTAATTTGAATTAATTTCAATTTATCTGAATGCATTTCTCTTCTATTAAGCATGGTCAAAATTTGTCTCGAAACACTTTTTTTTTTTAAACTAAACATTTTCTTCAAGGCAGAATTAAATCTATCAACGATTTAATACAGACAAGAAAAGTAATTTATGGAATGAAGCAATGATCCAATGATCCATGCCTTTCTTACATTTCTCTCACTAAGCCCCACATAGATGTTATTTCAATTTCAAAATCAGAAGAGGGAAATGCCCAATATGTCTTAGTAGTTTCTCTAGAAACCGGCAAATCAAAATCTAGGAACAAATGATGAGAGTCTTTAAGGTGTTTTGGGGTGAGAGAAGGAAGGGGAGGTAGCGTCAATATGGCTTTTGGGGTCTGAGTGTGTACCAGAAAAATTAAAATACCGTGCATCAATAAAGTGTTACTTATTCTGAAAGACTTGTCTAGCAATTCAGAAATTTTAAAAGTAAACATTTGGGCTAACAAAAATACACAGGTATAATAATAAACATGATTAAATTAGGGGTAAGATCAGGAAAATCTAAAAGGATACGTAAGGACCTTAGCTGTATAGACCAGAGCTGTTCAAATTTTAAAGTGCACACAAATCGCTTGGGATCTCATTAAAATACAGATTATGAATCAGTTAGTTTGGGGTGGGACCCAAGATTCTTCATTTTTCACGAGCTCCCAGGCCATGCCAATGCTGCTGGTCTACGGACCACACTTTACGTAGCAAAGGCCCAGATCATGATAAAGGAAGAAGGTTTATCCTAGAAATTGCATCTAGAGAATTGTGAATATCATATGCTCTTTCTGACCAACCCATTCCCACTCTGTTATTTTCAATGGAATTTACTCTAGAAAACATAAATGAAAGTAACATATTCAAATAAACACAATGTGATATTCTACTAAGGTAAATATATGAATTACTTAGTTCTCAAAAGGGCCTGTGAAGTAAAGACTTTTATTATCTTCACTTTATGGGAAAAGAAACGGCCTTGGGGAATTGAACTAATCAAGTCAAAACCACATATGCAGGATTTAGAAACAGTTCTGAATTTGGCAAATCTTACTCCAGAGCCTAAATATTTTTGTCAGTTTTACTACAATTGTCAAGATTGCCCTATTGCATTCTTAGTAATCTTGCAAACAAAGCACTAGACACAAAAGATGCAGTAGGGATACAATGGTGTATGAACGTTGGGCTATACCATCTTCATTGACAGCTTCTAGAAGAGGAGCCACTCAAGAATAACTCCTCTTGACATTAGAGATCTTACATGTGTGGTGAATAGCAGCCTTGATGCAATAAATAATCTGTTTCAAGAACCAGAATGAATGAGAGATGAGAATAAAATACTGGATTAAGCTCCTTACGCTAAAGAGCGGACAAATAGATTCTAGATAAGGACATACTGGAGGCTCCACAGCCCTGAACATATGGGATTACCACTAAAGCTCCACGTCAGAAAAAATAGCCCTTAGATTTTAGAATCCCTAAGGGACTTTTACTCTATGAAGGGTACACTATTAAATATTTTATGCATTCTGTTATTTTTAAAGGGTATAATCCTTCCCTTAAGGTGTGCTGGCCCCAGGGTCTTTGAACAAGTCTAGACCAGAATTAATTAGGAGCCATCATTTTCATTACAAGTATGTTATAATTATGTCTGCTTATTTCACACTGTTCAATATACTCCCTCCTGTTAAACTACAGCACAAGGCCTTTAGCACCTGTTGCTTATTTCTGCCAGACTGAAAATATTCCTTTCTCTTTATTATTCGTGTGCAAGGCTAAGATGAACTTGCCAAGAGTTGTCATTCTTGAATGCACCTGCCAAGTGTCAGATACTTTAATAGGTGAAATGCTTATAGCATATGCTGTGTTTGCCACAGCTTCCAACTTCCAGTGCCCAGTATTTCACAAGAGATTGAATACATTCAGGATGACCGATCCACTCCTTGATACATGTGTATGTGACCATATGCCCATGCGTATACAACACACTTACATAACACACACCCCCAGGTTAGCTTAGGCTGAGAATATATCTTACAGTAATTTACTACCTTATATCTTCAACTTTTTTAAAAAAAAGAATAAATCCCTTGGACTGTAGTTACTGATTTGTTGGCAGTTGCTTTCATGGCATCAGTCTGTGTACTAAAAAATAAAAAAAATAAAATTGAGTTTTGGGCTACAAGGTAGCACCCTACGTCCTGTTTTGATACGTTCTTTGCTTTCCTTTTCTGAGGATGCCTAATACTTTTCCTACTGTTCTGTGAGGTCTTCAATCCATCCAGATAAGAATACTGCAAAGCTCCTGTAATTGAGGGATGGGGCCTAGAATAGAGGCATCCATCCTTGATATACTGAGGTACCCAGCAGGGTGAAGAGGGAAAGGAATGCATCCCTTTTCCATGAGTTATTCAACTTTATCCTGCCAGTCTCATCAGATGTTATCAGAGGTGTGGAATGGAAGGAAGGGTAGAGAAGGTTTTCTAGAATGCTGACATGGGACTAATGCCAAGAAAGATGGAGTGATGATGGTTGTGCTTTCATAGCTTTACCACATTCCCAAGGATGAGTGAGGGCTTCCACGTTTTGTTCAGTTTCTGAGGAGCCCATGTGTTTTATGTTTACCTTCCCTGCCCGGCAGAACATTAACTTCCCTTTCCTTGACAGATATCAAAAATCCATGTAAAACTTTCCTGCAATCCACAGTAAAACTGACGTCTGCAGCAGGAAGCAGTCTTATTTTATGAGCACCCTTCTTCAGGTAACCCCAAGACAGAACAATTTAGACAATTTTCCCTTTTGAAACAGTAGAGCAAAATATTCCTAGACCTCTCTCTCCCTCTTTTTCTCCCTCACTTTCTCTCTCTCTCTCTTTTGGTTTCACTCTCCCTCCCTCTCATATATGAAAACACCATTCAGAGCTCAAGCTGCTTGATAATTAAAGAAGGAATTATACATCCTAAGGCCTTTACTATTAGAATATACATGAGTTTAGTTCATGAACAGCAAGCTTTCATGAACCAAGTGGTCAAGAACCTTGTTGATATAGCACCACCAGAATGAAACCAAGGGACCTTTCTCAGAGGAACAATTTCCCATATAAGTAAGTCTACAAACCTGTACACTGACAATTCATTACACCTTCTGGAAAGGGAGGTGTTGCTGTATAGGGCTATAGTCAAACTGGATTTTTCTTATCCTAAGTTAACTTATGCCTTGGTAACTATACTTCCTTGGATGTGATTCAGTCACAAGTGGGATTTTCTCAGAGGTTCTTGGCACACTTAATTTCTAATTGATGCCAATGATAACATAAAAACAGGATTGGGTTATACTTGAGGACAAAAAAAGATTCTTCAGGTGTACTCCAAATGAGCTCATTTTATCCAGCAAAGGAACGGAAGAGCATCTACAGGTAAGGTGACTACAACTCTACTACCTGTAAGTAATAGTATTACTGGATCATTACCTAGGAAAACAACCCTAGAAAAAGGTCAAAGCTGGTAGCTTTCAGAGGACTCAGAAAAGCACAAAGGGGATAGAGTTCTCTTTCTTTCAGAGCCTAGGCCACTGATCAAAGAATTCCAAAGAGAATTCTGTGCAGAGTCACTGATAAAATTTAAAAGGAGATTAGAGAGGCCCATTTCCAGCCAGAATAATCTGAAAGCCCTGACATGTACCACTATATTGTTTGATGAACATTTCCAGAAGAATGAGATGTCCGTTTTGACCTTTGCAGTGTGAGTAACACATGTTGAAAGGAGGACAGAAGGCTTATTTTTATACAGATAGCAGAAAGCTGCTCTCCTTGTTAAGAAAGCATGGCAGGCTGATTTTGTCTTTCTTTTTTCCTTTGTAATTTGAAAGTCCTCCCAGATAAACCTTTGCGGTATACAACTTGGTTTTGACATCCTGGCTTTATGCCTCTAACTGTTTATAAGTCATGCAAGGAAGTCATCTATCTTGACCAATATGGCTCAGACATATTTTCCATGTTAATTACACATGTTTGGACTGACACTGCAGTGATACAATTTCATTTGTTTAAAACAACAGAATGGATGGCTCTTTAACTCAACAAATGTAGGTAAAAATTCTTCCCAGAGTAAATGCAAAAAGTCTGGAAATTATAAAGGCACAGGCACTAGTGGCTGAAACCCCAGAGACTAAGAAGCTGATATTCTGCAATGATCCCTTATTTAGATTAAAAGCATGTTGGAAAACTACGACATAATGATCAAAAAATTATAATTATAATATATGTTAGACACTCCAACAAGATTGGTGTCCTAAAAATAATCAGCAGTTGAAAAGGAAGCAGAAGCATTTTTAACTCTAACCCAATGGAACTATTCGAATTTGGGCTGTGTTTTTGAGCAGGACCTCCACATTTTTTTACACTTACCAGAACACCAGCCGTTAACCCCGTAATGGCCAACTGCTAGTTATCACCCTACATTTGGTCCACAGCTGCATGGTTCTGCTCACTTTATTGTCATTTCAGCCCTCAGCCCATTAGACGCCTGGTGACCGCTTGCATGCAGAGGGGCCTTCGGTTAACTAAATCCCCATCAGGATCACAGCTGTTGTAAAACATTTGGTGACAAAAATATCCATGTGCAGCGCATAGTAGATAAATTTGCGAGCCAATGTGAGCAAAACTTGAAAAACAAATGAGGGGACTAGTCGAATTCTCTGGCTTCTGAACTACATTTCCTGTATTTTGGGGGAATATGCTTTGTAACATTCCAGCATTCCCCTCTCAGTGCGACAGATGATTGGGGCTAAATTTCAGAGTGATAGGACCAGCTAAGCAAAAATATACTTTTCCACCTTCCTTCAACTCAGCCTCAGCAGTTAGAGAATGAATGTCATGTTCAATTATTCAGACAGATTCCTGACTTGGGCATAATACTAACGTCAGTATTGGGTATTTATTCACGATGTGCCTCAGCTTAAGACACCAAACCCTTGTTTCAGTTTCTTCCAGCCTAGCACAGTGGTTGCATATGTGCAAGTGTGTCTTACCCCAATCATGTGCAACAGCCAATGCTGCCAGGTCCAGTTCATCGCACAGAGGGCCCTGAAAGTGCTCTGTAGGTGATTATGGTTGGTGTTACAATGGTCAACGCCATGTCCGGTTATGACACTGAGAGATTGTGCTGATTCTGCTTCACCTCGCTACCCTCAAACATTTAAAAACAGGAAGAAGACAAGGAGATAAATGACCTACCCCCCAAAAACAGAATGAAGAGATCCATTTCTCGATTGTATTACTGAATGCCACTCCTTTGTCACATTTTGTCAAGATCCAAAATCAAGTAACAGATGTGATCTGAGACTCCCTCAGATCTAACTAAATTTAAACCCATAAAGGGAGAGTTGATTCTGGTTCTAACTAATCTGAAATTTGGTTTGTACATGCCTGTGTTGATTGATTGAATTCCTACCCCACACATATTCTGTTCATTCACTACATTGTTGAGATGTTGCTTAACAGTCAGGGACCTAGATTTTTCTGCTCCATTAACTCATTCAGACATGTCTTAAGCACTCACTGTGTGCCAGGCACTGAGGATAAAATATTAATAAGTCACAGTCCTGGCATGCAAGGAATCTAGGGTTCAGAGGCATATAATCTCTCAAATGTAAGAGAGGGAAGATTCTTTTTTTTTTTTTTTTTTTTTTTTAAACCCTTCCACCACTAATTCTCCAGTCCTCTGCTGCCATAAATTATACAAATTTATGAGAGGAAAAAGTGCCATTATTTAGTTTTAGGTGTTTCCCCAACTTGGTGAGGTAGGAAAGAACTCATGTGTATTACCTATGCACTGATGAGTTATTGATTTCTTAGTAATGTTCACTGAGAAAAAAAGATTTTTAAAATTTTGAAACTAAAAATTATCAGGTAGATATCTGGAGCACAACCAATGTATTATGTGCATGGAGTATAAAATACAATTTATACATTCTAGCTTTAAAGAATTTAAGTCAGGGAAAACAAGATTATGACAAATAGTTAAAAACATAATTGTGTGTGTATGTCTATATATCTATGTAAGATGTGAAAAATTATGTATAGGAGAGCTCTTGGTATAGAACGGTCAAGGCAAACTTAATTAGTTTAGAGTCTCATAATCTAAATTATGTTGCTGCACTTCATGATATTTTACAGAGGGTCCCCTCCATCCATAAGATAAAGCACTGGAAGGGCTATGTGGAATCCATAGGTGAGTGCAACTCTGCTACATGAAGCCGGTAAGCTTATTAAAGATTTGATCAAGACCAGTGAATTCCAAGCCTACTTTGGTCTATCTCTCTTTTGGATCCCTATTTCTACATATTTTAGCTTTTCCTTCTTGTGTCTCCTCTCTATTGGTTAATTCTGTGCTGTTATCTGAAGGCAGGTCATGGGTCATAAAATAGAGGTTTTCTCTAAAATTAACAAAATAAAAAGAACTTTCTGGATTTGAATGTGAGCTTCTTCCTGACCAAGAAGACCTATAATAGATCCCTTTACACTAAATATATAAACCTGGGGCCAAGGATTAGCGATTTCCCCTCCTCTAATGTAATAAGAAAGTACAATAGTAAACATTTTCTGAACTTGTTTAAAGTTTTTTTTAAAAAATAGGGCAGCTCACTTCTTATATTTCTCATAATAGAGGAGAAATGAAGATGTGGCATTCAGTTTAGTCCAATTACGTATTGAGAGAGAGAGTGTGTGTGTGTGTGTGTGTGTGTGTGTGTGTGTGTGTATCCATCCTAATAGCATATATGTATATATGCTGTTAGGTGAGATATTGTGAGCACAAAGGAAAATAAGACAGCCTCATACATAAAGTTACTTCTAATCATCAGAGAAGTAGAAGAGGAGCCAAGAGCGTAATCATGATATAGATAGATTAAAAGAAGAAGGAAACGTATCATAAAATACGTATAAGGATGAGCACCTGGCCCATACCAGATAGGCTCTCAAGAGGCAGGTAAACTAACTCTTAAAAGAAAAGCCAGGGCTTCCCTGGTGGCGCAGTGGTTGAGAGTCCGCCTGCCGATGCGGGGGACATGGGTTCGTGCCCCGGTCGGGAAGATCCCACATGCCGCGGAGCGGCTGGGCCCGTGAGCCATGGCCACTTAGCCTGCGCGTCCGGAGCCTGCGCTCCGCGACGGGAGAGGCCCCCAACAGTGAGAGGCCCGCGTACCGCAAAAAAAAAAAAAAAAAAAAAAAAAAAAAGAAAGCCAAATTTAGGAAATCAAAGAAAAAGGAATGACACAGACTCTTACTTCCAAGGAAACAGTTTTTGAAAAGAACAGAGACATACAATATGTGGAGTTTTAGGGAACAGTAAATAACTCAATACAAAATGCAAGAGTTGGAGAGATAGAAGAGATTGGAAGAGAGGGCTTTATATACCAGATTATAGAGTTTGGAATTTATTAGATGAGAAAGATGCATTAAAAAATTTTATGAAAAGGAACATCATGATGAGCTAATAAGGGCCTATGCTAAGCACTATCTGCCATGAACAGGAAAAATAAACATATTGAATATATTCAGGAAATAAAATTGATAGGATTTCACTTGGAAAATGTAGAGGAAAAGCTGGTGTCAAATGTGATTTGTAAGTTTTGCCTTGAGTGACTGAGTGATAGATGTTACTACTTGAAAGAAGAAACAGAAAAGGGAATGGGATCAAGGGCGTAGGTGGAAGCTTAAGGCTTAACTAGGAGGTAGAGAATACAATACCTGAGACTACAAAGGAGATCAAAAGTAAAAATATAAATGAGTGTTTTACTCATCACTTTTCTCTGAAAGCTAGATAGATGTTTTCTGACAGATTCTTAAAAGAAAGATTACACTTAATAAGATTGAATCTGAAAGTCAACCCTTTTAACTGAGAGAAATAATCCATATTCTGAGAATAATAACTAAGAACAGTATTTCCTAAGAGCTCTAACTACAAAATTTTGTAGTTTTAGAAAACATTACATCTCACCATTACCTGAAACTAGATTTCTTTATGTAACGTATAAGCTTTGCATTTCATTTAAAGTGAAAATACTGTGCTATAAATCGTATAAAATAAATACTGGAAACTATACATTTCATGAGATATTATTCAATTTTTAATTAGAAAATTTATAGGCCAGCCATTTATATGAGAGAGAGAGAAGGAGAGAGAGAGAAAGGTAATAATATGAGAGAGAGACAGAGAGGTAATACGAGAAAATATCCACACGCATTTAATAAAAATGAAATAATTTGACATCCTTGTTTACCTATCAATTGGCAAAGTTGAAATGGTAAGAAAACAAGCACTTTTAAATACTGTCAGTGGATAAAAAGGTAGAATTTCTTATATAGCAGTTTGAAAATAGATTAAAACCTTTAAACTTTGCACACCATTTTTATCAAGCATGTTATTTATAAATTATGGGTGTATTCAAGAATTAAGCTGCAAATACACACACACACACACACACACACACACACACACACATATATGTAATCCCTGTTGTTTATGTATTACAAATGAAGTGGTAGTTTTTAATCAGTGTTTTTTAAATTTTAAAGAAAACATCATCCAATATTCAAAAATACTTAAAAAATGAAAATTTTCATATTTCTCAAAAGGACTTTTGAATGGGTATTTTAGTCATACTACACAGAACTTCCAAAAATCTTCTCCCGTTTATCTTCCCTAAAATCCTCATTACAGTTTGGCAGCTGCTCCCAATGTCTCTGATTCTCTATTAAAACTCTCCAAAACTTTTTTCTACAACTGAGCACTGGCCATTTCTTCTCTCTCGCCTCTTTTCCCCATCTTTTCAACTCAACATTTTTCTTTTTTTGCATGTGTCTTCCTCACATGAATTAACATAGCCTCTTAGACTTACACATTGCTCTAATTCATCCGTTTCCTGGATCAACACAGCAAAACCCCATGCCTGAAATTGCCAAAACAAAGTATCCTTCCTCTTTGGAAGGTAGAAGAGAATGCTTTAGAAGAAGAGAGACAGCTGAAAATAGGTATATATGTTAATTTTTGAAAGTATCTGTCATAGAGAATTTATCATATTTGTCATATTTATAATTGAGAATATTTGAAATTGTAATTATCCAACAACAGATTGGTTACATTAATTATGCTAAATTGATGCAGTAGAATTTGATGACATAGCTTTCAAAAAGTTTGTGTGTGTATATGTACATATGAAGTATATTTAATGACAATATTCATATACTAAATTTTAAATCTCTAGTTTAAATAAACGTGTGTAGAGTTAATTTCTCCACTTTTTATTACTGGTTTTGTTGATATATCAAAATATATCAGAAGGATAAGAAATTATGTTTTTCTTTTGTCCTATGTTTTCTAAATGTTTTATAATTAAGTTATTTGTAAAGGTGAACATCTTTACTGCTCTAATATAGATAACATGTTAAACTCAGAGAAATGAAAATGTGTCTAATTTCATCCAAACTGAATTTTTTTAAAGTCTCCAATTGACATTCACTTATAATCATGTATGCTAGTAGTTCTAAAAACAGATGAGTTATTTTTAGCACTAACTTTAAAAATATAGAACAGTTTCCAACTACATTAATTTGCTAGGGCTGCCATAACAAAATGCCACATACAGGTGACTTAAATAGCATAAATATATTCTCACAGTTCTGCAGGCTGCAAGTCCAAGATCAAGGGGGTGGCAGAGTTGATTTCTCCTGAGGCCTCTCTGCTTGGCTTACAGATGGCTGCCTTCTTGCTGTGTTCTCACATGGCCTTTCCTCTGTGCACATGTATTCCTATAATCTCCTCCTCTTCTCATAAGGACACTAGTCCTACTGCCAGAAAGTGGATATCAAAATAATAGAAAGATACAGTTTATACAGTAGCACTACTGTATATTTTATTATATTTTAATTCTTTGAAAGTGTGTTATCTACAAAATAACTGTGTAACTAAGAAGTATAATTAATTGAAGATGCCTTTTTTCAGTAATGCTAAAAAACAGAAAGAGGCTGAATGTATTTCCTTTTTTTTTTTTTTTTTTTCTTTGCGGTACACGGGCCTCTCACTGCTGTGGCCT
>NC_041218.1:70948492-70957494 GCF_002837175.3 Physeter macrocephalus
CATCAGCAGGCGGACTCTCAACCACTGCGCCACCAGGGAAGCCCTCCTTCATTTGTAATCTAGCTTTGCCATTACAAGTGTCACATATACAACTGTGCTAACAGATACAGTCATCTAGAATGCATAGCTAGAAAGGAAATACTATACTCCAGGGAATGCCTTAAAAAAATTAGGAGGGCTACGCATTAGTTGTTCTTTGTTTTCTACTTTGGATTACATCAAACTGACCCAAACTCCTATTTATTACTAGTCCATTAAAACAAAAGCAAAGTTTAGACAGAGAACATTAATCAATTCATATTTCAATAAGCACAAAGACTACATAGGCCAATAAATCATGCAACCAGCTGTGTCTTTTTTTTTTTTTTACAAGCATTGGTAAATAATCAGTTCGACTGAAATTAATTGCATCTTTTCTTCCCCCAATCCCTCATACACATAGCAGTGTGAAAGTATCTGGAGACAAAGAATAAACTGAGATTCAGTCATAAATAAGATAACCAATTTGTCATACAGACCAAGTAGTACATGGTGAGATCATTGAGTTCTTATGTATATAGCCAAAGCAAAACGGAGTGCTAAGAAATTAGATCACAAATTTTTCCAAGGGACATAGGTAGTTTTTCAATGTGTAAAAATTCATCCATATATGAGGACTTTTTTTCCTTTTGTGGTATCACCATCATAATGATTTTATTTACCCAATTACTTAAACTTTCATCAAATAATTTAGTCAAATGATTTCTGATTGTAACACTTTGTTGGAAATGTGGTTTTCTAGGATTAGCTATGTGAAATAAGTCATCTCATGACCTGAGGCTTCTACTTCATCCACTACCTACACCAACTTGGTAAAAATGCATGCCCAGAAACTTCCTAAAAGATGAAGTATCTTTCCTCTTTAGAAAGTAGCACATGAGAGTTGATTCAGCATGCTTTTATGTTAAGTATTCAAAACTATACCTTACAGTGTTAACTACAGTCACCGTGTTTTATATTAGATCCTCAGACTTTATTTACCTTATAGCCGAAAGTTTATACCCTTTTACCAACCTCTTCCCATTTCCCCTACACTTCAGCCCTTGGCTACCCCTTTTCAACTCTCTCTGTATGTGTTTTTTTTTCTTTTTTAAACATCCCCATATATGTGATATCTTGCAGTATTTGTCTTTCTCTGTGTGGCTATTTCACTTAGCATAATACCAAAAGGTCCATCCGTTTTGTCACAAATAGCATGATTTCCTTCTTTCTCATGGCTGAATAATATTTCATTATATATATATTATATATATTAATATATAATATATATTATATATATTATTATATATTATTATATATTATATAATATTAATATATTATATATTATAATAATATTATATATTATATATATTAATATATATATATATACCACATCTTCTTTATCCATTCATCCATTGACTGACATTTAGATTGTTTCCCTATCTTGGCTATTGTGAATAATGCTGCAATAAGCATGGGGGTGCAGATATCTCTTTGATATCCTGTTTTTATTTTCTTTGGATATATGAAGTATGAGGATCTAATGTAAAATATGGTGACTACAGTTGATAACACTACATTGTTTAATTGAAATTTGCTAAAGGAGTGGTGGAACTTTAATGTTTTCACCAAAAGAAAAACAAACAAAAAAAGGTAAATATGTGAGGTGATGGATGTGTTAACTAGATGGAGGGAATCCTTTCACAGTGTGTATGTATATCATATCATCACGATGTACACTTTAAATACACTTTACAATTTTATATGTCAACTGTATCTCAATAAAACTGAAATAAAAAAATAAACTACTTTGCAGCTGATTTTTCTTCTTCTTCTGGGGACATAACGAGGACTAATTCTGTCACATCTCACACAGCTGTTTACTTTGGTCAGCCCTAAATCTGAGTCTTCCAAGTCATCTATTAACTCTAGGAGTGCTGAGAAGCAACACAGCCTGGTAGTTAGGAACGCAGATCTAAAATCAGGCTGCATGCTCTAGAGCTCGCGAGCCACAGCTACTGAAGCCCGAGCGCCTAGAGCCCGTGCTCCATGACAAGAGAAGCCACTACAATGAGAAGCGCACGCACCTCAATGAAGAGCAGCCCCCGCTTGCCGCAACTAGAGAAAGTCCGCGCGCAGCAACGAAGACCAAAACTAAATAAACTAAACTAAAGGCCAAACTAAAGGCCAAAACTAAATAAAATAAATAAATTTATTTAAAAAATTATACTAAGTGAAAGAAGCCAGACACAAAAGGTTGCATATTGTATGATCCTGTTTATATTAATTGTCCAGAATATGCAAATCCATAGAGTTCGAAAATAGATTAATGGTTGCCGAGGGATATGGGGAGTTACTGCTTAATGAGTATGGGGTTTCTTTTTGGTATGATGGAAATATTCCAGTACTAGATAGTGCTGATAGTTGCATGACTTTGTGAATATACTAAAAACCACTGAATTGTAAGCTTTATGTATACATTTTATGGTATGTGAATTATATCTCAATTTTAACAGTAAAAAAAAATTAATCAAATCAAATCAAGTAAAATCAGGCTGCAAACTTACTGTGACTTTGGCCAAATCCTTTAAATTTCCAGTGCGTTAGGCTCCTCATCTGCCAAAGGGGGAGATACCACCTACCTCACCTGTTAGAAGGGTTAAATGATAATATTGGTTAAGCATTTAAACAATGGTTAGCACACAGCAGCCTCAAACAAAGAAATATAGTATATCCCTTAATCTGACCAAATGCTGCCCTCCCTTCCAAATCTTTTTCCTAGGCCCAGAATAGGTAGGGCCAGCTTCACGGGTATGCTACCTGTGCAGTCACACAGGACCCCACACTTAGAAGGGCCCACATTTGACATAATGTTTTGTTGCCATCTTGAAATACGTAACTATTCTTTTCTTCTTTTTTGTAAATTTATTCACTTATTTATTTTTGGCTGCGTTGGCTCTTTGTTGCTACATGCGGGCTTTCTCTAGTTGCGGCGAGCAGGGGCAGCTCTTCGTTGTGGTGCACGGACTTCTCATTGCGGTGACTTCTCTTGTTGTGGAGCACGGGCTCTAGGCAAGCGGGCTCAGTAGTTGTGGCTCATGGGCTCTAGGGCGCAGGCTCAGTTGTTGTGGTGCATGGGCTTAGTTGCTCTGTGGCATGTGGGATCTTCCCGGACCGGGGCTCGAACCCACGTCCCCTGCATTGACAGGTGGATTCTTAACCACTGCACCACCAGGGAAGTCCCAAAATTCATAATGATTCTTGAACATGATGTCCTGCATGTCCATTTTGCACTGGGCCCTGAAAATTATGTAGCCAATCCTAACAATATACTGTCCTGAGATTTCCTTATCAATTCAATGTCTTCTCTGAGCATTATCTTTAACTTCTTACTTTAAGTCCTGATGATACCATTTTCCTTGTCTGATGCAGAGGTTATCTTTTTTTTTTTTTCTGTTATACCCCATATACCACAGGACCAGAAGGTGAGGGGTTGGCTATGTATCACTCCCTCCCATTTGAAGCTTGCACCATCAGACTAAACCACCCACTACATCTCCTTCTTATTCTCATATTTTGACCCAGCTGGTCCCTCTTGATTCATTCTCTTCATCTCAACTCATGCCATCATTCTTGGTAACTTCAGAATGCATATGTATGAACCATTTACCCTGCCTGTCAGATCCTTCCCTTCCTCACCTTCAATTACCTGTTCCTCCACCCCCTCCCAACCAGTGATGCTGGTTGCATCAGCAGTAACTCACCATCCCTGAAAACTTAAAATCAGTCACTCCCTTCCCTGGCTGCCAACTGCTGTTCTTTCGGCTTGCATTCCCAAGTACTCATTTTGCAAGAATTCCTCAACATCAGTGAAACATCTAACCCACTGACTTCACGTTTCACTCTCTTCCAACTTAATTATGTTTCCTCTTCCCCCTTTAACCTGGCTTTTAGTCCATGTTTCCGAACTAAAATAATTCCCTTTTAATTATTTTACCTTGCTTGCCTCCTTTTTTCTCTAGCATGTTCCCCTGAAAAATCCCAAATATTGGGATTAAATTTTTTTTTTCACACCAGCATCTGAGAAGCTAAATGTAAGTGTAGATAAACAACTAGGAAGAATACAACCACTTTAAATTTATGCTAAAATTTTCATACAGCTATTTAACACTGCCAGGCAATCCTACTGCACTCACATAGTAGTTTCATTTCCCCAAATAAAATCATAAACAGCATTTTTATACTCTCTTCAGTCTTTTCAACTACTGCCCATTTCTCTGCTCCCCTTCATTGCAAGGCTGCTAGGATGATTTTTTTTTTTTTAGTACTTATTAATCCTATTTCCTGCCATTCATTATTCAACTTATGACATTGTAGGTTTTTTCCCATCACTCCCAGAATCTATGCTTTTGTTACAGTCACTTATGACCATCATCTTGCCAAATCTGCTGTTCTGCCCTCTTCTTAATTGACCTTCACCAGCATTCTATGGTTGACATTCTCTCTTCCTACCTCCTCACTGGTGAGCTCTTCTAAGATTCTCTTTCCTCTTAATATTTGCCTGACTCAATCCTGGTGTGTCATTTCTTTGGTTGCTCTTATCCAATTCCATGGTGTAAATACCATCTACATAAGGTGAAAAACTACCCCAGTTTGCCAAGGAATAAGAGGATTCCCAGGTCTTAGAACTTTCAGTACTAAAACAGGGAGAGTCCTGGGCAAACTAGGATGATTGTTCACATTTTACCTATGTGCTAATAACTCCCAAAATTATGCCTCTAGTCCACACCTCTCTGATGAGCTTTATTTCCATTTTGGTGTGTAATATACATTTCAAACTCAAATTTGTCCAAGCCAGAAATCTTGATTTGTGCCTTCAATTTTTTCTTCTCCCATTAGCCCCATCTCCATAGATATCATCATAATGCACCAGTTCTTATGTCAAAAAAAAAAAAGGAGAGAAAAGGAAAGGGGAGGAAAGGAAAGAAGAGAAAAGGGAAGGGGAGGAAACTAGAAATCATCCATGGCTCCTCATGACTCTTCCTTTTCTATCCTCCAGTCCAGTTACCACCACCTGGTCCACACCACCACCATCTCCTACTTGCACCACCACAATAGTCTCCTAACTACTCCCTGTTTAACTCTTGATCCTTTCCAAACCATTCTGCATGATGAAAGCTGGGACAATTCTAGTTTTAAACTAGAAAATTCTTTTGTATGATATATATAAAGAGTGATTTCTCTTTAAAACATTTCAATGGCTTACTACCTCTTTGAGAATAGCAACCAAACATCTCTCCAGGTCTTCTCTATCAACAGTGCTTCTCTATCAACCTGTGGAGAGGATACGTTTGTTTTCGTTTATGCTTTTTTGTTTTTTCTCTATTGCACCATGGACTGACATGCGGTCCTACTGCATATGACTGGAAGCAATCTGCAACATGAGCTGCACCATCCAAGTTCAAACTCACCTGAACTGAGGTGAGTCTGGTGATCAAGGGCTGGAATCTCAGCAATGTCAAGCTGCTATAAAGGTTTTAAAATTTAAGTACTTTTCCTGTTTGCTGACTAGAAGTGGTTCAACTCAAACGTTTATTAGCAGTGGTCTATAAGTCTCTGCCTCCCTGACCTTAATCCACACCACCTATCCATGTGCCCCCCCACACAGCTGGTGCCCTGGCTTCCTTTCTGCCCTTCAAATGAACTGTCAGGCCTGTGGATTCAGCTTAGAATATTCTTTGTCCAGCTCACCACAATAAAGCTTATTGTTATTCTTCAGGTCTCAGCTCAGACACTTTCCTCAGAGACGCTATCCCAAAGGCTCCCTCTCTCAGTTGATGGTCTCTAATTACTCTCTGAATCATAATAGAGTTTATTCCCTTTACAATGCATTCTAGAATGTTAACATATTTTTATTTTTTGTTTTTTAACGTGTTTTAAATTTTGAAATTAATTAGGACTAGTATAATAAGTAAAACCATCCTTTGCTTGCCAATTCTACACTTTCTGAGGAAACCAGAATAAATGGATGTGTACCATCTTTTCAGTACAAATACATACGAACACACACCTTTCTTTGTTTTTCTTAATGGACTCATTCTCTACACATTACTCTGAAATAATTTTTCACCTAAGAATATATTTTAGACATTTCTGAAGTCTATAGACCAAGACTACACTATTTTATGGTTTCTCTTGAAGCAGGTATACATAACTCAGGTCGGTAGTTTTACATAAATGAGATTTTTGGTTATGTTTTTAATTTACAAGGCTTGTTTTTTTGGTTTGTTTGCCTACTTCTCCTCTGTTCCCTTTCTTCACCTTCGTCAATTCACCCTCCCCCATTATGATTCTTGTAAAAACTCTGCCATTTTTTATAGTGTGTGTTGTGTGTTGTTCTAGTTGTTTCTCTGCATCTTGCTTTTCTCACTCAACAACTCACTGTCATAATCACTCCAAGACAAATGACACAGGTCTTACTCACTGTTTGTAATTGCTTTTTAATAGCCCATAGTGTAAATGTATCACAATTTTTTCTCAGTTGAAGGCCATTCACTCTTTCAGACTTTTGCCTCTACGAAAAAGTACAATAAACATCCTCGTATGTATATTTTTATACAGTGGTGCTTTTACTTCTGAAGAATGGGGTTGCTTCTAAGGCTATGGTTATTTAAAATTTTAGAGGCACTGCTAAATTGTTTTCCAAAAAGATGGGAATAATTTCTAATTCCAGTAGCAAAGAATATATAATTTCCTTCAGACCCACCAGCAGTAGGTTTATTGAAATTTTGAAATTTTGTCAGTTGGCGATGGTAAAGTGATACTTCCTTGTTATTTTAAGGACAGGAAATTTGAGTTTACTCTTTTGTGAATTCCCTATTCATATCCTTGATGTATTTTTCCATTGAGTGGTTTGTCTTTTTCTTTACAATTTGTAAGGATTCTTTCTGTATTATAGACATTAAACGCTCATCATCATCTGGGTTGCAACCTTTTATGTTCGTCCCCCAATTCTATCGTTTGTCTGCTGACTTTATTTATGTTAGTGTAGTGGACATTTGTCACTGTTCCAGGATCTACTGAACACTTTTTCTATATGTGGATAATTTTCCACTTATGAGTTCTGTCTCCTAAACCAGGAAGTAGCAACTTGCTTTCCCAGGTTCCCTTGCAGCTAGGGTACTAGAATATGCCCCAGCCCCTTCCTATCAGATTCACCTGCACATAACTCTAAGGTGGAAATGATCAAGGCAAGACAGTGAATGTGGTATTGATGTCCTACAGAGACAGCAGTGCTCTCTTCTCAAAAGCAGTCCCTCACTATAGTTTGGGCATTTTCCTTTCCAAATTGCTTTTCTGAACATACAGTTAAAATGTATGTTGTTTTCAACCAAGAACCTTAACTGATACTGATATCAATGTGTATACAAAAGTTATAATTTTTATGTCAACTATATCTCTTTATTTTATTTTTTCTGGGTTTCTGGTAACGTTAATGAAGTTTCCCCCTAACCCCTATAATGTATAGGTAGCCTTGGTGATTTTCTTCTGTTTTATTTTTAAATTTTAAATCAATAGGGAACAATTAAATGCACATGTATACATATATTTATATTTGTATTTTTGTTTATGTGAATATTTATAAACAATATATACATGTAAATATTATACGGAGAGAGAAATCAGTGCTGTCGAACAAAACATTTTGCAAAGATGGAAACCTTCTATAATCTACACTGCCCAATAAACACTAGCCACACTTTAAAACATGACTAAAGCAGCTGAGAAACATAGTTTTTAAATTTAATTTAAGTTCCATTAAAATGTAAACAACACTTGTGGCTAGTGGCTACAGCATTGAACAGCACATATAGTGAGAGTGGACCCAAGTTAGTTTCCTTCTGGATAAATAGCTAATTGTCATCCCCACTTAATAAATAAGTCATTCTTTTCCCACAGAATAGAAATACTAATGTTCCCATATACGAAATTTTCATATACAGACATTTATTTTCTAGATTCTCTATTTTTTATGGATCCAAATGGCTAATACCATATTGATTTGACTGTAGTGACTTTATAGTCTGATGAATAATGTGTGAAGCGTATTTCGCAGCTTCTGATTCTCCTATAATCAAACTTTTCTTGGCTGCTTAAGACATATATTCTTCCAAGCGAACTTTTATATCATTGTATCCAATTATAAAATCAGCCTTGATGAATTTATTAGTGCCTCAAATTTATAGGAGAATTTTGAAGAATTGACATTTTTACTGTATGTATTCTTCCCATCCAAAATCACACTATGTTTTTCCATAGTTCAAAGATTGTTTTATGTCCTTTAATATTCTATGAGTAAGATTCACAGATTTATTTTTTAACATAGGTCCTGTGTTTTCTTTTTAAAAGTTATCTGTGAGAATATTATGCTGTTTACTATAAACAGATATCTTCCCATTTTCATTGCCATTTGCTTATAGACAATATAGACAAAAGCTCTTGGTCTTAACATATTTATCTTGTTTTTATCTTAAATTCTCTTATCCATTATTTTTCATTGATTCTGATTTTAATTAGAATCTTAGGGTTTCTAGACATATAATATTGTCATTAGGAAAAAAAACCTTCTCTTTTCTAATGTTTCTACTAAATTTTTTTAAAACTTACCATTCCAAAGCAATGGCAGAAGTAGAAATTTACATCTAATTTTTCATATTAATTGCAATGAGAATTTTCTAACTTAATGATAATTAGTTTAATTTGAAGTTGATTAATTTTGTCATATTTTATTCTTATTCATAAAATTAAAAAAAAAATCTTTATTGGAGTATAATTGCTTTACATTGTTGTGTTAGTTGCTGCTGTATAACAAAGTGAATCAGCTATACGTATACATATATCCCCATATCCCCTCCCTCTTGCGTCTCTCTCCCACCCTCCCTATCCCACCCCTCTAGGTGGTCACAAAGCACCGAGCTGACTGA
>NC_041218.1:70958986-70959333 GCF_002837175.3 Physeter macrocephalus
CTCCCACCCTCCCTATCCCACCCCTCTAGGTGGTCACAAAGCACCGAGCTGACTGACCCCCCTGTGCTCTGTGGCTGTTTCCCACTAGCTATCTATTTGACATTTGGTAGTGTACATATGTCAGCGCCACTCTCTCACTTCATCCCAGCTTACCCTTCCCCCTCCCCGTGTCCTCAAGTCCATTCTCTATGTCTACATCTTTATTCCTGTCCTGCCCCTAGGTTCTTCAGAACCTTTTTTTTTTTTTAGATTCCATATATATGTGTTAGCATACGGTATTTGTTTTTCTCTTTCTGACTTACTTCACTCTGTATGACAGTCTCTAGGTCCATCCACCTCACTACAAA
>NC_041218.1:70959605-70999722 GCF_002837175.3 Physeter macrocephalus
GTATATGCACAGTAGTGGGATTGCTGGGTCATATGGTAGTTCTGTTTTTCATTTTTTAAGGAACCTCCATAGTGTTCTCCATAGTGGCTGTATCAATGTACATTTCCACCAACAGTGCAGGAGGTTCCCTTTTCTCCACACCCTCTCCAGCATTTGTTGTTTGTAGATTTTCTGATGATGCCCATTCTAACTGGTGTAAAGTGAAACCTCATTGTAGCTTTGATTACTTCATATAATTTTTTCAGAATGTATTGATATTACCATATGATTTTTTTTACTAGATTGATGTACGTCATTATACTGATAGTTTTCTTGATATTACAACTATCTCTTTTTTTTTACAAAGATCTTTGTGTATTTACATAGGAGTTTGAGCTGCATTTTTGTTTTTTATGATAACTTCATAAGGTTTTATATTAAGAATTTTTTCCAGGGGAGTAGTAGCTTAAGTAACATAGGAATTATCTATTTTTTATAAAGACTTGATACAATCCAGCTGGGAAAATCTGTGGCCTTAGTGGCTTTCATTAATGGCAGATTTTTATCCTTCTCAATCACTTTTTGATTATTGACTTTTTTTTTTTACCTTCTCTTGGGATAATTTTAGGAATTTATATTATGTTAGAAAAGCGTCTATGTCACCTATGTCTAAGGTTTTCAGATTTGTTGTCATAGAATTGTCTGCAGACATACTTTACTATTTTATTACTATTTTAATCACACCTCTAGTTATGTCTCATATCTCATTCCCATTCTTGCATATTTTGCCCCTTTCTAGTCCCTTAATCAGGCTTCTTTTTCTTGCTCTTCAAATCTCACTTGACTTTCAGTATAGTTCAGTAGTTGAAGAAAATGTGATCTCTGAAGTCTGAATAGCTATAATTGTATGCTATTATAAAACATTCATCACTATGAGTAATAAGAAATTCTATTGTTACCTTGAGTCTTCAAATATAGCTCAATCAGAAGGTCTAGTCCCATTCAGTGATCAAAACTCAGTCCCCCGTTGAGGGCCTATCAGGGGAAGAGAGGAGAGATGGGGCACAAACTGTATTTAGTAAGCAGGTGAGGGCAACTGTTTGTTGGCAGCGATCAGGAGTAGAAGGAAGCAAAGAGAACAAGAAAATTCTTGTTTGACTGGCATTGTTATGAGCTGGCGTGGTAATCCCTGAGGCCTGCAGACATAAAGCTGACTCTGAGAGTATTTCTTAGGTTCTTCAGAAACCTCCATCTCTAGGGAAGAGGTTGGTTGATTACTCCTTCTGTATTCATTGAGAATCCTTCAGGGTCAGGGCCTCTTCAGTATCTCTCCCTTGAGATCACATTTACCCTTCAGAGAAGAGCCTGCAGAAACTGAGATGACCTCATGCAGGTTCTTTCTCACGCACGGCCCGTATATGGTGTGGGTCGGATGGCTCAGGTGTCTTTACTTTGAGAACTTCTAAGCACAAGAGTTAGTCCCTGCTTCCCCCCTCCTTGGCTTATCTACCAGCTGCTGGCTAGTCACTCATATGTGACCTTTATACTTAACAGCCGAAGTCAGACACCAGGCTCCGGTGTCTCCCCCAGTCTGCCATGGACTGAACTAGATTCTCAATGTTCTCTTAAAGCCCTCTCTTTAGATCTGAAGTGAAGAACAAAATAATCCCCACCCTCTGCCTTTATAGTGTGAATTCACAGAACAGCTATTTCTAAATAATTCCTTTACTAACTTATAACAACGGTTGAGTCTCAGAAAAATCAACGAACTGAAGCAATTTTGAGCAGAAAAACGATTAACTCACTTAACTGGTGCCTACCAATCTGGGCAAGGCAGCAGAGGAGGCTCCAAGTGGGCCTGGAGGACTGACTCCCAACCACTGCAGAGAGGACCCATCAGGCCTTGGCCACTCCTGCCACAATCAGGAAACTCAACCCGACACTATGTACCAGTTTCTACTGCAGTTCCTGAGGAGGCAATGGTGAGCAAATCAGACAGTAAATTCCTGCAACCATGAAACCTTACTTTCGGGGGGGGAAAGTGGGGATGGGAGACAGGGAGCAATTGAGGTAAATATGTAAAATATACATTATGTTAGATGCTAATGATTGCTATGGAGACAGATAAAACAGAGGCAGTTTGCAATTGCAAGTAGGTTTTTACAGTTGAAACATTGTCACTTTTCTTACAAGATTGACACATACAAACATATCTGAACATTTTTTGAATAATCCTTGATATTTTCTGCACGTATTACCTCTTGGGATAATGCCCCAAGTCTCTCAGCCAGTCTCTCTGCCAGTAACTGGGGAGTGAGAATTCGAACTCAGGACTGGCTGTCTCCAAAGCACATACTCTTTCCACTACCCACTATTTTTTATAGTAAAATATAAATGAGTTTTAGATTTGCCACATCTCAGTTCTTTTATTAATGTGCATATAATTAAGAATTGATATTATTTAGAGAAATCACTGAATCTAAGTAGATTAAGGTAAATGCCTTTGGGTCTTTCTAGTCATAAGGCCATTCCTGGAAAGTTCTGAACACCTGTCTTAATGCCTAGTTATTGCTCCGTCTGAAAACATGGTGCCTTGAGTTGCACCTTGGAAGATGGTAATCAAGATGGCTGCAGAGTTGGTGAGGAGTGTTTGGTGTTATCTGTACATTCTCCCAGAACTGCTCTAGTCCTTCCAGTTTATATATTGAAATGCTCAGGAGTAATCACCATTCTTAACAGACTGGATCTTGTCCAGGCCCAGATTCTTGGGCTTCTCTGAATCTCATATAATGGCCCCAGAATCAAACACTATTAACTGCTAAGGACCACCCAGGAGTAGCCCTTAAACTGGATGTAGACATATCGACTTTCCCAGAGCTCCTTCAAGCTAAAGTGGGTCACCCAGACCACACAGAGGCAGGACAGGACACCTAGTGGAGTTTTGGTTTGGACTCTACTTCCAAAGAATGTGTGATGTCTTCTCCAGCACCGAGAAAACAAGCCAGAAAGGCTAGAGCCTATTCACTCATGGAAACAGCTTGGATGCAGTATATCATCCTACCACTTGGCTTCAGTAATGTGCATGAGTATCCACTGTCCTCATCTGAGGATCACAGCTGATGAATCCTAAATTGTGAATTTTCCCAAGAATGTTGTAAAAGCCATCTCTCCAATCTAGCCTAACCGATAGATTAAAGAAAGCTTTCACTTTGTTTTCTCTCAATTGTGTTTGTCTGATTCTTGGTAAAAATTCAGATTATTTTCATCAGTATTTTTCTAGAAAATTATTAACTAGGTACTTATATGTGCATTACAATTTTTAGATGACATGTGTTATACATGTGGAAGAGTCACATCGTTTGTCATTCAGTTTATTTCTGCCCATGAGTTTTGGGAACAACACAATCAGAAATATCTACAACATGAAGATTATATCAGAGTGAATTCTGTGAACTGACAGTAGTAAATTGGGATTTGCTTTACTTTTTTTAAAGCCTGATTGTGCTGGTACAGTAGTTGAACTTACACCTAGTTGTATGTCTTTGTCTTTGTTTTATATGAGCAAAAGTGGAAAGTGATAAATGAGCATGTTGAACCATTCTCTAGCTGAGAATTTTTGACCTTCTGAGTATCTATTACCACTGCCACGTTCTAAGCCTTTCTACTAAATCCCTTGAGCAAACCCAAATTGATATTGTTATTTAGAAGAAATTTTTCTTGTGTAAAGAGATATTAGTATGGTTACACTACAAGTCACCATATAATCTGATCTAAGCATAGCAATGCCTCTGAAAAACCCAGGATGCTGCTTTTCCTTTAACCATCCATCAACCCGATGACTGAGAATGTAAGACAATATTATTTATGATATTCCACTTTCCCCCGAAGCCAAGAACAAGAGGTCTCATCAGTTTATAGAATATTTAAAATTTCATCTAAGATAGATAAATAGATGTGCAAGTGATAGTTCTATAGAGAAAAGAGAAAATTCTGCTAATTTGTCTATTTCTTGAATAAGAGGGGTGGGGGGGCTAACCCAAGAGTCATTTGTCAACCACCATGTGGAATCACTTACTTATGCCAGACCGGGCCATCAATTAAATTGGAAAGCACTGCACTGCACTTTCTAGATTGTAGAAAAAAATGCTTATACAAATGAAAAAGAGGGAGCAGCAAGACTGTACCTGGTTGATCCAATCCCCCAAGTTCCTCCAGTTCTATTACCATAGATTGTCTTTCATCACCTCCTGGATTTTCACTACAGCTGCACTGCAATACCAGCATCCAATTACATATCCACACCACTGGTTAGCAGACACCCTAAGAAATCTCTCCAGTTTAGTCATTTATGTGTCAGTGAGCAGGGAGCCCCACTTCCCTCATTGCCAGAAAACTTACTTCTGCAGGACTGGAGTGATGGCCAGACATTTACAAGCCATTTTCTTTGGCTGACAATTTAGTTTTTAAACCCTTAATGGAGCATCTGCAACTGCTGTTTTATTGACATAATTTCAAATGCAGTTGTGTTTCCAGTAATCTATGACAGTTTTAAAAGTTTGAAGAGACCAGGAGCTGGAGACAACAGTAGAGCAGATGTGTTTCATTGGGATTTGTTAACATCTTACTAAGCTATGTTATAGAGACATTTCAGGAGGCAGGCATCAGCTCAAGCAACAACTGATCTTTAAACACACATACTTCCATGTCAAGTGATAAAATGAGAACACACAAGCCACCAAACACCCAGCCCAGTATGCAACTATCATAGATATATAAAAGGTGAATGAGTAAAACACAGTCTCGTAAGTGCCACGGCACAGTCGTGTTATTAATTTTAAAGAAAATACACTTATTCATTAAGAAATGAAATAACCACTGAGCACCTATCATATGCAAGACATGGCCTTAGGTTCATGGGATCCATCAGTGACTAAGTTACATGAGTTCAAGGAGCTTCTGTTCAGGGGCCGGGGCGGGGGGTGGGAAGGGGAGGGAGTGGATGGAAAAATCAGACTGAAACAAAAATAACAAATAAATAAATTACAATTCTTCCCAGAAGGTGATAAGTGCAATGAAAAGATGAACAAGTTGAACACGGTAAGGGAGCTCCAAAGTACAGGATTGGGGAGGGGTGTCAGGTCACAGAATCTTAGTCAGTATACTGTCTGACAAAGTGATATTTGAACACTTAAAGGATGTGAGGGGATTAGGAATTATTTTTAAAACTAAATTATCAAACATGAAAGTGTAAAAAATTAATATGATAAATTGCACAACAATCTGATAAACAGAGCTGAAAACTAAAGTTGTCAGAGAGCAAGAATGACGGTAAAAACAAACTTTCCTCAATTCTCACTGTGCTCCTCCCAAATGCTTCTTTTCCTTAACTCCCTTCTTCCTCATTTCCTCCTTCGCTCTTCTTTTCTTTCCCTGACAAATTCACATGCTTTTTCTCCCTTTATAGGTGTATTTTTTAAATTACATGAATAACTAGAAGTGCTTCCAAGAATACATTATTATTTTCCCAGGAAACCAACACACCCACTTACCTTATTCTTGCTAGAAACACCTTTTTTTTCTTTACTCAGGTTGTGACCATTGGAATTATAGTAAGCGCTATGTCTCAATGATTTTAATTTTGCTCCTAAAACCTTGCCCTAAAGTGAAAGGTCGTAAATTGAAAGCAAAATTCATTAATTTTAAAGGGAAATTACAAGGTATATTATTCCAATCCAAAATACTCAAAAAAATTCTATAGACTGGAATATATATATCAAGTGAACAATGAAAACAAGTTTATATAAATAAATAGTATGAATAAATACGAACAATAGTTTGAAAATAAAAGTCTGAACATAAATTGTAATGAAGTTTATTTTACTCACCGAGGAAGGAAGAGACTGAATAAGGGATAGCAGTCGCAGTTGGTGCTTATCTTCAGACAGGAATTTGAAAATTGGATCTGCTAGATATATTAGTTTCCTAGGGCTGCCATAACAAAGGATCACAAGTCGGGTGGCTTGGAACAACAGAAATTTATTCTCTCATAGTTCTGAAAGCCAAAGGTCCAAAATCAAGTCCAAAAGCCTTGGCAAGCCTTCTGGAGTCTCTGAGGAAGAATCTATTCCATGCCTCTCTCTTAGCTTCTGGAGATTGCAGGCAATCCTTGGCATTCCTTGGCTTGTAGATGCATCATTTTAATCTCCGCCTCTGTCTTCACATGGTGTTCTTCCTCTGTGTCTCTGTGTCCAAATTTCCGTGTTCTTATGAAGACATCAGTTGTTTGATGAGCACTCACCCTCCATTATGATCTTATGACTTGATTACATCTACAAAACCCTATTTCCAAATAAGCTTCTATTCACAGGTACCAGAGTTCAAGATTTGACCTTATCTTTTGGGGGGACACAGTTCAACCCACTGGAAAATAATTTCTTTAAGACTGTGATGAAATAAAGGCTAAACCTGAGAGCAGTGGAACATGTGGAAACACATGGAAACATGTACAAAAGTAGGGACTATAGATTCAGAAGATGCAACATCTGTCTTCTCACCTGGCATACTAACACAGAACAAAAATGTTTTGTTTCATCCAAACATGATGCTCAATTTGAATTTGTTGCAAATGATATTCTTATTAGAAATTATTGTGTTAAGTAATTGGCAATTGTGACTTTTCCTGGAAATATATTGTTGATTTAGTATATAGTTCTCAGTACATTTTGGGATGAAACAGTTATTTCAAAAAAGTGTTATTTTGAGAAAAGTGAGCTGTTGTGGTGAAACTGGTCAATCGAACAGTCATAATGTGAAGTAAATCTATATCTTCAGATTCAAGAGCAACTCAACTGTAATCTAGATTCATCGTTTATTTTCATGATAATGTACTCAAAGCAGTATTTCCAATGTATGCTACTGAGTAGGCCCTTAAAATTCTTAAATACCCCTATAGTGTATAATTTCTGCATAAAAATGGAGGAAGAGAAAAAAGGTTGTTACCATGTGGATGTTGCAGGTTCATTTTCTGATTAAGTAATTTGAACACCAACTGTTATTGGTTGAATTATGTTCTCTCAAAACATATGTTGAGGTCCTAACTCCTAGTACCTGAGAAGGTTATTTGGAAATAGGGTTTTTGCAGATGTGCTCAAATTAAGGTGAAGTCATTAAGGGCCCTAATCCAATATGAATGGTGTCCTCATAAAAGAAATGTGCACAGAGTCAGACACTACGTGAAGAGGTTTTATGAACCTTTATCTTCACATAGATAAAGGCAGAACACCATGCATGTACAGATGAAGGCTGAGATCAGGGTGAGGCATCTATAAGCCAAGGAACACCAAAGATTGCCAGGAAACCACCAGAATCTAGGAGAGAGGTGTGGAAAGGATTGTCTCTTATAGCCAATCCTGTCAATACCTTGACCTTGGATTTATAGCCTCCAGATCTGTGAGACAATAAATTTCTATTGTTTAAGCCACCTAGTGTGTGGTACCTTGATATGGTAGCCCTAGAAAATGAACACATCTCTTAGTGTCAGAAAACTTTATGCCTCTTGGTGTGAAGGGGGCTAAAATTGATATGACATAAAAATTTAAAGTTATTTATTATATGCCATGGACCTTCAAGTTTGGTCTTGAACAATGGAAACCTCAAATACTGAATGCCAGGGGTCTATCCTATACTGGAGCTTCCCAGTACAACCGTGTCCCTACCTCTCTGGGAGAGTATGGTTTAATTATTTCTCCAATGAGAGATGAAACTCAGGTTCCTATTACAAGGGTGGTCAGTGGATGAAGTTGCATCTCTTCTCTTTCACTTTTGGTGACTTAACTCCAAAGAGGAGTCTGAGATGGCACTGAAATGTAACATATATGTAGCAGTAACTCCTCACTACCAGCATAACCTCCACGTTTTTATTCCTTCATTTGTGAAAGAGGATAGTGGAAGGCAAGTACCCAGCTAAAAATATATTTCTCAGCCTCACTTGCTCAAAGGATGCTCAGTAAGATGCAAGCACATCTCATAAGCAAGATGTAATAAACAGCTGGATGAGATCTCTGGAAAAGTTTATTAAGCTGACAAGTGCCCCTTCTTTTCTTCTTCCTCAAAAACTGGTTGTAAGGTGTTGAGGCCCAGCAGTCATTTGGGGACCATGAGTGGAAGGCTAAGAAATTCCTCCCAGAATCCCTGACACTCTTGTGCTATTGAACAGCTATCAGTAACTGCCTATCTCTATACTTTTTATTGACTGACAAATATACAACCATAGATATTTAAATCACACAAGTCAGCAGCCTGTCACTGGTAGCCAAATGCAATTCTTAACTGATATAAAAATCTATTCTTGCAGTAGACACTCCCTTGGTTTCCAAGTTTCCAGTTAGCTTGATCTGAACTTGTCACACTTTACAATGCAGATTAATACACTAACATTCTTCATTTTTGTCACTGAAATAAACATTTGACCATGAGAACATAACTGCACATTTCAAGGAACATAATTCTAATGAAACCATAATAAATATTTTTACTCTGAGGATTATTCTTGTTTTATCAGGCGACTACTTCAGAGATAAAGAAAATTCCCCCTCAAAAAAACCTTTAAATTACTTAATTTTTTTTTTTTATTAATCAGAACAAGTAATCATTTTTCAAAGCCATAAAATGGGTAAGACCTAACTATCTGGTGTGAGTTTCACAGAGTTTTCAATTTTGTGGGCAGCCAAAAAGAGATGAAGGTGGCAATGGTTATTCACTGATTCACTGAGACCTCTCCAAATAGCTTCACTAGCAGAGGAGTGGAAATTAAAAAAGGAAGAATGTGAGGGATTCTTTGGGGATATTAACCACCTTTTTGGAACCCAAGTAATGTCTAGAGCATAATTCTAAGAGTACTGGTAGGTGTAACATGGAAAACACTTTAAAAAATATAACACAGAACCACTTACCTGGGGACCTACCAGGTAACTTTGTTTTATTCATGTCTTATGGATAAGAGATAAATGGAAGCCATTCTTTGCTTTTAATAATTCCTCTTTCCTTTCTCCATTCAAAGGAAAATTTTAAAAAATAGAGGAAAAAGAAGGCAATATCTGAATTCCTTAAAAATTGAGGTTACAGCATTGCCTAAGATTAAGCTTATGTAATCTTCCATATTATAAAGTTAAAAGTATGTGGTCAAAATGCTTTTTTTTAAAGTGAGGTTTTAAGAGCTTTCCACGCTTTGCTAGTTAAAAGAGCTTATTAAAAACCTATGCTTTTTTTTCTGCAGTTTCCCCCTTAAAATTATATTATTTCGCTTAAGAAGTCTTAGCTCAATTCAGTTACTTGGCATTGTTTCTTTGAAGGTGTCATCGTCCATGTGAAAAAAACAAGTTGCCCATGATGACCAAGTACCTGAGATGCTTCAGATGGTTTGCTTTTTCTTCTTGGCTACAACATCTAGGCTCAGCAAAACTGTCTTAGTCAAGGGCACAGGTAAAAATATTTTTAATTGATCACCATTCCAGAAGTCAGCCAATAAAGGCTTTTTAGGATAGCTCTTCCCGGGCTCGCTCATTGACAATCTTAAGCAACGGCAGACTTCACTTAAAAAATACACTGTAGTTCTTAGCCAAAGGAACAAAAGTCACAAGTGGTTCCAGCATTCTCATCTTTCTTTCCTCCTAGTTGCAGATTTTCACTTTAGGACTTCTGATTCTGCTGCTATTGTAAGTGCTTCTTCTTCCCTTCCGATCACCATTCTCTCATCTTTTCATTTTCATAGCCATTATCCTTCCAAATCCTGTTTCTTTTTTTTAAAATAAATTTATTTATTTATTTGTTTGGCTGTGTTGGGTCTTCATTTCTGTGCGAGGGCTTTCTCTAGTTGCGGCGAGTGGGGGCCACTCTTCATCGCGGTGCGTGGGCCTCTCACTGTCGTGGCCTCTCTTGTTGCAGAGCACAGGCTCCAGACGCGCAGGCTCAGTAGCTGTGGCTCACGGGCCCAGTTGCTCCGCGGCATGTGGGATCTTCCCAGACCAGGGCTCGAACCTGTGTCCCCTGCATTGGCAGGCAGATTCTCAACCACTGCGCCACCAGGGAAGCCCCCAAATCCTGTTTCTGAATGACATAATTCTCGAGTTCTTTGACACTTACCCAGATACTTAAGTGTAACATCTCAAACATGTTTGGCATCTTGGAATATAATGAGATTTCATGTTCATTATCTTATTTCTGAGGAGGCAGGTCACTTTTGAAATGGGTACTTTTGCCCCATCAACTAGGAAGGTGACTGAAGTGACTCATGGGAGATAGAATTCTCTCCCAGTCAGACATGTCTCCAAATTGAATTATTAACATTGCTGAAGGTTTAAGAAGCTACTAAGGTACAGAAAATGTTATTTTGAAATGAACAATTTACATTATGTCACTCTCGACAATTAGGTCATTTACCAAAATGATAATATTCAATGCCATTCATGCAAATCTAACACAAAGCCATTCTTAAAAGCTGAACAAATGACAAATGTTTCCAGAGGTATCCTTGGCCTGAATTAGGTGGTTACCTTAGGGAATTTTATGAATCCAGGTACAGGATGTCATAATAATGTCTGCTTGGGTCAGAGAGCTTCTGCTCCTAGATTTACAGGACATTTGGCTTGTATTCTTTGTTCCTCTATCTCATCAGTTATTTCTAAGGAGACCTATATTGCCACAGTCTTGAAAAATGGTCTTCAGGGTTAGGGAAGGATGAAGATTGGTGGCAAAAATCCAGTTTTTCTCCTCTGTTCTTACAATTCCTACTTAATTTTAGCTCTGTCTGTAGCCACGAGAATCAGCCTAGCATAAACACAAAAATAAGGTTGAGTAAGCACACCCAGAGCCTAAATAAATTAAACCAAACTTTGTAGGTGAGGGTATAAGTAGCTGGAAGCTTAAAAATCATGTATACCTGTATTTTCTCTTGATTATTTTTCTGTTTTTTTCTTAGCCATCTTTGTTGGAGAGATATTCTGAGTTTATTTATTAGAGAAAAAGACGTTAAAACTTCTCTCACGTTAGGAAGTAATTTGCTGGGACTTCCTTGGCGGTCCAATGGGACTTCTAATGCAGGGGGCTGGGGGTTCGATCCCTGATTGGGGAACTAAGATCCCACATGCCACGTGGTGTGGCCAAATAAATAAATAAATAAATGCCATTTTAAAAAATAAATAAAAATGGTTAAGATGGTAATTTTTTTAAAAAAAGAAGTAATTTTCTAAGTCAATGATCCATTCAATAAGTACCTACTGAGAGCTTATCTTGAGAGACACTGTGGTAAGTACTGGGGATAGAATATGAACCAGACAAGTATGGTCTTGCCTTGATGAAGCTTACCGTCGATGGTAATGTACAAAAGTAAAAATAAAAATTAAACATAATAAGGGCTGCAACAGTGAGAATATAGAATTCTATGAGAAAATTTAGAACAAAACATTCCTGTGGACATAGCTAAGATTAAATACAATCCACTGTATATCTGGTTTAACTCAATTCAAACTTCCTCCTACTCTTAAGAAATTATATAGAAATAAAAATAAATAAGGGTGATATTATTATAAGGATAACCTTGAGCTTGCTATAACATAGAGAAAAATGTAGATCATTCTTAAATTTGAATCCATTAATAGTTTTTGTATTCTATTAATTGCAATGTAGTGTCTTCTAATACTATGTGACATCCTCTTTCTAAATATGAAGAGATTATTTTGAACATTAGTTTAGAGTAAAATAAAAAGACACGCTCTTTTATGCTAATAATTTTTTTGTAACAGTAGGACTCCATCTTCCTTGATTTGTGTCTTGAAGTGGCTGCACTTATGGGTATAATTCCATGTGAAAATAAAGTCACGAAAATCCATTAATACGGTAGGAGATGGGCAGCTATAGCTAATGTTCATCTATACTTTTAATGAAGAAATTATAAATTATTTATTACTTTTTGTGTGTGTGTGTGTGTGTGTGTGTGTGTGGTATGCGGGCCTTCCTCTGTTGTGGCCTCTCCCGTTGCGGAGCACAGGCTCCGGACACGCAGGCTCAGCGGCCATGGCTCACGGGCCCAGCAGCTCCGCGGCATGTGGGATCCTCCCATACTGGGGCACGAACCCGGTTCCCCTGCATCGGCAGGCGGACGCGCAACCACTGCGCCACCAGGGAAGCCCTATTTATTACTTTTAATAAAGAAATTATATTATTCTACAAGATGGTCAGTGCTTTAGTGTGGTCATACAAATATATCACATTTTCAAATTGCTCACCCAAATTCACTGCTAAGAAGGTAATCCTGATAACCTGATACTGATTTTAATAAAAGAATAATAATGAACTGGAGCACATTACAAATTACTTTTCTTAACTCAGCAAATTTACATAGTGTTTCTACGAGAAATAACCAAGAAACCTTGGCAAGATTCTATACTGATTTTACAATGTCATCCCAGGGAAAGAACTTGCTGTGGTAGAACCCCTAAATCTCCACTGCAAAAATCTTAGCTCTGAGTTGATGATTTGAAAAACAATACCACCACCACCCAAACCGAATGAACATGAACATTTATTTCTATTTATGAATATGTACCGCTATCATATTGTTTAGGAAATATTTTCCACAAGAACTTTATTCCTATCATCAGGACAGCATAACTAGGACATATGATAATAGATGCTCCAAGATTAGCCAGCTGTAATTTGAACATTTATCATAACTTGAAATACCTTTAAATTTTGATAGTAAGGATCCATTCTATTGAATTTTAGTCTTGAGTCAGGCCAGAGCTATTTTGGTACTAATTTAATAAAGAAATACCTTGTTGAAAGATTTACTTCTTCCTTTTTTTTTTTTTTTTTTTTTTTTTGCGGTATGCGGGCCTCTCACTGCTGTGGCCTCTCCCATTGCCTGTGCTCCGGACGCGCAGGCTCAGCGGCCATGGCTCACGGGCCCAGCCGCTCCGCAGCATGTGGGATCTTCCCGGACCGGGGCACGAACCCGTGTCCCCTGCCTCGGCAGGCAGACTCTCAACCACTGTGCCACCAGAGAAGCCCTATTCCTTGTCTTTTTAACAGTATACCTATCCACTTGATCAATGATGCAAATCTAACTACAGGAGATCCATGGAACTGACAGGAATCATGGTACTCCAATCCATAGAATCTGAATAAATGTTTGCCAAACTCAGATTTACATCAGTCTAAAATAAATACCTTCTAGTTTCTCTATCTAGTCGTGTTTCCTAAGGGGCTACCAAGTCTGACAGCTGCTATAGCTATAGGCAATCCTATTTTAGAGCTGATAGTACAAAAAAAGACCCAAAACAAAGAACCACCGCACACACACACACACACACACACACACACACACAATTTTTTTAATGTTCACATTTCCCAAGAGAGTAGTTGTCAGCTATCCAGGGAATGTGTCTATGTGGGCCAAACCACAGAGAAATATTCTTATCTAGTGTATATTTATTTTACTATTTGTCATATTATAAATAAAATCCAAATTTCCCTTTCTTCATGAAATGTTAATACATGTGTTCTAATCTGAAGCTGGAAATCTGTGTCATACCAGTGCTCTTAAAAGAATAGCAAAATAAAAAATTTCATATTATATCCGGATATTTTTACTTAATACATTTTAAAAAATCTACATTTATATAACTAGCCTCAAATAATAATTAAATTATGCATAATATTAAAAAATAGAAAAGTGTCCTTAAGTCTTTAAATACATTTCAAAAAGAAAGAAAATATTCTCATTCATGAATTAAGTAATATACTTTCTGTGAATGTTTTCATTGAGTATATGGTATATAGTACATGCCTGAAAAAGATTTTTGAATTTATTGAAAGAACAAATTAAGTATCTAATTGTATACATATATCTAATCACATTAGCATAATGTTAACTGTGGTATTGTAAACATTCATATATCCAGTCCAATATAAAACCCTTTTTCACTAATTCACTTAAAAACTGCACTTTCAAAACAGTAAAAAATAATCATACTTATTTTTAAAAGTTTCTTGCTGTCTTCTCTTTTAAAAAAATAAGTTTCTAATTAAAATTTGACTTTTTAATAATTTGTAGCTTAAGGAATTTGAGCACACATATTTGCTTTCCTTTCCTGTGGCACCCCACTTAAAATGACAGTAAAACAATAACAACAAAAACAACAACAACAATAAAGAATACACTATAACAGTGAAAGAAATAGAAGGAGAATTTAACAAGAACAACAAAAAGTAGGTGAGGAGAACTAATTTTCTGGCAGTTGGGCAGCCTAGATACTCTAACATAACTTGCCCTGAAAATAACTAAAAATGCTGGATACAATGTACACAGCATCAGTTCAATTTGTGGGTATGCTATAAAGAGGTAAGGATTATTTAGGCAAAAACTTGGTTTTACCTTCAAGATACTTGTCAAACCCAGGTAATTTTGAGCTATAGTTTTCAAAATTTCACAAATCATGGGAAACATGAAGTAAACCCTAGAGCCAAGCCAATATGGAACTCTTACAGATGATTTTTCTACATAAGCTAGAGAGGACATGGTGCCATATTCTTGATTTGAATATAAGTGAATGTTATCTCCTACAATCTCCTACTTTCCCACCCTCACCCTACCCTTCCAACTTCCACCACCACGTGCACCTTTTCTGCTAATGATAAAAAGAAAAAATTCCTGAATTGAAATTTGGTGCTAGCAGAGGAAAAAAAATTAACTCACTTAAGAATTCATAAATACAAATAGTTTATCAGTGAATTTTACAAATCATTGCTATACTAGCTGGAATACCTAAAGAATTTTAGGTCATGAGCTTATTTTGAAGTGGTCCAAGATCAGTAGTAAGTACAGGCACTGGCAGAAACAACTTCTTTTCTGAGGGACACCAGTCGTAAACCAAGGCCTTAAGGAAATACAGGCTAAACTTCAAAGAAACATGAACTCATACTCAAAAATCACCAAACATGTAGGAAATCAAGCACCATGAAGGAAAGCCAGAAGAATTAACAAATAGCAGAATCAGACAAAAATAGGAACAAAGAACAAGGGCAACAATGAGAAAATAATAATGAACATAGCAGATATTAATCCAACTACATCAATAATCACTTTGAATGCCTAAATGCACCAATCAAAAGATAAGATGTTGGGCTTCCCTAGTGACACAGTGGTTAAGAATCCACCTGCCAGTGCAGGGGACATGGGTCCGAACCCTGGTCCAGGAAGATCCCACATGCTGCGGAGCAACTAAGCCCATGAGCCGCAACTACTGAGCCTGCGTTCCAGAGCTCGCGAGCCACAGCTCCTGAAGCCTGGGTGGCTGGAGCCCGTGCTCTGCAACAAGAGAAGCCACCGCAATGAGAAGCCCATGCACCGCAACGAAGAGTAGCCCCCGCTCACCACAACTAGAAGAAGCCTGCGCACAGCAACAAAGACCTAACACAGCCAAAGATAAATAATAATAATAATTTTTTTAAAGTATACGTGAAAAAAAAAGATAGACGTTGTCAGAGTGGATCTAAAAACAAGATCCAATTATATGCTGTCTACAAGAAAACCACTTTTAATATAAACACAAATATAGATTAAAAGTAAATAGATGGAGAAAAGTATACCACACTAACACTAATCAAAAGAAAGCAAGAGTAGCTATATTAATTTCAGACAGAGCAGAACTCAGCAACATCATCGGTCAGTTGGGTATAATTAACATCTAAAGATTACTTCATCCAACAACAAAATACACATTCTTCTCAAGTTCATATGAAACATTCACCAAGATAGACGATATTCTGGGCCATAAAATACACCTTAACAAATTTAAAAGGATCGAAATCATTCAGTGTCTGCTCTTAGACCACAGTGGGATTAAACTAGATATCAATGACAGAAAGACATCTGGGAAAGATACTGTTTGAGAAAAGCCCAAAATACATGGAGATGACACAACACACTTCTAAATAACACGTGGGTTAAAGAAGAAATCTCAAGAGAAATTTAAAAATATTTCAAACAAAATGAAAATTAAAATCCAACTTATCAAAATGTGTTGGGATGCAGAAAAAGGAGTGCTTGGGGGAATATTTATAGCATCAAATACATATATTAGAAAAGAAGAAAGGTTTAAAATCAATCATGTTAAGTTTCCAATTCAGGAGACTAGAAAAAAAAAGAGCATATTAAATCCAAAGTAAGCAAAAGACAAGAAACAGTAAGAATTAGAGCAGAAGTCAATAAAATTGAAAATAAGAAATCAACAGAGAATATCAATGAAACCAAAATTTATTTCTTTAAAAAGATTAATAAAATTGATAGGCCTCTATCCAGACTAAGACTAAAAGAGAGAGGACACATTATTATTATCAAAAATGAAAGAGGGAACATCACTATGGATTGCATAGACATTAACAGGATAATAAAGGAATACTATGGACAACCCTATTCCCACAAATTAGAAAACTTAGATAAAATGGACCAATTCATTGAAAGACACAATTTGCCAAAATTCACACAGGGAGAAATAGACTATCTGAATAGATTTATATCTATTAAAGAAAATGAATCAATAATGAATAACCCTCAGAAACAAAAAGCACCTGGCCCAGATGGGTTCACTGGTAAATTCTACTACACATTTAAGGAAGAAATTATACCAATTCTCTACTATCGCTTTCAGAGGATAAAAGCTAAGGAAATACTTGCTTCCTAACTCATTTTATGAGGCTAGCATTACCTTAATTTCAAAACAAGACAAAGACATCATAAGAAAAGAAAACTAAAGACCAATATTTCTCATGAACATAGATGCAAAAATCCTCAACAAAATATTACCTATTTGAATCTAACAATGCATAAAAAGAATTGTACACCACAACCAAGTGGGATTTATCCCAGGTATGTGAGGCTGGTTCAACATTTGAAAATCAATTAATATAATCCATCACATCAACAGATCAAAAAAGAAAAATCACATGATCATATCAATAGTTGCATAAAAAGAATTTCACAAAATGTAACACCCCTTTATGATAAAAACTGTCAGTAAGCTAGGAATATAGGGAGTGAACATCTTCAACTTAATAAATAATCTACCAAAAAACCTACAGCCAATATCACACTTAATGGTGAGAAACTCATAGCATTCCTACTAACATCAGGCAAGGATGTCCCCTCTCATTCCTCCTTTTCAACACTGTACTGGAATGTCTAACTAATGCATAAGACAAGGGAAAAAAAGATACAGAGATTGAGAAGGAAGAAATAAATGTCTGTTTGCAGATGACATGATCATCTATGCAGAAAATCGGAAAGAACTGACCAAAAGCTCCTGGAACTAATAAGCAATTATAGCAAAGTTGCAGCTTACAACGTTAATATACAAGTCAGTCATTTTCATATGCCAGCAATGAACCAGTGGAATCTGAATTAAAAACATAATACCATTTACATTAGCACCCAAGGATGAAATATTTGGGTACAAATCTAACTGAAGATGTACAAGATCTATGTGAGGAAAACTATAAAACTCTGATGAATGGAATCAAAGAGTAACTAAATAAATGGAGAGATATTCCATATTCATGGATATTCCATATTCATGGAAGACTCAATATTATCAACGTGTCAGTTCTTCCCAACTTGATCTATAGATTTAATGCAATCCCAATCAAAACCACAGCAAGTTATTTTGTGGATATCAACAAACTGATCCTAAAATTTATATGGAGAGGCAAAAGACCCAGAATAGCCAACATAGTATTGAAGACGAAGAACAAAGTTGGAGGACTAACACTACTCAATTTCAAGAGTTACTATAAAGCTACACTATTCAAGACAGTGTAGTATCAGTGAGAGAATAAACAGATCAATGAAACAGACTGGAGGACCCATTAATAGACCCACACAGATTTGATCTTTGACAAGAAGCAAAGGCTGTGCAAGGAGAAAGGATAGTCTCTTCAACAAATGGTGCCAGAATAACTGGACTTCTAGATGTGCAAAAAAAAAAGAATCTAAACACAGACCTTACACCTTTAACAAAAATTAACCGAAAATGGGTCGCATACTTAGATATAAATCACAAAACTATGAAAATCCTAGAAGATAACATGGGAGAAAACCTGGATGACCTTGGGCTGGCGATGACTTCAGACACAACATGAAAGGCACAATCCATGAAAGAAAGAATTGATAAGCTGGACTTCATTAAAATTAAAAACTTCTGCTATGCGAAAACAATGTTAAGAGAATGAGGAGACAAACCACAGACTGGTAGAAAATATCTGTAAACGACACAGCTGATAAAGGACTGTTATACAAAATATACAAATAACATTTTAAAACTCAACAATGAGAAAATAAATGACCTGACTAAAAAATGGGCCAAAGATCTGAACAGACACCTCACCAAAGAAGGCACACAAATGTAAAATAAGCATATAAAAAGATGCTCCACATCATGTGCCATCAGGGAAATGAAAATTAAAACAATAACGAGATACCACTGCACACCTATGAGAATGGCTAGAATGGTCAGTGTTCAAATCTGAAACACTGACAACACCAGACGCTGGTAAGGATGTGGAGCGACAGGGACTCTAGAACATTGTCGGTAGGAATGCAAAATGGTACATCCACTTTGGAAGACAACTTGGCAGTTTCCTACAAAACTAAACATATTCTTACCATATGATCCGCCAGTTACACTTCTTGGTATTTACTCCCAAAAGCTGAAAACTTATATCCACACAAATACCTGCACACATATGTGCATAGCAGCTTATTCATAATTTCTAAGACTTGGAAGCAACAAAGATGACCTTCAGTAGGTGAATGGGTACATTCAAGCAATGGATTATTACTCAGTACTAAATAGAAATGAGCTATCAAGCCACGAAAAGACTTAAAGGAACCTTAAAAACATATTACTAAGTGAAAGAAGCCCATCTGAAAAGGCTACATACTATGTCATTTCAATTATATTGCATTCTGGAAAAGGCAAAAATTATGGAAATATAAAAGGATCGGTGGTTGCCATGAGTTGAGGGAGGGGGAAGGATGAATAAACAGCACAAAGGATTTTTAGGGCACTGAAAATATTCTGTGTGATAACATAATGATACATGTCATTATACGTTTGTCCAAACCCATAGAATGTACAAAACCAAGAGGCAACCATGATGTAAACTATAGACTTTGGGTCATTATGATATGTTAATATAGATTCATCAATTGTAATAACTGTACTAGTCTGGTGGAGGATGATGTTGATAATGAGGGAGGATGTACATGTATGGGGCCAAGAGTATATGGGAAATCTCTATAGCTTCCCCTCAGTTTTGCTGTGAACCTAAAATATTCTTATTAAAAAAAATTTTTTTAAACATTAGCCTTAGGGAAATAAATGTTTTAGATTAAAAATAAAAACAAGTAGCAGAACACAAAATTAGAACTTACAAGTAGCTGCCTCTTTGGAGCAGAAGTGTGGGTAGAAAGACATGTGGATTAGAGAACTGCTGTTTTTCATTATAAGCCCTCCTGTACTAGGTGGTCTTTTTCCTATTAAAATGAACCACTTGCATCTGAAGCGATAAATGGATAAATAAATAACACAAAACTAATACAAAAGGACTCTGGCACAGAGCTCTTATCATTCATGTGACTAGTGGCTGCCCAGCCTTCTCTTACATCCTCCACTTGACACTATTTTTACTTCTTTGTCAATATATGCTATCCCATATCATGAGGTACAATGATATCTCTCCTCCTTTGCAGGAAGAGAGTCTAAATAAATCCCAGAGCTGAACTGCAGGAAGTTTCTTCAACAGCTTATAAAATATTTTGTAGTCACCACTACACGTGAGCTGAGATGCATGTCAGTCATGGAGGAGGAACAGAAAGAGGCAACTGAGAATTGCTGGGATCATTCAAGCTGATCATTCAAGCTAATTTATAGCCAGAGCACAACTGGAATTTAGAGTCTGAAGTTCACTCAGTGAACCTAGCAGTGACCCAGGACCAGCTAGCCTGACTCACCTCTGAGTCAGTCCCATTCTGACTCTCCCTAGTTAACCTTGTATCAAGTTCCCTTGGTGGTGCTTTTGTTTGTTTGTTTGTTTATTTATTTATTTATTTATTTTGCGGTACGCGGGCCTCTCACTGCTGTGGCCTCTCCCGTTGCGGAGCACAGGCTCCGGACGCGCAGGCTCAGCGGCCATGGCTCACGGGCCCAGCCGCTCCGCGGCATGTGGGATCTTCCCGACCGGGGCACGAACCCGTGTCCCCTGCATCGGCAGGCGTACTCTCAACCACTGCGCCACCAGGGAAGCCCTGTTTGTGTTTTTAAACAGGCTTCACAACTGAAGATAATTTTGGAGAACAACATTTTCCCCCTCTCTTCATGTAGGATCAGGAATGACAAGCTATAAACATATCCCTTAGTAAGGTAGCTGATGCCTCATTGGGTGATTTGCCACCTATGCAATATCAAAAGGACACAGTTCCCTAGACGTTGTCAAGAGAGCATAAACTCATCAAGGGACCAAATGTATTCTCTTCCTCCTACAATTAAAAGAAGAAAAAAGCAAAGTTCCAGTCTTGTCTTCCTATTGCTAGTTGTAATTCAGCCGTCCCTCCAATTTGCTTTCCAAGAGACTCCTCCCAATACATAACAACCCAGGAACATGGAAACCCCAAATCACACCTTTCTAAAACTATCCCATGTTGACGAACAAACAGTACAGTAGAGAACTGTATTAAAGGGATGATTAATATCCCAGTTTTGATTTTTCTATATTTTGTTTAGTAACTCACCGCATTTTCCCGTGTCCTGTCTTTACTATGTATTTTCTAAAGGTTTACTTTATCAGACCTGAATGAATCTTGCATTTCATATCATCTTCAAAGCTATGCAAAGAGAGAAGAGAGAATAATTTCACAGACTAGGTTTCCCAAAAAGAACAGATCGGTAAGAAATCATTGCCAATCTCATGATGAAATATATTTATAGGTTTGGAGTACTTAATATACATTAGCACAATATAATCACTGAGATGACAAAATAACCACAAACACATCAGAACCCGTGTTTCACCTCACTGGACCTGCAGATGCTTTCCATTCTCATGCAAAGAGCAGAGTTTTCACAGAGCAGTTTACCTAAATCTGAATCGTAAATAGTGAAAAAAATTATGTAACCAAAATATGTATTTGCCCCACATCTCTCAGGCATTTTAACGTGCCTATCTGTGGAACGTGGGGTGCCCTTGCACATATGCACAGATGAAGTTAATATACCCACATACATGGCACGGACACTGGTTTTGTGCTGTTCCTCCAACACACCACGTGTCCTGCAGGCTTGGGGCTCTTCATTTACTGTTCCTCCACCTGCCACGCTCTCCCGCAGTTAGCAACACGGTTCACTCCAGCCACAAACTTTATGCTTTGCTCAAATGTCACTTTCTTAGTGAGGTGTCCCCAGATTACGGAATTTGAAATCACAGCTCCTCCATCCCAGCAACTCTGAACACTTCTTCCCTGTTTTATTTTCCTCCAAAACACTTAATACCTTCTATTGTATCTATAATATACTTATCTCTTTTGTTCTAACATCAATATGCCTTGCACACTGAGATGCTCAAAAAGCTTTGTTTTGAATGCCTGAATGAATTTGAAGACGATGCAAATGACCTCAGCTTGGTATCCTGATAAACTTTTTAAAGTGTCAGTTTTCCACTATAAACATGCATTTCCTTTTACATCTCAGTAAAACTATATATTCTTTCCAATGCCCAAATGTTGTTTTGATTTTTTTTTTTGCTCAAGAGATTTCTTAGCTTCCCCCATTTTCAACTGTTATATCCCACTGGCCTTCTAGTCTGTCTTCATCCAGTGTTTATTTGACATTTCCTAGTTTACCGAGGACTACCTCAACAAAGAGGGGTTTTCCAAGCAAAAAAATTCCCACAAAGAAAAAAAATCAACCCTGCTACAGGGAAAGAAGAGAAATTGCTGCAGGAGGTCATGTAAACAAAGTGAAAAATATCTGGGAATAATAGGCAAGTGGTCCACCCAGAAGGAGAAATTGGACTGCCCAAGGAACCCCTTGCTCCCATTCCTCAGATGAGATATCTCTGGCAGGGGTCCCATCTACCCCCTCTCAATGGGCAATAATTTTCCAGGAGAGCCATTTGGACACGTGGCTACTTTCCAGTCACTTGAGAAGTTCTCCAGCAACTGTGTCCTAAGATGTCTACAATGTAGGTATGATTTCAGAAGATGAATCTGCCTGAATGATTTCTTGCCTGGACTTGGCTGGGACTTTTTTCCATCTATTCTAATTTTTTTCAGTCTACATTTTTATGAGTATTGAATAATAAGAGTATTTTAGTTTAGATGTCTCTAGTAGCTGAGATCAAGTCTTAGACAAAAGACTTCTAAGACTGAAATATATATAGAGAAGAGTTCAGGATGACATCATGTTGTATGCACACCAGAAGTGACCACAAATAACCTACAATAACCTTTAAAATTAGTTTTTTCCTGACTTCATAAAACAATATTTTATTTGGCAGGCATATATTGGCAAGCTCTTTCAAAAGCTCTATTTGTTTTCTGTATCCAGGAAGACACAACCAGTGTTTTCACATAGGTTTCCTTCTATGCTGTGGTTTTGCCATTTTCTGCTTCTTTATGAGTGGCTGCTGCAGAATATTTTTCTTTGAGACATTTATTAAGAGTAACACGGATATGAATGAAAAACCATCCGTATAACAATACAGGGTGGGTTTCTGCTTCCACATGCAATGCTGACCAAATCCAAAGGACAGAAGTTGAATATATCAACAGTGATACGGTTGCTTTACTCTGAGGTTATATAATAACATGCAGCTGGATAAAAATATATTGTAGTACATTGAAGGGAATCAGTCCATGTGTCCTTTGATGTGTTAATTAAACCTAAGGTTAGAAAGAGAATTTTGCATCATAACTAGTTTTAAAAAAAAAGTTATAAAATTATCCAAGCCAAACTGAGGTATAACAGAGAACAGGAAAACAATTTCAAAGTTATCTCATAGGTATGCCAATTGTTCTACTTAAAAAAAAAATGTTCCTATTACAAAATAAAAGTGATATTTTTTCTAAATATTTTAACATATTATAAAATCCTTCTGAATCTGATTAATTTCATATTACTCAGGTTTTCGAATTAATTCACATCACTGTTTTTCAAACGTCTACTATTTCCTAGAAGACAAAGATGATTATGTATAAATCCTTTCAAATATAATGAAAGCAAAATTTAAATTTCCCAAATAAACAGCACTTCTAGGATAAGTCACTATATTTCATTTTCTTCTTTTGGTTCCTATTAATCTTTTACTGTCACACAGGCAAAAGAGGAAGGTTCCAATAATTAACCTTGTGCTATTGACCTAACCAGAATTAACTGGCTATGCAACAATTTAGATGTCCATATAAAAACAGGAAGAGAGATTTCCCCAAGTAACCCTTATTCACCATGAGAAAAACAGCTGGTGCTCTCTCTTTCCATATAAGCCTGTGAAGCATGGATGAAAGGATGTATATTTCTGATATCCTCTCTTGTAAATGGGTGGTTTTTTCAGTGGAAGTATGCCAACATTCAGTTCCTGAGAAGCAGGGGCCCAAAAAATTCTGGTCAAAATATTTAGTATTATATCTTTATAAGAGGAGGTCTGTGAAAATGAACCAAGTTTCCTCACCAGTGTTACATGAATGATCACTGCAAAATAATAGTGGAAACCTATACCTTTTCCTCCTACGAAAGGAGGGAAAGATTAATTAAAAAACATTGCCCTCCAACAACAAAAATCAAAGTTTTAGTACCAGACTTCTTTGTGTCCTGTTTTCCAGTAGTTCTGCTACATTTCCCACAGTACACTGCTGGGATTTTTTATTTTTTATTTTCGCTACGCATGCTCACACATCTGTTGCACATGTGTGATCAACCGACTAGATTTTTGAGCCAAATGTCCTGTTAAATGGACAGAGTGGGCAGAGCGTTCCTTTGAGAGTTAGATTCTGCCTCTGGTGGACTGCCTCCAAATGCAATGGTGTAATAAAGAAAAGAAATCTGCTCATTTGAATTGCATTGAAATGAACTGTGTCCTCTCCTAAAATACCATATGGTAATGATCCCTGGAGGTATGGCACATAACACCTAGGTCTGGCAGACTCCAGTGGAAGGCTGTAAACGTCCCTGCGTAGTCAGACTGTGAAAGGCAAGATAGTTGACAAGAAGCATGCGGGGTGAAACAAGAATCCTATCTGATGTCCCTCAACCAACTTGAAAGAAAGGAGATTGAACAAAGAAATCCTAGCAAGCTGTCCTGGAGAAATCCTTCTCCCACTAAAAAGCAGTTCTTGGATCTCACCTCCAGTAAAGTGAAACCGTATGGAAAGAAAGCTGTTTCACCTGAGCAGTAGCCAGAGTTCCTTTGCAACAAATTATCTCAATAAGACTCAAGCGTATGTCTGCAAAGCAAAGGCCGTCTTCATAATCAAACCTCCACCAGAGCTAAAAGCAGATGGATCAAGTAACCAGAGGCGCTGAGAGCCCTGCCTGTACTCTGACTAGCACGCTCAGTGAGCATGATCCTACAGCGGGTGGTCGCTGGTGACCGACACGCCATTCTGTGAATCCTCTCAAGGGAGCCCCGCCCCCAACACCAGTCCGTTTTAGGGGAGAGAAATTCAGGTAACTCTGGTGGTGAGGTACTGATATGTCTGTATGCCAGACAATAGAAAAGAATAGCCTATTTAATCCTCTATAGCAATAAGGTGCTGCTATAGAAATTCAAGTATGGGGTTTAACCACAATAAAACCCCAGTAGCCATTGGCAGTTGTAAAATTTTCAACTATGTCATCAGTTCAATTCTGGCCTTTCATTTTTCTTGAAAACAGACAAATTTTCCACTAATTTAGTCCCTAATCAAACATGTTTCTAGCAATAATACAGGAAATTACCTCAAGACATGAAGTTATTCCTGTCTGAATTTTTTTCTATTCTAATAATTTGATCATAATGGTGTATGTCTGCTAATGGGGTGAAAGAATTCCTAAAACTTTAATTTCTTTTCAATCATCACTTTTTCTTTTTCTAGAAGCTTTGACAACTGAAGTCCATCTATATACCCAAATTTAAATAATGGATTCATTATACTTGTTCTTAACTTTCCTGAAAATTTGTTTTATTTTTCATGTCAAATGTGACTTTGTGTTTTGATTTCTACAATTCCCTTGTGATCATTTTGAGGAAGCTCAGTTATGATTAATTATAAAACACAGATATTGAGTAATGGGATAATAGTAGCTAGAACATATTGGGCAGTTTTATCTTAAATAAGTTAGTAGGAAATTAGTTAATAGTCACTCATTTAATCTTAAACATAATCCAGCAAGATAGGTATTATTATTCTCCCTGTATTTTACAGATGAGGAAACTGAGGCTTGTCAGGATTTTGTAACATGCCTTCGGGCAAAAGCTGACAATTTGGCTGAGGTGTAATCCTATCTTGTGTTTCCAGAGCAGCGTTCTGAAATGACTATTATACCATCATGTTAGAAGGCTTTTTGGTTTTGTTTTGTTTTCGAAATTCAGACTCTAGAACTGGCATTTCAGACATGTCTTCTCTACGTTCTAAGATCATCAAAGGGGAAAATTCGATTTACCTCCATAATCTCATGGTATTTTTAGAAACCATCATGTAACTAAATATTTTTCCTCCCTCAAATATGAATCTTTTCCATGACTAAAGTAATAATCCATTGTGTCTAAATTCTGCCTCTAATAACATTATCTGAAAAGCTTAACTTTCTCTTCAATCTTTTCTTTCGTAGAGAAAAAACACGTCTCTTTAATCTTACCACAAAAGTCATCTTTTTTCCCTACTTTCTAAAGCAAGGTACTTTGCCAAAAGTAGAGAGTAAAAATACACAAGTAGATTTGATTTTAAGATATTTTGAAAGAACTGTGTTTAATTGAAGTCCTCCTGTCTATAAGGTTTTCCTCTCCTTGTGTCAATTTTACTTGAGGACCTCTATGAATACTGGGATCACAAAAAATGGCTCTTGGAAATTGTGCAGCAGGCAGCTGACATTTCCAGTGATATCCATATTTCAGAATAATCCTCCTAATAGCAACACAGATGGTTCTTTTTTTCATTAACTGTAGTATCTTCCAATTTAATACTGAAACACCAAATAAATGTCAGCTCTTCTTTGTTGTTGATAAAGACGTTGGATTCTGAAGCAGTACTCACATTCATATATTACAACCCTGTTTATTGTTTCAACAGAGGAGTTCTGAGTGCAAAGTGTGTGGGAAGAATATTTATCTTATTTTTACAGATCAGAAAGCTGATGCATAGAGATTAAATTATATTTACGAGGTCAATGAAAATATCAACAGAACTGTAATGAGCCCAACCTGCATTCCACAAAAGTCTAAAAATAAAGTGGATTTTCAAGCAATATGTAACTAGCATTTTGAAACGTATTATAAAATTAAACAATTCATATGTTCATGCCTTTCATTTCAGCCTTAATTTAGGCTATCAACATTTTATTAGATTCACAGGAAATTCCCAGCACAGTTTGCCAATTGATCTAAAAGCATAAAGTCCAAAGGAGTCATATACATATATATATATTTTTAAATTTAGAGGATGTATTTCTATAAAATGCATAGTATCATCTGTGCCCAGTAAATGTAAAAGTACTACATTTGCTTTTAGGTGGGGACAAGACTGCAGAAATACAAGTTCTCACACTTCTCAGCTCAATTCTAAAAGCAACTTTCTGGCCATTTTAATAATGCTACTAATTGTCCTGGATGTAAATTTGGGTGCAGCTATATTTCTTTTTGGATGTTTGGTATCTTTCTTGTAATTCAATTTATAACGATTCCCATAGGGAAGTAATTTGTTCTTGTGAACACACATCAATAATCTCTTATCTCTTGCTGATTTTAAGTAAAACTGTTAGCTAGGTTTTAGTGAAAACAAATAGCAGTCTCCACCTATTAGCATAACCAAGAATTTGAGAAATAAGCTCCTAATCAGATATATAAGCGTGGTCTGATAATATTCTTGAAAATTATTCCTGAAATTTCACATTTGAAATAAAATTAAGAAATTAACGGGGGCGGGGGGGGGGGAGGAAGGAAGGGAGAGGGAGGGAGAGTGAGAGAAAAAGGGAGAGGGAGAGAGAGAGACAGAAGCAAAGAAGCCCAAAATAAGGATTTTGCAGACTAACCTCAGACAGGTGCCTCAGAGACTTTTTAGTCCAACTGCTGTTTCTCCAGTTAGCATACAATGTGCTGTGTATGAAAACACTCATATATAAACAGGAATTCAGGAATTTGAGCTCGGCAACACTTCTACTTACTTTCTCTTCCTCTCCCCTCCCTTCCCAATGTGCTTTGACTTCCTAATCTGCCAAATCAAATGCTAAATCAGGAGCAATAGCCTACAATTAGCCTTTTCAATTAAAATGTAGAGTTCAAAGTTGACTCCAGAGTGAGTAATTGCTTTTGAAAACCACAACCAGCAGGCAGCTGCCAGATTATTACAACAGTTTACTTAACCTCAAAACATCTGATCAATTTTATTATCACAGCAGAAAAGAGATATCCTGGAGAGTAGGGTCTAGAATATACTACTCATCCTAGATGTCTGAGAGAAAATAAAAATTCCTCAACACTATAAATATCCTTTTGCCATCACCTTGCTGGGAAAACAAACTCAGATTACACTTTCTTCATTCAAAAGTCAACAGAAACTAAGAAATCGAAGGCGAAAGCATCATGATATCAGCTGGGGCAAAAGTGTGGGGAAGGTGGCCAGGAACAGACAATTTACAAAATTACGAGGTTTAAAAACATTCAAACATCCGGCTCATGATGTTTGGGGTTTTTAATCATCCAGAAAGGAGACAAAGAGAGGGCTGCCAACCTCACCAAAACAAAGAATATCACGTGTCAAGAATCCTGACTTGGCTGTCTCCACACTGCCAACCAACCTGACTTTTCTGAACTCTTCTCTGAGGCCCCAGGGATGAAGAGGATTGAAATCCCTTTGTGATACAAATGGCCTGGGCAGCCCTCAGACCTCCTGCTTCCACCCAGCAAGGCCAGGGCACAGAATACATACAACCTTCCGGGCCTCCACCCCTGGGGATTTCTCCAGCCCCTTCTTCCTGATCCTTCTATCCCCATCTTGCCAGGCCTTCCCCACAGACCTTTGGATTTCATCTCCTCACCGCTTCTGCAAGCCCACTGGCACCTACCACACTGAACAGGTGGTCTTGATCATTTCACCTTCCCCAGCAGCTTTGTTGTGACGACTGAGTGGTTATTACATGTAAAGTGCTTAGAACCGGCCTGGCACACAGCAAGTGCTATGTAAGTTTTAGCCTTTTGTTTTTATAATTCACTCCGGATGCAGTCTTGACTTTTCTTTGGCTCTGGACCTGGCCTGTTGGGCAGTTCTACCCACTCTCAGGCCCAGCTCCTGGAACATCTTCTCAGATAGTCTGGATGGAGGGTTCAAACAGCTAGTTACCTGGGCTCTTTTGGTGTCCTTACTTAGGAGTCATGTTATAAGAAAGCTTTGATACAATCATATATCTCTCATCTTCCTACCAATTTAACCACCTTGAACAATGACCCCTAATTATAGTTATTTCCAAAATATACCATCATTCCCAGCCACAGAAGGGTATCGCTACATTTGAGGAATATTAGTGTTGCATCTTTTCTGCCCATTCTAGGAACTGTCAACTTGAAAGAAAAACAACATTCAAAGAACAAGTCAATTTAGGAAATGTTCATGGGAAATAAACCACTCATTTCTACAAAAAGGCTCTTCAGTATCTGAAAAATCATGAAAGCACTGTCTAAATACTTATTCTTTCTTTGAGTTTTATTTTCTGATGATTGTCTTTTATGTCTATTCCCCAAACCCATTTCACTTTTCCTTCTAGAACCATGCTAACATATTTGACAGCCTTGAACTCCTAGGAATTCTTGTGTAATAATGTTTTGTGTATGTTCTAATATAAAGTGCATTGATTTATAACCTAATAATCTATAAAGGTTATTGATTTGTAAAAATTTTGAATCATTCTGTTTATTACTTTTAATTATTCAACCCAGTGTTCTTACAGTATCTTCATGTTATTTTGTGTACATCTAGTTTGTTGCTTTTAATTACTGCAGAGTACTCTAAAGTGTGTGCCCAAGTCATTTTTACCTAACCATTCAATTCTTGCCATTAATTAACAACAAAAATATTAACATCCAATACTTAATCTCACATTTGATCAACATGATCTAAAGTCACAGTGATTCTGCTAATTCATTTTTTCCCCTCCAATCTTAAGAGTTTTCCACCTGAATTAGAGACAAATGATCTCTCTTTCACTTTCTAGTAAAGATACACTCAGAGAAACTCGCATTTTTTCTTTTGAAATCTGATTGTTGGCAACCAACATGTTTTGTTGATAAAAGTAAATATCTTTCACAGACACAGAGTAATATAAAACACAGACATCTTAAAAGCCTTGTGGAAATAGGCCATGAATAAAATGTAAATAGTTAGCCAGCCATGCTTTCAGCATCTATGGCGTTTTAACCACAAAAACGTAGGAAATGCACAAAATCCCAAAGATGATATTCAAATTCCTGCACTGCAGCACTATTTGATATAATGCAATAGGGGAAACAATTTAAATGTCTATCAATAGGAAACTAGAGTCTAAATAAAATATGGGATTTTATACAACTATAAAAAAATGAAGTAATTCTGTAAGTACTGAAATAGGAACATCTTAAAAATACATTGCTAGTGAAAAAAGCAGTCCACAGGAGAGTATTTTTCACGATTCCATTTTTGTTTAAAAAAAGGCAAAAGAAATATCCATGTATAAAAATGTGTGTGTGTATATATATATATATATATATATATATATATATATATATATATATACACACAGGATTGCATGTGCTACAAAGTATCTGGAAAGAGTCAAATTGCACCAGAGGGACAGCGAAACCTGAGAAGGAAAAAAAATTTACCTTTTAATTTCTGTCCTTCAGTATCAATATTTACATATTTTTGGTTGTTTACAAGTATGTATTAATTTCATACTAAATTTTTCTAAATATAAATAAAACAAAAATATAACAAATAAGCCTGGCTTTTGAGGAAGGTTGGATACTAGTTTCATTCACATAGGGAGTAATGGAGGAGCTGACCCGGTGACAGCATCATTCAGGCAAACAGAAGCAAGAACAAGAAGTCACCCCTACCCCAAATCACTTATTAGAAGGCAATGCACAATCAAAGTAACTTACTGTTTCCACATTGACACATCACTTGCCAAGCTGTAGGTTTTTGGGTTTTTAAAAATTGCAATGGAAAAGAAAAAGAAAATTCTCAATTTAAATAGAAGTAACAATTTTCAGTGAACTAGAGAAGTTAGGGAAGTTTATTTTGTGGCCAGTGATGCTGACAGTAAGGTAAGGGGAAAAAAAGACCTGTTAGAAATGCACTTCAAATAGTTAAGATGCTAAGGAATTAAAATATATTTGAAATAATATATATGTGCTTCTTTCTCCTTGATGAGGATTATGTAAATTCTAGTTTAAATTATATTTTACCAATAAAAGGCTAATACCTCAATTTTTCATAAATATTTTGCTTTTGAACTTTTGAGGTTTTAATGGTCAGTGCTTCAAAATAGATAATATTTTAAAACTTTTTTCTCCAAATATTCGAATATAAAAAGTCCAATCCAAAACAGAACTTGGAGACTTAATGTCAAAATTATGGGAAAAAATAAGAAAATTTTAATGGAAAAAATAGAGTTAAATGCAGAACCACCCACAACAGAAAGAGAATGAATGTGCTTTTATCTGAAAAATACCCATTTTTAATTTTCCTAAAACAGACTGGCAGGTTCTTTTAAAAATTTAAGAATGAAACATTTGATTTTGATACTATGTTATCAAACCAGTTGTCCAGTGGAATAGTTTATCTTAAATGTCTGGAAAAGCTATAACATACGGGGAAATTATAGAATTATATCCACGGCAAATAAAACAATAGTAACAAGAGACCTAACAAAATTTGGTGAAACATACTCCATGTAGAACCAAGATGTTTTACACTGATAACTACGAATAAGTGATCTGGATTCTATTTCCACCAGTCATTTAAAATTCTGAATTCTTTACATATACAAATAATATTAATGTTACATACTATACGCTACACTAATTTTTTAGAAGAAAATTTTCTTCGCTTATCAAAATAGTCCATAAGATTTTAATGAGAAAAACATTTTTTAAAGTATGAAATAAATTCTAGGTATTTGCACTTGAATCTTGCTTTCTTGCTGGCTTACCAGAAGTTAAGGCAACTGAAAGGAAATATTTATGATGTTATACTCCCTCTAGTGGGCATTTTTTTAAAGGGACAGTTCAGCAACCTCCCTACACATGCCAGGGCATTCTGAGTTTTAGGATTCTGATCCTCAGTGGGAAGGCTCTTTGCAGATTACTTAGTCAACCGTCCCTGTGATACAGGAACCTCAAAGGCAGCCAGATCATGTCTGATCTAAGTTTCACTCCCTCAAGAAAGCTACTGTTTCTATCTTGGGATAACTATTGTTAGCAAGTTATGTTTATATCAAAGCAAATTCCATTCTTTGTATCATGCACTTTGGGACCTCTTGAAGAAACTGGGAAGAGTTTATTCCCTTTTCCATTTTGCCCACCCTAAAGTAAATTTATAAAATATCTCATCCTAAGAGTAGCCACTGAACAAGTGAAAAACAGTAGCATTAAGAAGCTATTTTTAAAATATATTGTCTCAGGCGGGGTTAACAAAATAAGAATGCCCTATTAATAATCCATGAAATTACAAATATACAATCACTGCTTTACTTGCCATTATATAATACCTACCATTGCCCATCATATTCAAAACTGAGTGTTGTACCAAATAACAAAGAGTTTATGGAGACAAATATGCCCAATAAATGTCTGTTAATTTTAATTTTAAAAAAATGATCCTTTCACTTTGTATGAAACTACTTAATTAATTTCTATGCGGTGGAAGAACTAGTGCAACTGATTATTTTTTGCCAGTCTACAGTAGTAGAGGAGCCCTGTGTGAAGCCTAAAAGACATCAAGGGTCTCACTGCCCCAAGGGTGAAGCAAAAACATCTGAACACTTAGCCTCAGTAAAGGGACAAGGTATACCTACCTTACATACCCTCAAATTCATCTCCCCGATTTAGAAGCCTTCATACTGAAATTCCCACCATTGCGTTAACGCCCCTTGAGCAGAAAATCCTCCTCCCCTTTGCTCCTTTGCGCTAGCACAGAGCGTACAACTCAGTAGATGCTTAAGCCATGCTCACTACTGATGAAGATGAAGCCCCAGGTTTAATGCTTGGGTTCACCAATACTTACAAATTCTCGTTTGTACCATTTGACAGATTAACTTGCCTTTCTGATTATCTGCTGCTGATAGAGGCGTTTTGGTGGTAAGAAAGAGGGAGGAAAGGTGTGGAGATCAGTGAGACTTAGGACAGGTCTTATACTGTGTCATGGTGAGGGAAACCTTGGAGCCAGGCACTATCGATGTAGGATGGAAGAGACATATTTAAAGAAAGAGACAGGAACATGCAAGACACATACTTATCTAGCCCAGACCCATTAACACACAGAAAAGGAAGTTCAGCCCTTTTCAGAAGCAAAGCACCACCTACCCCAGAGGAGAATTACGGGACTTTTTCTACTATAATAATTTTAATTCTATCTACCACCCTAGGTCTTGGGGTGGGGGGAAGCATGGCTTTGTAAAATCATTACACAGTTGGGTGAGGGGGCAGGTGGGAGGCAGAGGAGAGGTATGGGGATATGGACAACAGGAGAGCAGTGGATTTCTTTGTAGATTAGAGTACATGGGCACACAATAACGTTTGTACAAGTGAACAACAATATAGGCACATCAAGCAACCTAAGACAACATTTCTCACAGCCTGGCCTTCGATGTCACCTGCAGCACATGTGTACAATTTTTACAAAACACAATTTTCACGATGCAACCCAAGGCCTACCCAATCTGAATTTCTAGGGATGCTGCATGATATGCAACATAATTAACAATATCTCCACATGATTTTCAGTATAGATATGAAAGTGTAAGAATCAGCATCAGGAACTAAAAAAACTTCTTCACAGGTCCTTATAAAGGAGTGGGGGTGGAGGAAGGTAGGGTCTAAAATTCAACCCTTTCAAGTCCCTTAGAAATTGCCTTTTGAAGGGCAACGTGACATCTCCTGATTCAATTTCCCTTCTGGAAAAGGTATTTGGTTTCTTTGACTAAGCACTAAATTACATAGTTGTCTAACATTTAGAGGCCATATTGAAAAATATCTGTCTTTAAATTCTAGGACCACCTTGAGCTTGGAGAAATTATACTCTGAGAATCCCAGAGCAAAACTGAGATGAGAAAACCACAGCTTTATATCCTACTTTTTGCTAAACCAGATAAAGTGCCAATAATTGAAAAGCTGGATTTATTCACTCACCCATATAGTGAGCAGCTACTATATATAATGTTATGTTTAATGACATGAATACCAAGATGATGAGTGAAATTAGTCTGATCCTAACTAATGAGAGTTTGTTTGTTAAATTTCCAGAAAGTAGCATCATGAACATTTATAAACTTAATGTGAAAAAGTTTTCAGTAGATACTTCATTTTCAAGTTGATACTTTCTAATGTATTAAGAATTCTAGTTAAGTGTACGTATAAGTGCCGGTCGATGACACCATACAGACCACAACAGGTTCTTACTGTGCCATAATCCCATGGAAAAGTTTATGCAGCATCACTCTCAGTGGGCTGCAAAATAGTTCCGCAGTTTTGTGGTTCAAAAGCAACAGAAAAAAAAAATCTTCTATGGTGCAGAGATTATAGGAATCTTGGGAAAAATAAAAGGTTTTTTGTTTGTTTTTTGCTGCCTTCTACGTTTTGTTAGCTCTTTCAACCACAGGTTTCCCATTTGTAGCTCCACACTGTAGGGGCACAGTTCTTCAACCATGACCTTCTCTCTCTGCTGTGGAGGGGCAGGAGTGGGTTAAAACAATGATTCTCAAGACAGGGGAAAGAAAAGCAGGAGAAGAAAGCAGGGAGAAACTTGCATTGTTCCAAAAATTATGTTTTAGTACAATTTTTATTGTGAAAAAATATGCTTTTTCATAACAAAAATGTCAGAGAACAAACTTCAAAGGAAACTTCTTTGCCAGTATACTAGTTTTTCATTGTTGCTGAAATAAATTACCACAAACTTGGTGGTTTAAAACAACACAAACTTATTATCTTACAGTTTTATAGGATGGAATTCTAACACAGAGCTCCCTGGTCTAAAATCAAGCTGTCAGCAGGGCTGCATTTCTAGAGGCAAATCTGTTTCCTTGTCTTTTCCAGCTTCTAAAGGATACCCACATGCCTTGGTTTGTGGCCCCTTCTTCTGTTCAAAGCCAGCAACGTGGCTTCACTCTGATCACTCTTCCATAGTCACACCTCCAAGGCACCTCCTGGCCTCGGTCTCCACTTTTAAGGACCACTGTCATTATTGCACACACCTATTTAATCCAGGGTAATCTATTTAAGGTCAGCTGATAAGCAGTCTTGGTTTCATCTTCAATCCTAATCCTCCTCTGCTATGTAATGTAATATGTTTATAGGTTATGGGGATTAGGATAGGAACATCTTTGGGGGGCCATTATTCTGCCCAACTACAACGGGTGAGGATAGTCAAAACATGGTCACTATTAACCATAGAAGAGATGCCCCTTTAAAGGGAGATACAAAATGCAAATCAAAAACGTGTTGGAGCAGGAAATATATAACTTCATTAGATGTGGACCGGGTTAGGAAGGCTGGGCAACACTGGCTTAGTAGTAATATTCACTGCTCAGGAGGTGGTCTGATTGGTGGAGAAAGCAAATACATTTATGTCTGTGCCTAGACTGTAGCCTAACAACTAAAATACTCTCAAAGTGAAAATAAATAACATAACTTCAGATATTTCTCAGTCCAGGAGTTGGTATTTGGAGGAAAATGAAGCCTCTAAAATTTGTCAGCCAGCAGTTAGGAAAGATAGTGCTTTTCCTTAAATACGATACTATTGGAAGTACACCTATGCCACCAGTGGGGCGTTGTGCAAAATTACAGAGAAAGCAATTTTATACCTTTTGTTTGGGTTGTTCCTTTCACTTTTCTGATGGTTATTGACCCATCTTTCTTCATTTTCTCCTTCGACCAGAATATGAACTTCTCAGACAGGCATCACAGATGAATGCCAATGGTCCTAAATGTCAGTGCCTACAGAAGCCAGGCAATAAACAAAAGGAGGCAGAGTGTGGTACATTAAGGAGTAGTGGGGCTTATGGAAAATTAGAGTGTGCACCACATCTAAAAAGGGTACTTACTCCTCAGGTTGAGATCACTTGATTTGCGAGAAAAAGACCCCTCATTGCTAGATAGCTGCATTTTTATAATGAAATTTTCCAATTTTCAAACAGAGGCAATGATTTCATATTTTAGTAGAAACATGAAAAAACATATCTGTGGGTTAAATCCAGCTGCAGAGCTTCCAGTGTGTAAACTCTGGCTAATTTTCTAGTCTTCATAAAGCTATATGCTACAAAATGTCTCTCAACATAAAGGGTAAACATAATACTGCGCTCGCTTGCTTGTGAGAGAGAAAGAACATACTCGTGTACTGAGTAAAGGGTTGGACTATCCTGCTTTAAAATATGACTTGAGTTAATATTTTCAAACATTTTTCCATTTTATTTTTATAATTTTATATGAATCATAAAGGCCTTTAAATAAACTTCCTTTAGTACCAAAGCATAAATTAAGTCCTTTCCCAAACCAATTATGATGTGGGACAGGGGTGGTAGGAAATATTTGGTTTGTGATTATCACACTAAGATCATTCTGGTCATTGCTGAGAGCCTGAATAGCACGAAACATTTATAATAATCAAATGCTGAATGCCATGTTTTAAACGTCAACGTCGGTAAAATAAATTAACAAGCATATTTCACTACTTTTGTGACAGAGGAAAGACTGCAAAACACACACTCACACACATATGTAATACATAAACATACATGTTTGCATATATAGAGATGTATACAAATTTGTTTCCCTGCTGGATTGATCTCACTGCATGTGCTCAAGTCTAAACAAGAGAAGCAAATTCTACCACCAGGTGGAGCTTAGCTTCCATTAAAGCAGCAGATAAGTGAAAAAGATTTCAAGAGCTTGTTTGAATTCTTTGTATACTTCAGGAAAAGACTGAAGTAAAAGGTAAACTACAGTAGAACCTGACTGCAAATAGTGGGGTGGACTAAGATGATGGGCCATAACAACAGACAAATGGTGGATTTACTTGTGGGAGAAGTAGGTACAGAGTTATTGAAGAGTGTGGGTCAGGAATGCAGAATGAGAAGAACATTATTTGTGTGGCTTATGGAGGGAAAGAAGATTTGGGAGGCCCATTCAGTGTTAAGCTTGCCTAAATTCTTTTACACCTGTTACCAACATTTAATAGTCCAGATTCAAAGGAAATAGAGATGTGTAAAACATGCTGTCTACTCTTAACTTGTCTAGTGGTAAGGCACTGTAAGTTCTATAATAGCGTGAAAGTATGACATAAGCATAGATGAAGAAGAAATAAATGTGTGTAAAAATATAATAACAGAGCACATCAGGCAGCAACAGCATGTTCAAAGGCATAAGGCAAAAGAGCACAGCATGATCAGGAAATGGTAAGTGGTCTGCTGGCATATGTGGCATATAAGGCGTGACTGGCTTATACGGGTGAGGGCATAAACTAAAGTGATGGCAGGAGAAATAAGAAAGTCTCGATTTGATGGATAGTTCAAAGAAAGGCCGTTGCATAGGGAACAAGGTTAAGAAAAAGGGTCCAAAACTCTAAAAGAGGAAGAGCCACAAGCCCTGGTAACATGAACTTGGAGAACAAGTCAAACTAGGGGAGAAAGTATAACCTCAGTTTTTTATTAAGTTTAACTAAATAGAAATAGTAAGATATCCAAGTGTAAAAATGTTGTTTAGGTTTTGTGCAGCTGCGCAGGAGTGCCGGCACCGGTGACTTACCCCGTGGCGCTGCGGGTTTGAGGAGGTGGCTCGTGGGGGTGAGACGTTTAGGTGAGTGGCCTCCCAACTCTCGTTGGGTGATGTAACACAGACCTTGGAGCCCGATTTGCTGGGTTTGTACCCCCGCCCCAACATTTATGCACTCCATGGCTTTGGGCAACTCAGGCAGCACGAATCTCAACAGCACAGAGAGAAAGCTTCCCAGAAAACTCACTGCAGAGCGGTGGGGGAAGCTGGATTCCACAATGGCAGCAGCGGGGCTCGTGGCAAGAATCACGGCCTGCAGCCCGCCCTGGGCAGTCTCGTCTTCCTGCAGCTTGTAGACCCTCAGGCTTAGGAGCTGTTTCAGACACACAAACTTGAGAGAGTAAGGTGTTCTTGAGACTCTCTGTACCGAATCCGTGACTGAACCCAGTGAAAACCTCTATTATAAACGTTTAAGATTCTGGCAGCACATGCGGAGATCTACTCTTTTAGCCACCAGCTGCTGGAGACAGCCTCATAGACAAATTGCTACCAAGTCAGCCTGTTCTAGCTGAACAGCAATTGTAGACCCTCATAATCTGACTTCATAATGGAGACTGCCACATTCACTGCCGTGCCGCTGACAGGGTCTTGGTGCTCCAGCCAGCTGTCAGGCCTGAGCCTCTGAGGTGGGAGAGCCGAGTTCAGGACATTGGTCCACCAGAGACCTCCTGGCCCCACGTAATATCAATCAGCAAGACCTCTCCCAGAGATCTCCATCTCAACACTAAGACCCAGCTCCAATCAATGACCATCAAGCTACAGTGCTGGGACACCCTATGCCAAACGACGAGCAAGACAGGAACACAAACCCACCCGTTAGCAGAGAGGCTGCCTAAAATCATAATAAGGTCATAAGCACCCCAAAACACACCACAGGACGCGGTCCTGCCCACCAGAAAGACAAGATCCAGCCTCATCCACCAGAACACAGGAACCAGTCCCCTCCGCTAGGAAGCCTACACAACCCACTGAACCAACCTTACCCACAGGGGGCAGACACCAAACACAACAGGAACTATGAACCCGCAGCCTGTGAAAAGGAGACCCCAAACACAGTAAGTTAAGCAAAATGAGAAGACAGAGAAATACACAGCAGATGAAGAAGGTAAAAACCCACCAGACCAAACAAATGAAGAGGAAATAGGCACCTACCTGAAAAAGAATTCAGAGTAATGATAGTAAAGATGATCCAAAATCTTGGAAATAGAAAGGAGAAAATACAAGAAACGTTTAACAAGGACCTAGAGAACTAAAGAGCAAACAAACAATGATAAACACCACAATAAATGAAATTTAAAACTCTCCAGAAGGAATCAATAGGAGAATAACTGAGGAAGAAGAACAGATAAGTGACCTGGAAGTAAAATAGTGGAAATAACTACCACAGAGCAGAAGAAAGAAAAAAGAATTAAAAGAATTGAGGACAGTCTCAGAGACCTCTGGGACAATACTAAATGCACCAACATTCAAATTATAGGGGTCCCAAAAGAACAAGAGGAAAAGAAAGGGACTGAGAAAATGTTTGAAGAGATTATAGTTGAAAACTTCCCTCATATGGGAAAGGAAATAGTCAATCAAGTCCAGGAAGCACAGAGAGTCTCATACAGGATAAATCCAAGGAGAAACATGCCAAGACACATATTAATCAAACTATCAAAACTTAAATACAAAGAAAAAATATTAAAAGCAGCAAGAGAAAAGCAACAAATAACATACAAGGGAATCCCCATAAGGTTAACAGCTGATCTTTCAGCAGAAACTCTGCAAGCCAGAAGGGAGTGGCAGGACATGTTTAAAGTGATGAAAGGGAAAAACCTAAAAGCAAGATTACATTACCCAGCAAGGATCTCATTCAGATTCAATGAAGAAGTTAAAACCTTTACAGATAAGCAAAAGCTAAGAGAATTCAGCACCACCAAACCAGCTTTACAACAAATGCTAAAGGACTTCTCTAGGCAGGATACTCAAGAGAAGGAAAAGACTTACAATAACAAACCCAAAACAATTAAGAATATGAGAATAGGAACATACATATCGATAACTACCTTAAATGTAAATGGATAAAATGCTCCAACCAAAAGACACAGACTGGCTGAATGTATACAAAAACAAGACCCATATATAGGCTGTCTACAAGAGACCCAGTTCAGACCCAGGGACACATACAGACTGAAAGTGAAGGGATGGAAAAAGATATTCCATCAAAAACAACAGAATACACTTTCTTCTCAAGTGCTCATGGAACATTCGCTGGGCTAGATATATATTTGTATAGATATCTTGAGTCACAAATGAAGCCTTGGTAAATTTAAGAAAATTGAAATCGTATCAAGTATCTTTTCTGACCACAATGCTATGAGACTAGATATCAATTACAGGAAAAAAACTGTAAAAAATACAAACACATGGAGGCTAAACAATATGTGACTAAAAAACCAAGAGATCACTAAACAAATCAAAGAGGAAATCAAAAAATAACTAAAACAAATGACAATGAAAACACGAGGACCCCAAACCTATGGGATGCAGCAAAAGCAGTTCTAAGAGGGAAGTTTATAGCAATACAATCCTACCTCAAGAAACAAGAAAAACTCAAATAAAGAACCTAACTTTACACCTAAAGCAATTAGAAAGAGAAGAGCGAAAAAACCCCAAAGTTAGCAGAAGGAAAGAAATCATAAAGATCAGATCAGAAACAAATGGGGAAAACGATAGCAAATATCACTTAAACTAAAAGCTGTTTTTTTGAGAAGATAAACAAAATTGATAAACCATTAGCCAGACTCATGAAGAAAAAAAGGGAGAAGACTCAAATCAATAGAAT
>NC_041218.1:71001465-71007307 GCF_002837175.3 Physeter macrocephalus
AATTGCTTGACAATGGTGTGTTAGTTTCTGCTTTATAACAAAGTGAATCAGCTATACATATATATATATATATATATATATATATATCCCCATATCTCTTCCCTCTTGCATCTCCCTCCCTTCCACCGGTCACCTTATTTTTTGATAAAGGAGGCAAGAATATACAATGGAGAAAAGACAGCCTCTTCAATAAGTGGTGCTGAGAAAACTGGACAGCTACATGTAAAAGAATGAATTTAGAACACTCTGTAACACAATACACCAAAAATAAACTCAAAATGTAATAAAGACCTAAATGTAAGGCCAGACACTATAAAACTCTTAGAGGAAAACATAGGCAGAACACTCTATGACATAAATTACAGCAAGATCCTTTTTGACCCACCTCCTAAAGAAATGGAAATAAAAACAAAAAAAAAAATAAATGGGAACTAATGAAGCTTAAAAACTCTTGCATAGCAAAGGAAACCATAAACAAGACAAAAAGACAACACTCAGAATGGGAGAAAATATTTGCAAACGAAACAACTGACAAAGGATTAATCTCCAAAATTTACAAGCAGCTTATGCAGCTCAATATCAAAAAACAAACAACCCAATCCAAAAATGGGCAGAAGACCTAAATAGACATTTCTCCAAAGAAGATATACAGATTTCCAACAAACACATGAAAGGATGCTCAACATCACTAATCATTAGAGAAATGCAAATCAAAACTACAATGAGGTACTATCACACAGTGGTCAGAATGGCCAACATTTAAAAGTCTACAAATAACAAATGCTGGAGAGGGTGTGGAAAGAAGGGAACCCTCCTACACTGCTGGTGGGAATGTAAGTTGATGCAGCTACTATGGAATACAGTATGGAAGTTCCTCAGAAAACTAAAAATAGAATTACCATATGCTCCAGCAATCCCACTCCTGGGCATATGCCCAGACAAAACTATAATTCGAAAAGATATATGCACCCCAGTGTTCATAGAACCCCTATTCACAATAGCCAAGACATGGAAACAATCTAAATGTCCAACAATATATGAATGGATAAAGAAAATATGGTACATATATACAATGGAATATTACTCAGCCATAAAAGAACAAAATAATGCCATTTGCAGCAACATAGATGCAATTAGAAATTATCATACTAAGTGAAGTAAGTCAGAAAGAGAAAGACAAACACCATGTGATATCACTTATATGTAGAATCTAAAGTATGACACAAATGAACCTATCTACAAGACAGAAACAAAGTCACAGACATAGAGAGCAGACTTGTGTTTGCCAAGGGGGTGGGTACTGGGGGAGGGATGGAGTGGGAGGCCGGAATTAGCAGATGTAAGCTACTGTATGTATTGATAGAACGGATAAACAAGGTCCTACTGTATAGCACAGGGAACTATATTCAATATCCTATAGTAAACCATAATGGAAAAGAATATTTTGAAAAGAATGTATATATATGTAAAAACAAAATAAAATAGGCATGGACTACTATATTCCCAAATCAAATCAACATTTAAAAAAAGAATACAGGGACCTGGGTCATTTTGCTAGTCTAGATTGCTGGCCTTTTAGGGACAGTGGGGACTGATGGCTGAGGACTAGAGGGGCAGTTCTGATGCTCTGGTGCTTCTTGAGACCCAGGTTCTTTGTACACCCCTGATGCAAGAGGAGCCTGAACAATGCGAGAGGTTGACTTTTATTCCAACCACACAGGATTGGGGTCTGAAATCAGGGATGAGTTGATTTTTAAAAAATAGATATTTTTCGACATTTGAATTTATAAATTGAGATTCTAACATATTATATAGGCTACAATAGATTCTTAGATATCATTTGATTTGTATATTCTCTCTTGCTCAGCCAGGCTGTGAGCTAAACTTGACAATTTATATCCCAACAGATAAAGGCTTAACTAAAGGATTGTTGATACTGCTGCTAGATAGAAATTAAATTTTATACCTGAAAGTGACCTTAGCAGATTACCATTATATTTAATATAAGCTGGAGTTAACCAGAGGACTAAAATTTAATGCTTAGCCTCAAGAAGATTTCATCTTAAAAGTGAACAGAGGTGTATAAAGAAAACATTTCAATATAAAATATAATTGGTAATGAACAAGCTATGTGAATACCGAAGAAAGATAATACCACTAATTTCACTTTTAACATATCACTTTCCCCATATCACTTTCCATTGCCATGATTTTCATTTTTTTCTCACCTTTCCAGAAAAAGTGTCAAAGAGAATAGGCATCCTGCCTTATCTCTTTGTAGAATGTGCCTTTATCTCCTTGTAGAATTTCCATAGGACCCAGAGATCCTGAACATAAGAGATGTTCAATAATTAGGGACCAGGATGTGGTCTGCTATGTAGTTCTCATCTTAATACCAGGAGATACACATCTACTGCTAATGACTAACTCTGACAGTTGGCCTGAAGCCCATAGAAGAATGAGAATCAAAACAAAAATACACAACTGAATAAATAGATTCTAAAATTTTTATCAAGGTATCTATTATTGGTCATTTTTTATTGTAATTTAGGATAACATTTAGATCCTATTGATGAGAAGCTGTGTAGGGGGGAATTAAAAAATACAGGATTGTGGTCCTGCCTGTGCCACTTACAAGCTATGAGATCGCAGGATCTTCACTTGGCCTCTAGGAGCCTCAGGCTCTTTTATAAAATATGGAAAACTGTGTTCTCAAGAAAGCTACATCAGATATGGAAAATTTATATGGCAAAGAGTAAAACACAATGGTAATTACTACTGAATAACTAGTTGGTCTCCAAAATACTCTTTTACCATAATAAAGATCACAAAGGAAAAAAACAGTCTTTTACATACTTGGTCCACTCCTGTGTTACTTTGTATAACTGTCTTCTTTAATTTACTCAAGGCTCATAACATATTTCTCCCAGGGGACTTCCCTGGTGACACAGTGGTTAAAAATCCGCCTGCCAATGCAGGGGATACAGGTTCGATCCCTGGTCCGGGAAAATCCCACATGCCGCGGAGCAACTAAGCCCGTGAGCCACAACTACTGAGTCTGCTCTCTAGAGCCCGTGAGCCATAACTACTGAAACCTGCGCACATAGAGCCTGCGCTCCGCAACAAGAGAAGCCACTGCAATGAGAAGTCCGTGCACCACAACGAAGAGTAGCCCCCGCTCGCCGCAACTAGAGAAAGCCCACGCGCAGCAACAAAGACCCAACGCAGCCAAAAAATTAATTAATTAAAATAAATTAATTTTAAATATATTTCTCCCAGGTAGATATGAACTATTTTGGGGGGAAAATCTTTTTGAGAGTGTTACAAGTGGACTATGGCTGAGACTAAAAAATCCAGACCTTGGGAAATGTATCAATATTCACACTATTCTGTGTTTAACAGCAAGTTAAACACAAGCATTTCTCTTGAAGAAAATGGATGACAGCACTATCACCCATTCTGGGAAGTGTCTAACTATAATACAAGAAATAAGCTAAGTCCTTTGGATGGGGATATACTAGAGAGTAGACACTGCTTGCCGTATGGTCCAGGAGTAGTTGGGCCCAAACACCCAGGAACCGACAGTGCTTCTGGTAGAGCACCAAGCGGAGACAGGCCTCCCTCCCTCTGCTTCTCTTTAGTGGTAGCACATGTCCCTGTAGCAACAAAAACATGATCGCAGTTTCAGGGAGAGTCCAGCCTCTACCTGCTGGAACTGCATGCATCTGTGATCAAGCTCTGTGAGTGAGCTGGAAGAGCATTTAAGACCCATACTCTGAACGCAAGTACAGTCGCTCCTAGGGAGCTGCTGTGGGACACACAGGGATGCTTCAGACTGCAGACGGCCGTGGCCAGGAAAGTGGTTCTCTCATGAAGGTAGTAATAGCGTGGTGACAAGATGAAAAATAAAGGGTAAAAGAAATTAAGGTACTTAGTCTACAGCATGCATGAAATTGCTGGGGAGGATACTGTGAGTCAGGTTAGTTTCTGACAGAAACCATGTGGGTTCATGTTTTAATTTGGGTTTAGAAAAAAAGCATGTAAAATCATTTTCACATCACAGGCTAGTGAAGTCACCAAGATTAAAGTTGTACAATCACAAAAGTTGTGTTGAATGTGCATTGCCAATGAGTATTGTTAACTGTGTATAATTATGAATATGTATTTATTATGTATAAATATGTACAACATATTTTCTCTATTTTTCCCAATTTGAGATAAACCTGGCTAAATCAGAAATACCTCATCTCTACAAGTTCTTCTTATATGTGCATACAAAACATAAGCTTACAATGCAATTGTTTAGAACAACTCTTTCAAGAAAATGTTGACATAAAAATATGTGTATATGTGTATACTGCTTTTCTCTTTCTCTACATTCTCATTCTTCCTCTACACACACACAATCAAGAAAAAATTAATAAGACATCATAATGGGGGAATTAAATTTTGGGGTCTTTCTTAAGAGAAAGGTTTACATTTAAGTTTTAACTCTGGTTCAAAAAAATTGAAAAGACCACAATTTTCAATTCATACACTAGAGAGTTGCAAGAAGAAAAGAGCGTGTATCAAAAAAGCTCTATTGGAAAAATCCCCAACCTATTAAACTGTCCTTTACTGTATTCACAGATTTATGCAGATGTGTAAAGAGGTTCATTCACTCTTCATTAACTGTAAAGATAGATAATTGACATTATATATATCTTGTGTGCTAAAAGAATATAAAAGAGTGGCTTCAGAGTTGAAGGTCTGTTTGATATTAAGCCACACTTAGAAGTTAGTAAAATAAAAATAAAATTCTATTTAGGCAACACATATAGCTTTGGGAAGGAGTAATATTACACATAACTCCATGATTCATCCAAATCTTTTAATATCCTTTAAGATTCTCAAACCAGAGCCAAGAATATTTGGTCTATAGTTGATTCTCTCTGCTATCTTATTATAGCATATTGCACTTAATCTTAAATTCCTGATTTATGGTAGAATTTATGGATATTCCCACTGGGATACTAAAGCTCTTAATTTGTTTACATATTTTGGCTTTTTTCCAGATTTATGTGAACAGTAACTGATCCAAGAAACAAACAGGCGGAAATGTCTTTGAATAGCATTCTTTTACTATCAGGTCATACATATCTCCATTCAGTAAAACAGGCCACTGAATTCCTGAACTCAGCAGTTCAATAATACATTTTTAAAACTCAGGTGGGATTAAAGAGAATGATTTTCTATCCAAACAAGAAAAGAAAAAGGAACTACGAACTTAACAGAGTCTTAAAAACACATACACAGGATGGAAAAGGAATTCCTCCAAACTACTGAAAAAAATTAGTAACACAGATTTTATCATCTATTTCCTCCTCCTCAAAGGGATGTTTTGTTATCCACTTAGACTGAAGAGCTTGGTTTCAATTAAATTAACTGCTCAGATGTAAAGAATAGAAAAGGAAAAAAAAAAAAAACAAGAAAAGAAAAAGCTTTTAAGTTTCATTAGGTCCATTTCTTTATTTTTGTTTTTATTTCCATTTCTCTAGGAGGTGGGTCAAAAAGGATCTTGCTGTGATTTATGTCATAGAGTGTTCTGCCTATGTTTTCCTCTAAGAGTTTGATAGTGTCTGGCCTTACATGTAGGTCTTTAACCCATTTTGAGTTTATTCTTGTGTGTGGTGTTAGGGAGTGTTCTAATTTCATACTTTTACATGTAGCTGTCCAGTTTTCCCAGCACCACTTATTGAAGAGGCTGTCTTTTCTCCACTGTATATCCTTCCCTCCTTTATCAAAGAAAAGGTGACCATATGTGTGTGGGTTTATCTCTGGGCTTTCTATCCTGTTCCACTGA
>NC_041218.1:71007602-71008814 GCF_002837175.3 Physeter macrocephalus
TTTTGTCTCCTTAGGTAGGTTTATTCCTAGGTATTTTATTCTTTTTGTTGCAATGGTAAATGGGAGTGTTTCCTTAATTTCTTTTTCAGATTATTCATCATTAGTGTATAGGAATGCAAGAGATTTCCGTGCATTAATTTTGTATCCTGCTACTTTACCAAATTCATTGATTAGCTCTAGTAGTTTTCTGGTAGCATCTTTAGGATTCTTTATGTATAGTATCATTTCATCTGCAAACAATGACAGTTTTACTTCTTCTTTTCCAATTTGGATTCCTTTTATTTCTTTTTCTTCTCTGATTGCTGTGGCTAAAACATCCAAAACTATGTTGAATAAGAGTGGTGAGAGTGGGTAACTTTTTCTTGTTCCTGATCTTAGTGGAAATGGTTTCAGTTTTTCACCATTGAGGATGATGTTGGCTGTGGGTTTGTCATATATGGCCTTTATTATGTTGAGGTAAGTTCCCTCTATGCCTACTTTCTGCAGGGTTTTTATCATAAATGGGTGTTGAATTTTGTCGAAATCTTTCCCTGCATCTATTGAGATGATTATATGGTTTTTCTCCTTAAATTTGTTAATATGGTGTATCACGTTGATTGATTTGCTTATATTGTAGAATCCTTGCATTCCTGGAATAAACCCCACTTGAACATGGTGTATGATCCTTTTAATGTGCTGTTGGATTCTGTTTGCTAGTATTTTGTTGAGGATTTTTGCATCTATGTTCATCGGTGATATGGGCCTGTAGTATTCTTTCTTTGTGACATCTTTGTCTGGTTTTGGTATCAGGGTGATGGTGGCCTCGTAGAATGAGTATGAGCATAGGAAACCATAAACAAGACCAAAAGACAACCCTCAGAATGGGAGAAAATATTTGCAAATGAAGCTACTAACAAAGGATTAACCTCCAAAATTTACAACCTCCTTGTAAATTTACAATTTACAAAATTTATTCAGCTCATGCAGCTGAATAACAAAAAAACAACCCAATCCAAAAATGGGCAGAAGACCTAAATAGACATTTCTCCAAAGAAGATATACAGATTGCCAACAAACACATGAAAGAATGCTCAACATCATTAATCATTAGAGAAATGCAAATCAAAACTACAATGAGATATCATCTCACACCGGTCAGAATAGCCATCATCAAAAACTCTAGAAACAATAAATGCTGGAGAGGGTGTAGAGAAAAGGGAACACTCTTGCACT
>NC_041218.1:71009161-71050265 GCF_002837175.3 Physeter macrocephalus
ACAGATGAATGGATAAAGAAGATGTGGCACATATATACAATGGAATATTACTCAGCCATAAAAAGAAATGAAACTGAGTTATTTGTAGTGAGGTGGATGGACCTAGAGTCTGTCATACAGAGTGAAGGAAGTCAGAAAGAGAAAAACAAATACCATATGCTAACACATATATATGGAATACAAGAAAAAAAAAAAAGGTCATGAAGAACCTAGGGGTAAGATGGGAATAAAGACACAGACCTACTAAAGCATGGACTTGAGGATATGGAGGGGGGGGTAAGGGTAAGCTGTGACAAAGTGAGAGAGTGGCATGGACATATATACACTACCAAACGTAAAACATATAGCTAGTGTGAAGTAGCCGCAGAGCACAGGGAGATCAGCTAGGTGGTTTGTGACCACCTAGAGGGGTGGGATAGGGAGGGTGGGAGGGAGGGAAGAGATATGGGAACATACGTATATGTATAACTGATTCACTTTGTTGTAAAGCAGAAACTAACACACCATTGTAAAACAATTATACTCCAATAAAGACGTTAAAAAAAAAAAGAAAAAGCTGACATACCAACAAACCAACCAATTTCAATAACCCATTTTATAATGAAGTAGAACAACAAACAAAATGGATACCTCCAAAATGGGAAAGTTCCAGAAACCTCATTCAGTTAATCTACTAGATGCTTTGCCAAACCTCATCCAAATAACCCAATTATTACAGTCCACAGACTAGTGGAAATTCTTACAAAATTGGCTTCCATGTGAAATCTCAAATCATGTTTCCACTCAGGTCAAAAAGATCACTAGGATTGCCTCGTGGAAGCTTTTGCCTCTGGCTTAACTACAATTTTGCAAAATGGAAAATGAGGGAATGCATCCAGGTAATATTCTGGATGTAGATTTTAATCAGATTTTTTAAAACCTCAAGTAAAGAACAGTCCCTCCTAGTTGTAATCCAATTCCCTGAAACAGTATCCAAGGTAGAATCAGAAATTCTGGATTTCTAAACTCAGTTTGGCTTCCAGTGTGCTGGGTGATCACGAGCCCTTAATCTCTGCATCTGCCTTTTTGTAATTGTCATACCACAAGGTTGATACAGACCTACCTCACAGAGACCCTGCAAAGATTAATTAAGGTTAAACAAGAAGAGAAAAGTGCATTAGACAATCCAGGCTTCGTCTATGCTGCTAAATAGACCCAGATGTTTTAACACCTGTTCAGATTATTTGGTAACATCTTCATGAAGTAGAGAGTAATTTGCATAATGCATTTCTGCTGTAAAGACTTCTAAAAAATATCCAATTACTTTTATTTTTATTCTACAGTACTTTCATTAGCAACAGAAAACCTGATTTTTTTTCCTCAATACACACTAACGTGTTAAAGTCAGATTTTGTGTTTTGTGCTGCACAAATTTAGACGTGAATCTTTTATTTGCTGGTGGTAATGTATATTTTAATAAAGCCTTAAAATTGAAAAAAAATAAGCTCCTTATATAACAGAGTTATTTAAGGACTCATGATAAAACCCTGCATGATTTTTTTTAGGTTACTTTTTAAGTCCTGGCAATCCAACATCATCACATGTAGTCGTCAGAGTCCTTTCTCAATCTTCGCAGAAAATACCATTTGTAATATTTCATTTACCTAATCAATATGTATTGAGAAAGCCAAACTGATCAATGTTATTTCACCAACTGCAAAATTCAGGTTTCAGCTCCGTGCATTAAAAAAGAGTTCAAATTATTTATCCATTCACCAAATCAATGTCGGGCACATATTTTGTGCCAGATATTATTCTAGACAGTCACTAGAAGGTATCATATGAAGATTCAAAGTTCTTGCTTTTATATAATTTAAATTCTAATGAAGAGGCAAAACTTAAGAGATGTGAGTGGTAAAGGAAATTCTTTTTAAGGAACTAATTATTAGACTGATGATCAAATTTTAAAAAAAAGAGCTGGTTATTCGAATATTTAAGAGGACAGAACTTCAGACTGAGGAGACACTATATTTGTTTTTGGACACCAATGACAGAATGGGAAAAATCAAAATTGCATAATGAGTTTTTCAATTTACAATAACAACAGGAAAGAGTAAATCACAGCAAAGAAATGTGGAAAGTGTTTGTACAGGCTATAATTTCCAACACAGGGTTCAGCCCACTCTTTGCTGGTGACTCAAAGTGGGACTTCTCCTTTGAATAATATTATTTGAATTTTTAAAAAATTTATCTTTTTCAATTGAAGTATTATTGACATACATTATATTAGTTTCAGGTGTACAACATAATGATTCAATATTTGTACACACTGCAAAATGATCACCATGCTATGTCTAGGCACCATCTGTAACTATACAATATTACAAATTTTTTTTCTTGTGGTAATTACTTTCAAGATTTACTCTTAGCAACTTTCAAATATGAAGACATTTTTAAAAATCGAAGGTTCTTATATTTCAGATATGAAGAGAAAAAATTCCTGGCTCTGCTCAGGTCAAGCTCATCACACTGACACCGTTCACCCCAAATTTTCCCACTGAGCAAACACTGTGAACATTCATGCTTAGGAAAGTCTCATGACAAGGGAAGACTTCATATTTCCTCCTGCCTGGGCATTTCTCTAGACCTTCCTTTCTCTTGTAAAGACAGTGAATGGATTTCAACTTCTCTTTTCAGGTCTTGTGTTGCTGAGGTGCAAATGTCTATATGCAACTCTGGTTCATCAAGGAAGTATTTCCTTCTACTTTTTCATCTTCCACTTTTGTTATCCAAATATGTCTGATCATTCATTGCCTGAGGAAATCCCAACAACTTTAGAGCTCACAGAGTTTGCCATCTCTGTGAGTGATAATAACTGTATGTGAGTATCAGTCTTTGTATGTTTTACTGGCACATGCAGATCCAAGGATGTTCTAAAATATGTTTGTGTGTTGGGGGTAGCAATGCACAAAGGAAAGGAAGAATATAGCAACACTAAAAGGTAATGGGCTTTACCCATTTTCTTTCTCTTGCTATTAACGAAAATAAAATTGAGATTCCCATCTTTGAGAGTCATTCTTTAAGGGATCTTAAAATAGTATGTTTTACAGACTCACAGACTTAGAGAATGAACTTATGGTTACCAGGGGGGAAGGATGGGGGGAGGGATACGTTGGGAGTTTGGAATTGATGTGTACACACTGCTATATTTAAAATAAAATGCCATTCCATGGGGAAAAAAATAGTATGTTTTATAATATTATAAAGAATCATGCTTAGGAATATAAGCTCCAAAGTTAGATAACCAAATTTGAATCACATTTTGCCCACTTGGTGCTTGAATGGCTCTGTTACTCAAAGTTATTCAAAAGGTATGTGCCTTAGTTTCTTCATCTTTTAAATGGAGACTGGTATACTACCTAGTGCATGAAGTTATTATGGAAAAAAAAAGTTATGTACATGCAAAAGCACTAAGAACAGTTCCTGGAACACAGTACTCATTCAACAAATGTTAGCTATTTCTACTATCTATTATTTTAGTTGCCCATATTTTAACTCAATATCATTTCAGGCCCAAAAAAGTTTAATTTCTTTTGAAAACTTTTCTATAACATTTAGGTCTATTTTTCCCCTTCAGTAACTACTAACTAGGGAAGGAGGCATACAGAGAACCTTATAATACTTTGGGATCATTGCCCTAACTAACAGTTCTCCTGGTAAATGTTCTGCTTTAGCAAAATGTGTGTCTCCAGATATATCCTAGACTTGTGAGAGCAAATGTACCACACACTGCCACAGATCTTCTTTCCTTGCTTACCAACTGGTGTTTGACAAAATGATTCAAAACTCAGTACTAGCAAAAAAAAAAAAAAAATCCAAAGAGCATTTATTGAGCTCACCTGTCTGCTGGAGACCCTGCTGATCTCAGCTGGGCTTCTGCATCCATTTGTTAATTAGCTGGAGGTCAGGTGATCCCGGCTCTTGTTTTCCTTTTGGAGGCAGCAGGCCAGGCGGAGTGTGTACATCGTGGTGGTGGCAGAAGTGGGAGAGAGCAAGCAGCAACATGCAAGGTCTCTTAAGCGTAGTCTCAGCGGTGCACTGCCACTTGTGACTCACTCTGTTGGTCAAAGCAGGTCACAGGATGAATCCCAAAGTCATGAAGTGGACATATATTCCTCGTATGGAAACTAAATGGAGGGAAAGAATATTGCTAAACAGTAATTCAACCCACCACACCCATGTAGACATTATTAAGTGGTCACAATATTCTTTTCCACTGTGCCTAAGTATAGCTTTTATATCCTTAGCTGCCACAGTAATTGCTGGTAAACCTGCTAAATATGAGGGAAAGAAAAAAAATCTGATTGAGACTTCTGGTTTTGCAAATTTTTAATATATTTTACAGAATAATATATCTGAATCTCAAATTCTATTTTCCTATAATGTAAAACATCACACTTATATTTTGAGAATGTTCTATTCAGTTATTCAGTTGAGACTGAGTCAGTTTGAAAAATATGTACATATATACTAAATATCAATGAAAATTGTCATTAGATTTTAAAATATCAATAATTTAGTTATCAATTACCTACATTTTGTTGTGTAAAGAGAACATTTAAAATATTTAATAGTAGTTTCTTACTTTTCATTTAAAAAGATCTATACCTTTTCAGTTTTGAAACTAAAACCGTACAAGAACATATATTAATGTTACAATGCCAAACACCAGCTACATAGCCACTTCTTGTCCAGGTATTCTAAACCATATTAATAAACCCTAAAACAATAAGTATTTTTCATTTATTCTGTTTATTTTTGAATTAAACTTTTAAAACAATTTCAATCTTTCTTATCTCAAACGGCTTTCTTCACATTTTAATTAAAATATTATCATTTGTTTCCATGATATAGTTTCAACATTAAAAGGAAGTAAAATTTACATATTTAACATAAGAAAATGTAGAACTACAACTTGATTTTTATAAAATGAGTATTGTATTTATATATATAAAACGTAAAATTTGATAGGTATAATTACAGATGACCCTCGAACAACACAGGGATTAGAGGCATTGACCCTCCCAGCAGTCAAACATCTGTGCATAATTTATAGTTGGCCTTCTGTATCCATGGTTCCTTCCTAGCTACTGCTGAAAAACACCCGCGTATAAGTGGACCAGTGCAATTCAAACCTGTGCTGTTCAAGGGTCAAATGTACAGTAAACTAGCATAGGAAAAGAGCGTTTTCCTGGTAAACCAATGCAAAATGCTTAAAGTGACCACAGTAAGAATGGCTCTCGGTAGAATATAGGGGTCTGAGGTCTTGGTAGAATATAGGGGTCAGACTTTTATCTGTAGATGAGTCTATTTGCAAGAAGTCATCTCTCAAATTGAGCACTTTCATGAAAAAAAAAAATACTACCTCTTACCAATATGTCATTAATCAAACTACCGATCGCACTGTGTTAACTTCCTAAAAAGGTTAACTTTAAATTGCACGTAATTAAGTAGCATACATTTAAAAAGAAAACAGCCTTTCCACAAAATTTGCACAGGTAGAAAGCAATTTCAGCAACCCTCAGGCATACTTAGTATAATTTTTAAAGGGATTTTGAAAAGTAAAGTGAAAATGGACAGTTATCATGAAAGTAATTAAGTTTCCCGAAGTGGAGATGAATATATAACTGTAAAGTTGCCGCTGGATTTCTTAACAAATAACAAAAACCACTAATTTATCTTTCCCTCCTAGCCACTAATTCTCTTCATTCCCTTTATCCTTAGCTACAATTTCTGTATGTTGGAAAGAAGCTTCAGGACTTTCCTCAGGTCACTGGACTGATCTTGTCCCTCCTCGTCCATTCCTCCAACGCTCATTCGGAGCCTCTGGCTCATTTCCCAAGGCCTCTCCGCTGGATGTCCTTTGCCCGCAATCATTGTTATAGAGGAAATGAGCTTAAAACTTATTCTCAGTGGTCCTGAGTTTAAGCCCTGCCTTTTGCTACTAGGCAGACATGTGTCTTTGGAGAAGGTAGTGAGGATCCCTGAGCCTCAATTTCCATCTAAACTGTAAAGGATGTGAGGAGATTTCTTTAAATTATTTTCAAAGCTGTGAATCACTTTGTAAACTATAAAGAAAAAAATTAAATGCCATAATGATGATGATGATGATGATGATTTCAGACATCGTCATCTTAATAATTTATTAACTAAATCTCATAACACTAAATGTTTACAATTGCCTAGGGTAAAGGCATACTAACTGCCCCAAGATAAATTCTTGTCTGGTATAATATTCCCTTCTGTTGAAATGTAAGGTAACTCAGCACTCAATAGATACAGTGATGTTGCTTGTACCAGAGATTGCCTAGTTTCCCATCAGGTACCTAAAGGCACTGATTTTCTCCTTAAAATCTTTGTAACTTTTCCCCTTTTGCCTTTATGAGCACTTTTCAAATTCTTAAAACATTTTCACCTGACGATGTCAAAAGGCACACCTATGACCTTTTACAACATAGCCAACCTGCCTTAATGACAACACATTCTAACCAAAATCCACACACTGCCCATATATTTCCACCCTCAAGATTTTTAATTAAATGATTTATTTTATATTTCTTAACATCCCTAGAGAAAGAGAGAAAAAGTGGCGAGCCCAGGAATTGAGATCCAAGCCTACATTCATTCAAACAACACATTTCATTTAGGAGAATGAATTGCAATAATTACTTCATTTCCTCTATATTCTACTCACTATTATTTAAATGTAAAATATAAACTCTCCTACTATTATGGATACTTGAGAAATGAAGGCAAAATCACCCAACATGTTAAGAAGAGACTGCACAAGGTAGATATTTCATAGTCTATCTTTAACTGAAAACATTTCATGCAATTTTTATAGTTCCCACGTGCAGCCTAAGCCCTGGCATAATCTGATCTAATGTGTTTTTATGAAGTGTATATATAGAATAAAAGGCATCTCTAATGACTGGATTGACAAAACTGTAAAATATAAGGTAAGGGAAAATCATCAATATTTAAGATGTATATACCAGTGGAAATTTGAAAGAATAAGAACTCGATTTAAAAAGGCAGCAGTTATCTGTATCAAAAGAAAATTAATTATTTTATGTGCAATGGACTCTCTTCCTTTTAGAAGAAGACTAACTTAAGATTGACCAAGATAACTTCACTTTCATGAAGCTTTCCAGTCTTCTTTTAAAGTTATTCAGAAAAATCAGAAGCCTTTAAAAATAATGTAAGTCAAAAATATATTTCATAAACCAAGGAAAACATACAATTTTAAAACATTAGAAAAGCAGGAGATTACATCTCCTTCAGGGATCTAGGGTAATGTGAGGCTAATGGTACAGATACTCAAACCAGAGTTCACTGCTATCTCCTCTTTTTTTTTCAAGGTGTGAAAAATTGGAATGCAATTCAAAATAACCCATGGAGAGAGGATAATGTTAGAATTAACAATACTCATTAATCTTATTTATTAGTTTCATTATAGTGTGATTTACTAATTAACAGAGAGATAATAGTTGACATTTCCTAAATTCTCATTCCTTGGAGAATTAGCTGACTCATCATTATTTCTATTTTACCTTTCATGCCTTTGTGAAAAGGCACACATTCTTTATGTGAAGGCTATTATTTTCCACTTATCTGTTCTTTTCCGGTTTAAGCAATTTATATTTGACATGCATAAAAAGTTTTCAAGTTCACCTAAACATCACATCCTCCAAATTATAAAAGACATAAAAGACAACTTAAACATTCTACCATACACAATTCGGAGAGAAGCACAAAAGAGATACTTAGGTAAATGTTTCTAAGAACACAGCAGGTAATTTTCTTCATGTTCTTTATGCTACCAGTAGTTGACCAATGAGTCCGGAATTTCTTTCTTTGATTAAGGCAGCAATAATGGTGGCACCTTGCCTTAAACTTTCCTGTAGCTTCTGTTCATCCTGAAAGAAAAGATAAAACAATAATTATTGTAGAAAGAAAAGATATCAACACATTAAATTTAATAAGGACCTACTTTCCTTTTTTAAAAAAATTTATTTTTGAAAAACTTTATAAACATAACATTGTATAAGTTTAAGGTGTACAATGTGATGATGTGATATACATATATACAGCAAAATTATTACTAAAGTAGGGTTAGTTATCACACCCATCATCTCATATAGTTACCATTTTTTGGAAGCGGGGTGAGAACGTTTAAGATCTACTCTCTCAGGAACTTTGAAGTATACAATACAGTCCTGTTAACTATAGTCACCATCTGTACATTAAATTCTCAGAACTTACCCATCTTATAAATGGAAGTTTGTATCCTTTGACCAACATCTCCCCATTTCCTCCACTCCTTAGCCCCTGGCAACCACAATCACAGACTCTGTTTCTATGTGTTCAAGGAGACACTTTGCAAGGCTTGCTGTTCTTTGGGCTCAGCAGTGCATAGAACTCAGACCACAGCCATTGTCCCAAATAAAGGAGAAACGCTTTTATAAGCACTTTCATATAGAAAAAATATCTGCTGAAGGTACCAAAACAAGCAATGACACAATTTCAAAAGCTAACAGTATGAAACAAAAGATTATTTTCCCTTAATCCAATATTGAAGACCAACTTTGGCTCTTCACTTAAGTGTGAATATTTCTTTGATGATACAAGCCTTCTCTTCACCTTTTTTTCTTTTCCTGAGGGTTCTTCAACAACAGACTTTGTTATAAACTGTGAGTACTGGTGTGGAGGAAAAAAACAAAACAAAAAACCTGCTTGTTTTTGAAGTAAAGATCAGGCAGATTTGTGAAAAGAGTTACTTCACAAGTTGCTAAAATGTGATTTTCCCTTTGAAATCATATTGCCTATGAAACTCTGTTTTTTCTAATTATTTAGGCTTCTTGAAGGTATGAGGGGATGATAATATGAAGGGAAAATGAAAGTGGAAATAGAGTTAATATCTTAAATCCTTGGGTTATGAATTGTGCTAGGTTCAAAAAGAGGGATCTGGTAACCAATTTCGACACTTCGGCATCGTCCGTAATGCCTTATCCCAACATTCAGTATATCACTAGGACCCACTGTTTCTACCTCCTTAATGTTTCTTGAATCCATATACTGCACTCAAACTGCCACTGCCAGCATAATACCTCTGGCCCTGAATTACTGAAACAATCTCATAGTCTCTCTGAAGTCTGTCCTCTTCTATCTTATTTCCCACACAGCAATGAAAATACTGATTTTAAATAATAAAAATCTGATCACATCATTATCCTGCATAAAATCCTTTGAAGGCTATATTTAAACTTCAGGATCAAGTATTAACCCTTTACCTGGAAGGTCTTTTATCCTTCCAGCCTCTTCTTACCGTTCCCTTAAAATCACTCAGTTCTCCAAGCCATGTAGAACTGTTTACGATTGCCCAATCAAGCCATTTTTCAAGGTTTCATCCCTTTGCACCAGCTAATCCCTTTGCCAGAAAAGCTGTTCCACTCCCTCTCCTAGCCTAGCTGACCCTAGTTACTCTGAGGTTCAACTCAGATATCAGTGACTCCTGAAATCTCCCTTGACTGCTGTTCTTCAACCCAAATTGAGAAAGGTGAATCTATACGTTTCCATAGCTATGAATTCCTCTAGCACACTGAATTCTAATAGTGTTTTCAGCTGGCCATCTATTCCACCAGATGATCAGTTTCTTGATGTAAAGAATATTTTATCTTTGAATTTAAAAAACTTAGTTCAATGCCTAACACATGGTTGCCCTCCATACATTATAACAAATTCAAAGCAAAGGAGGGTTGACAATGATGGACATATGTTCACCCTTTCAGTTTGACTCATTTGTTAACAATGACCACTATCTGGTTACTTTGTTTACTCCTATTTACATATTTAGCCAGAAGTCTGGCAACGGTACAAAGAAGAAGTTATCTTATCGAAGCCTTCCCACTACCACCATGCCTCCACTAGCCCAGGCCTGGGTTTCTCATCTATGATGATGGTAGTAAGAGATCACCTCTGCTTAAACTACTCTTTCCCGTCAGTTTCCCTGATTGTGTTCTAAGAGGTGGAACTGGGGAAGATGCACAGGGGCTGAATGGTGGCTACTTTGTCTCTTGTGAGTGAGTTTTAATGACATTTCAATAATGGATTTCAAATGCTGTACTGGTTTCCAGAATATCAAATCACATTAACAAATCATTTAAAAGCCAAATATGGGGCTTCCCTGGTGGCGCAGTGGTTGAGAATCCGCCTGCCGATGCAGGGGACACGGGTTCGTGCCCCGGTCCGGGAAGATCCGCGTCCGGAGCCTGTGCTCCACAACGGGAGAGGCCACAACAGTGAGAGGCCTGCGTACTAAAAAAAAAAAAAAAAAAAAAAAAGCCAAATATGTTTGAGCTTAACATGTGATTCACTTATATAGGAGCAGATATCATTCATGACACACCATTTATAAAAATAGAAATAGTATTCTAAAGCTGAATAAAATACAAACCAACTATAGATATGTATTTGTCACTCAATAATTAATTAATTACAATGTTGCAGGGTATGATACACATCTACTCCCAAGTCTCATTAAAATGAGATATACAACAGATGATGATAATTAAGGTTTCCCATTCAAAAATAAACAGAAAAAGGCTATCTGCATAGCCTCTTTGAAACCAGTTTACACTTATAATGAAAGCAGCATGGTAACAAAGAAATGAAGGGGGAAAACCTGTTTAAGATCCTAGGGCTAGAAAAATCACATTTCTCTATCTTGGAATAAATCTTCCACGCTCATTTTGATTGCTCCACAACTTACATATCTTTAGCTACTAACAAATTTAAGTAAGATTATTCTTTTAAAGATTACTTTGGCAATTTTTTATAGGCATCATTTGGAAAGACTAGAATTCAGTGAGAAGAACCTATGTTATTCCACTAAATATTTGTTTTCCCTCTCTGCCTGACCTCAATCATTTCATCTTTGAAAAATATGGAATTTTAAGAGCTGATTTAAACAAGATGGTGAGACATACCTATACTAAGAAAGTTCTAGTATGTACAAAAATTAGATAGACAATTTATGGATTTCAAACTCAATTCAAAATTCCATAACTCTATAAAAGTATTGATAACCTAAGTAAAAAATGCAAGGAAATAAATCTTTAAAAAGCATTTCCTGCTGAAAGAGGATATGCAAAACAGTGTTTTCAATCCTTGATGGAGATAGGGAGTGGAGGGGCATTACAGGTGGTCATTTTATTATCAATCATCCATATTTATGCACATGTATATGCATACATTCCTTTGTGTGTTCCAAATAAAAATGTCTAGTGTTAAAACTACGTGAGCAAGGTCAACATGAACACTGAAATATTATGTTGATGGTATGCACTTTTGATATGCTATGATGAAATGGTATTTATCTCTGTGGTCTCCCTCCTCAAAACCCATAACGCCAGTCTAATCATGAGAAAATACATCAGACAAACTCCAATAGAGGGATATACCACAATATATCTGACCAGTACTCCTCAAAATTGTCAAGTTCATAAAAAACAAGGTAAGTCTGAAAAGCTGTCACAGCCAACTGTGGAGACATGACAGTTGTCTCCTTAGGAGACATGACAACTAAAGGTAATGTGGTATCCTGGAATAAAAAAAAAATTGGTAAAACCAAGGTAATTTGCATAAACTATGGCTTAGTTGTTAATAATAGGAGAAACTGCCCAAAGGGCACAAGGGAACTCTGTACTATCCTCTCAATTTTTCTGTGAATCTAAAACACAAAGTGTATTATTTTTCAAGAAAAGATGTGTTTAATCAGGCTCTAGAATCAGATTGCTGGTATTCAAATACTGGCCTTCACAACTGTCAAATATCTTTGAGCAAATTATCAAAGTTTTATAGTTCTGCGTTTTTCATCTAAAACTGGGGTAACAATATTATCTACTTTACAGATTTTTCTGTAGGGACTAAACCAGGTAAGACATGTAGATCACAGATACCTAACAAATATTCTATAATAACAGCTGTTAGAATTATTATTTTTATGGAGAGTACTGTTTCAGCCACAACAGAGTAGCTGATAACACCTACTCACCATACATAACCATTAAATCTGGTAAACTATGTAACAATGTTGTTTGCGGATCTAAGACAGTAACCAATGCATATCTACAGTCCTTGAAAGCAGAGACCATTCACCTCAGATGTCTTGTTGAGAGAATTTTTCGAAACTATAAAGAAGAGAAATAGAGTCCAAGTGAATGATGGTCTTTCTGGATATAAAAGACAGAGATTACAATTTAAAGTTGTCAAAGTGGCTCAGATTGCACGAAAAACATCCCTGCGACAGGAGAGTTTCAAAGAAGTCCTAAAATTCTGCTGAAAATTCCCCTTATTTGGCCAATTCCTAATCGGCACTTGCACAGGTAGACTCCATGGGGCTTAGCAGAGAATAATTTCTGGGAAGCTGGAGCAATGAGCAGAGATTTCAGAAGCTGCACTGCACTTAGAAGATTAGATGTGAGGTAGGCTGGAACAAGGAGACCTTGGTGAACACCCATGGCCTTCAGCCGAGATCTATGAAAGACCATGCCTATAACCCAGGAATAAAGACAAAACTGAACTAGAACTGCCCTAACAAAGCTTTAACAAGCTCCAGAAGAGCAAGTTGATTTCCCAGTAACACACATGCTTGCCAGAACAAATTTTAATATTCTTTGGAGGAAGCTAAAATAAACTAGAGCTTTTATAATGTTTTGTAACTAACAGATGGCATACAATAAAATATTACTTGACAAGTAAAGAACGCAAAGCAGCAAAAATAAATAAATAAATAAATAAATAAATAGACTACCCATAAACAAGAGAAAAAAAAATCAATTTAAACAGATCCAGAAATGATCCATATATTGGAATTAGCCTGCAAGGATTTCAAAATAACTATGATTAATATATTTTAAAAATAGAGGAAGAGAAGGAAACGTTGGTGAAAACTGGAAAATTTCAACATAGAATTGGAATCTCAAATTAAAAAATTTACAATTTTACAATATAATACTTAAAATTAAGAATTAATTGACTGATTTTATATGAGATGGGAAGAGCCAGAGACAATATGAGTGACACTGAAGTGAAGTAAAAAAATATCTAAACTGAAGCAAGAGAGAAAAATGGTGAATTACTACCATAATCATCTTATACCTTGTAATCACATTACTATTCCATTTCCCTATTCCTTATCTACTGACACACCCTACCACCATCACCAAGAAACCTGCTTGGAACATTTAGAAAACTACATATGGGTTAGGTCAGCAGCCATGTCATCTGGGAATATTTTCTCCATGAAACAAGCAAAAAATTTGAAAAATGTTAACCCCATCCCTAGAAAACCAATGTGATGTAATGTACAAATATATGTACAGGACTAGACTGTAGGTAATATTGCTATAGCTGCACATGAGAGAACAAGGGAATTCAGAGAATGGTAAGATCACATGAGGCAGGAATGTTTCCTCAGGGAGACAGAACCAAATGATGAGAGAAAGAGGAAGAAAATACTGTAGAGTCCAGGATGAACAAGAACTATTTGGGGACAAGAAATGGCTGATCCTTAGAGTGACATATCAATGTAATAAAGCTATTGTAAGAAAAGTGGGTACCCAAATTTTCACAATAAAAAATTAAGAAAAAAGCACCCAAATTAAATTTATCAGCAGTTTACTTACTATCTGTAACTCCAGCAACATTCATGGCTAGGCTTCAGGTTTATAGTAACCTTGATTTATACTCAGTCATAGAGAGCATAAACTGTGAACATGGCACACCAATGTTTACATACCCACACATAAAAATCAAAAACATTTGTTTAATTAAAAGAAAAACAAGAGGATATTTAATAAGATATATTAAAGTCTGCATTTTGCTTAAATCTAATTTATTGTCATAACAGTAATTATTTGTTATCGTTCTGTTCACTTAAGAACAATGTCAAATTTTTGAAAAACAATAAAAATTGCACTCTATCTTCTCATAAAAAAATAAAAATATAACTTCTAGCTGTAAAATACAACATTCACCCTTTTTCTTGGTTACAGCTGTATTATAAACTAGAAACTGGTCCTAAAGGAAAAAAAAGGATATAGTAATCAGGTTTCTTAAATTACTAGGAGGGAAAATATCAAAATGTTAACAAGAGTTATTTTTGGATGACAGATTTATGGCTATTTTTATTTCATCTTTATGTTTTGCTATATTTTCAAAATTTTCATAATAAACACACTTTATTCTAATAAGAAAAATAAGTTATTTTAAAACTTAGTTTCAAGACTTTAAATTCAGGGACTAAATTTGATTTGTTATCTCATAAAATCAGTACTGCATAATTGTCTAGATTTCCAGAGAATATTTATCCCCACCAAAAACTTCAAAATCTGTACAAAGAAAACATTTTTGTTTGAATATTGCAATTTTCAATAAAAGATTTCCAAAAGAATCATATTAATAATTCACAAAGTTATAGCTTTTTGCTGATTTAGAGGTTAAGAAAGATATCATGGAAGTCAAACTAAAAGTAACAACAAAAAATGTGTACTTAATTTTATTCAGCATGTTAACAGTTGCTCATTGAGATTTTGAAGAGTTTCTTACAGTTGGATTTTTTAAATTATCAGAAAGAATATTTTTTAAAAATCAATATAAAATTGTTATTTTAAATTTTTTATATCCTTAAACTGAATTATTTAGCATCAGAATTCACCATGGGTTTTAACCAGAAACTTATCATATTTAGTTATTTCTCTATCACTTTGTAATTTCAAGATTAGGATGAAATATGCTATGCTTAGATGAGGGCTTCCCTGGTGGCGCAGTGGTTAAGAATCTGCCTGCCAATGCAGGGGACACAGGTTCCATCCCTGGTCCGGGAAGATCCCACATGCCACGGAACAATGAAGCCCGTGCGCCCAGAGCCCGTGCTATGCAACAAGAGAAGCCACCGCAATGAGAAGCCCGTGCACCGCAACGAAGAGTAGCCCCTGCGCAGCAAGGAAGACCCAACACGGCCAATAAATAAATAAACAAGTTTATTTTAAATATATATACATATATATGCACAAAAGTTCTATTACCATTATCTTTTAAAAACATAATTTTAAAATTACTCTAGAGTAATTAAGTCTTGTCAATGGAATCCTGTACTTTAGGTTTTTTGTATGAGATATATATATATGTATATAGATAATTATTATTATTTTTTTTGGTTGACGGTAGGTTTCTTTCCCATGGTTCTATCATCTTCCATAGAGTAGTGAAGTCTCGATGCAAAAATTCTCATGGGACCTCTAAGCCTTTGGGAAGCTCTTTGGAAATCAGGGAAAATGGATTTCTTTACTTTCACAGAAGATTGGGAATGAAATGGCACCTCCATTATTCATAGCAGCTTTTTTCCCTGCTCCCCACCATCAACCTCACAATTTGGACAAGTAACGCCTGCAGTTTCAGAAGTAAATGACGAAGAAGTAGCACCTTGCAAGTGTACAAGTGGTCAATTTTCTGTAATGCCATATCCTCAGAATTCCTTACTGATCCACTGTCCCTTTCAGTTTTCTCAAAGGACAACTTTTGGCAAAACTATACCCAGTTTTGGCAAAACTTGAAGAACTTTTTAAAAGGTAAATTTCAAAACATTAAACCCTATCGTTGTACTACACAGATATCAGTACCTGAATTAAAGAGGTATAAACAAATTTATGGTATGCTGTTAGAATCAAATTTATGTGGAGTTTTTAGGATCTTGTCTCAAAGAATGGCAGGAAAAGCTATGACATCATTGTTCTCCAAATATTTATAGACAACCTAAAAGGAAATCTTTAGAGATTTTCATCTTCCATGCACATCATTCCTAAAGAACACAATGTACTCTCTTAAAAGAAAATCTATAAATTTAAAATATATGTATAAATGTATTATTAAGGCTTTAGATGTCTCAAGAGATTACACAGATCTTTTGGAAGGGTAAACATTACATTGTCTCAGCAAATTCCATACCAAAAGCCTAATTCAAGTTCCATGAATTACAAAACTGTCCTGAAATTCAACTTCCTTATATTTTGGTATTAGTATCTTTCTGCCATCCATCCTTGTTCTGGTGAACTCATGCAAAAATTATCTAAATGCCACAAAATTTCAATCACTCTAAACAAATAAAACTTGTATCTATATATGTCCATATATCTATCCATCCATAACACATACAATATACAAAAATCCTAAGCTGTATACTTTAGAAACATTTTAAGTTTTGTTACATTTGTAAGGTAATTAATATCGTATCAAAATAACTGAGGCTAAATTTCCTTTCTGTATACATTTTGCTGATATGGAAGAAAAAAAATCTAATGGTAACACACTGTCCCCTAGTGGAGATGAAAAAAAAAGTTCGTTATTTGTAAATTGCCAAAACTGCAGGAAAAAAGCAGTCACTTACTAATAGAGTTTGCGAAAAACAAGAGTCCTCTCCAAATGAAAAGTATTTGCCTCTTGCTCATTTGAGTGAAACAAATGTCTCCTGAAAATCTCGACAACAAAATACTAGTGAAAATGCACTTGAGTTTACTTATTAACATAAGTACCACACAGCACTTTTCGTCTTGCACATAGTGAAGGTTCTCAGTAAATATTTATGAAACAAGATAATTAAGAAGAAAGAATTGGTCAATAAACCCTGAGGGGGCAGCACTGTTACTCTGCTGAATAAGAACAGAGACTAAAGATTAGGAAAGACCCAAACTATGCAGCTCTCAGAGCCAGAGTGCAGTGGGGTAAAACCTGGGCAGCCAAGAGCACCAGACATCTGGCTTGAGAACACGCATTTCATTATCATGTCAGTTATTTCTAGATCTGGGACTTGTCACACTGTCATACTTTATTTTCTTACATCATTCATAATATCAATTCTCCCACTTAATAAAGTTGAAAAATCTGTCTCATACACAATGTCTCTTTTAATTAGCAAAAATGTTTTGATCCTATACAACTTACCCAACAGTTACCAAGTCTTGCTAGTTTTCTACTGTGACATCCCTCACCAGCTATACTCTGACCACTCTCAGTCTACATCCTTACTATCCTGTACTGAGATTCCTCAAGGATGTCTTAACTGCCTACTTCTCTCTGCCCATGGCTACTGTTCTAATCTCACTAGAACAACTATTTTCACTGTGTCAAACCCACATTACTTTCAGCACAAACTTCATCTTAACATTCAAGACTATTCACAATCAACCTAATCACAAGCAACCTAATCAATCCTTCTGACCAGTTTCCACTCCTTTACTATACAGAATCCACTTCTGTGGCCATACTGATATAATCACTGTTTTCTCTTCTCCAGGAAAATGGTTTCCCAATAACTGTCTTTCTAATTCACATCAATTTTCAAATACCTGGCTGTGATGACTTCCTCTTATGAAATCATTTATTTTACTACACATCAGTAATTTGCATTATCATCATTTGCCTCACAATCTCTTACAATATCTTGTTAGGTTTGCATATGTATAGATCCTATTTTCTTAGCTAAATTGTAGACAGTAAAAGGCAACTCTCCTAAATTAAATTCTAAAATCAAATAAAGTACTATACCTATAGTAGGTACTCAGTAAACTAACCAGATTAATTTGCTAGTTAATTCTATAAAGATCTGGCTTTACATTTAACTATTAAGACATCTTTGCAGCATCGATGTTTTTAGATAAAGGATATATCATTATAGAAATAACCCCCTAAAAATAAAAATAAGAGAAAAACTTGTATCTATACTTGGAAACTGAAAGGGTGTGAAAAACTAGGAATTTGTGCTACATGATTCCTCTCCTATGAAAGAAAGCCGGGTCTCAGAGATAAGTGTAGGGACACTGATAAATTTACACTAATATACCCAAGTCAGAAGGATAAAGGCAGACAATGAGGAAAGCATTCTCTTATTTGAGGTGGTTGCATAAGCAGAAAATCTGTATACCAGTTGTTGGTAGGCAATGAGTCCTGTTTCCACAAGGGGTGAGAAAAGATAGGGTGGACAGAAAGATTATTCAAAAGAGTATCTTCTTGAGTGGATGGCCCAGGCGTTAGTAGAAAAATGTACTGATAATTTCTCTTAGAGCATAAAGATTGGTTGAATTTTTCCCATAAAATTTAGATTCAAACTTACAAACTTAAATCAAGGAAAGATAACTAAAATAGGCCAATTCAAACATAACTTCTTGGTAGCAACATGTGTGTGTGTGGAAAGGGGGGAATTACTATTGAAGTAGTTTTGAGCAGTTAAAAAAGAAAAAGATGTCTGGTTAATGACCATTAGACTCTTAAATATTGGTTAGATGGGTGAATAGTTAGTATCCAAAATTTTAATCTCAAAGTTCCACAGAAAAATATTTACCATTGTATTAAAAAGTCTGTTTCCTTCCAAGAAGACTTTCAACTGCAACTTACAAAAAGAGTTCTATCCTGACCAGAATGGTGCCAATTTTTAACAGTCTTAACTAGCAGAAAATTAGCCTGACAAAGCTCCCTCCCACAATGAAGAGCAGAGTTCGTTTTCATGGAGAAGGACACATGGTAGAAGATTACCTATACGGCTTCTTCCTAATAAGAAGGTAGATAAAAATCAGCAGATATGTGAAACAATTTTCTAGGTGGAAAGAACCTTCTGGAATCATTAGAATTAACTATATTTCTCTGAAATGATGTTGCTAAATGAAAACAAGATTCAAGAAGATACTCTGAACATAGAAGTGGGAACAAAGTAGGAATAATTTTATGTCTCTAGAGATTCATGTAGATATTAAGTAAATGTATTTGAATTAAATATCTCCTTGGAAGTGGTATACAACCTACCTAGTCTATATAAATTTGACTTAGATAAATGGAAGACAGACTTGAAAATCTCTAGAACTCAGAAGAATAAAAGACTTAAAATAATGAAAGTCAAGACATTAATTAAAGAACCAAATTGTATAAGGGAAACTTGGGGAGAAATCACAGATAATACAGAAGTCATTATAAATATGTAGAAGAAAATTCCCTGAGTTGAAGAAAGACCAGTGTCTGCAGATAGACAGGTATCATTTAGACCCTTGCAAAATTAGTGAAAGAACCCCCCCCTGCAAAAAAGAAGCCATATTCTGATGATACTTTCAAATTTAAAGATAAAAATTCAACAGGCTCCATCAGGCAATACAGATTATTTTCAATAGATAAGAATGGCTGATGTGTAACTTCTCTGAAATATTAAATACCCCAAGAAAATGGGATCTAAGGAGAAGATTGTTACCTAGGAATCCTGGCTGACTGTAAGAAGGACAAAAAAGCAGACATTGTGGGATATGCAAGGGCTCTGAAAGCATACACATTAGTAGAGTCTTTCTTTAAAAAAAAAAAGAGTACTTAAAAAGTTAACTTATTCAATAACGAAATAAATGAGGAAAAGAAAAAGAACAAGACTCCTTTCAATGACTGTATTTCAGGAACTTACCTGATACCAGGATGTAAGTTATATATTAAGATATGAATAGAGAGATGTTTTTTTCCCTTAATGGAATACATATTTGGGCAAGTCAGACAAACACATAAACACATATATGCAATCACAATAACAAGTTATGAAGAAAACAACAAACCAGTTTAGTATCAAAATGAAACCAGCATTAGAATTTCTAGGCACAAAATAATTTAAACCTATGTAAAAAAATTCTAAATAAACAAACATGGATCCACAGAAATGAGCAGTCTCTTAAACAAGAACAGACTTGAAAAATAAGAAATACAACTTTTACAAATAAAAATCATTACAAATTTAAACCAAAAAAAGCCTCAAAGGATGGATTAAACAACAGATTAGACACAGCTGAAAAGAAAATTACTGAAACTGAAGACAGAATTGAAGAAATTACTCAGAATTCATATTAGAGAAGACAAGAAATGGAAAATATAAAGAGGTTAAGAGATTTGGCAGACATGATAAGAATGTTTAATATATATTTAATCAGAATCCCAGAAAGGGAGGATAGAGACAATGGGGAAAAATAATATTGCTTAAAAAAGTACAGAATTTATAGCACATAGGAATTCATTCATAAAGTAAACCCAATGAATTCTGAAGTGGATAAAAAGGAAACTCAACAAGTAGACAAATTTCAGGGAAACCATGGAACACTAAACATAAAGACATGATCCTAAAGCAACTAGAGAGAACAAACCAATAGAGGACCAACAGTTACATTGACAACAGTTTTTCTTACAGCAATAATGGTGGCAAGAACACACTGGCATATCTGCAAACTGCTAAGAAAAAAAGCCAAAAAAAAAAACAAAAACAAAAACAAAACCTAACTCTCTCCAAAAAAACCCTATCAACCTAAAATGCTTATACCTCCTACCCACAAACATTATTTATCAAAAATGAAAACAGAAGATGGGCTCCCTCAGATAAACAAAACATAAAATTTTATTCCTAAAAATACTCTGGCAGTAAGGGGTGTACCTCAGGTGGAAGAAAGATAATTTCAGAAAGACAATCTAGTAAGTCAGGAAGGCATGGAATATAAAGAAGTAGCTTTAAAATGAGTATATAAATCTAAAACAAGAAGTGTCTTAAGAAAAAAAAAATAAAAGTAACACACTATTTTTGAAATATTTTGTAAGCCTGAAATTATTTCAAAAATTTCAAGATGAAAAGTTATTAATAACAGAGAAAAAAACTAATGAAAAACAAAAATCTTAACTAAACAGTTAAGAAAAAACATGAGAAAAGCAGAACAGACAGAAAGCAAAAAATAAGGTGATAGTAACCACTCCAAATACTTTTTTTAATTTGAGTAAATATAAATGACTAACTAAGCCCATGGGTAAAAACACAAAGATTGTCATGTTGGATTAAAAACTAAACACAGCTACATGGCCTTTATAATAGCTACACATAAAATACAAGGACACAAAAGGCTGAGAGTCAAGTGACTGAGAAGGGTAGACCAGAGAGGCACTAACCCAAAGAAAGCTCGGTTCACTGTATTCAGTATATTCACTATAAAAATACAGACTTTAAGACAAAAAGCAATATTACAGATAGAGGGTCACTACAAAAGTTATAAAAAGTTTCCTTTACCAGAAGCACTTTTGGATATTGGGGGAAATTACAAACTCCATTTTGGATAAATCTGAGATTTCAGGGAGACATCCAAGACAAAATATCAAATAAGCAGTTATGAGTGTAGAACACAGAAAATAGTCATTTTCAAATGAAGGGTATTTAAAACCATATGAGTGGGTGAGAATCCTGGGGGATCACACAGGACAATGCTCTAAGAATCTGCGGCATTTAGGCATCTAAGAGAAGTAAAGAAGCTGGCAAAGAGTCTGAGAAGGAGCAGACATACTTTGTAGGAAGAAATCAGGAGTGTGATATTTACAGAACCTGAGATAAAAGGGTCATAAAGAAGAAAATGATACCTAGTTGTCCATCAATATTTACAGATTGTTATAGAAAAAAATCACTCAGTTATACAGAGAGAAGGATAATTATTTTAATGGATTATAAAGCAAAGCAATGCTTTAATAATAATTATTCTTCAAAGACAAGGTTTTTAAAAAAATATGTAAACTACATCACAAAATGTTGGAATATGAAGAGGGCTGAAAGTCACACTGAATTTCTTATTTTACGCAGTCAAGCCAATATATAGTAAATCATCAATGATTTTAAGTTAACAAGAAAGAGAAAAAGTAGATATGCATATAAAACTAAAAAAAAAATCAGTAGTAGTATGAAACAGGATACCATCTTACAAAACCACTAGGGGAAAAAAAAAGCAAAGAAAATATCATACATCCTATGAGGTAAATTCCATTAACTAGAAATTTAAAACCAAGGCAGCTTGAGTAACTTGTCCAAAGTCACATAGATAATGACTGAAAAATACAGACTTGAAATCAGGATCAGAATATAGAGAGTCCAAGTACTTAACAACTTTAGGGATAATCTTACCCAAGAAAACATGCTTCTGAATGACTAAAGTTTAGACCCATTAATTTTTTTGCTCAGTTTAATATCAACTTAAAAATACAATCCCTCCTGCAGTTTTTTAATGACTCAGCAGCAATAAGTTGGATGTATGGTGTATCACACAGCATGGTACGCATGCCCAGCCCCCAAAACAGCAAAATAAGTAAATAAATAAAAACAACCAAATTAATTTATGTTTTATGATGTGAGTATAAACTGATGAGAGAATTAAATCTCTTGGGTCAATAACAATAAAAAGTCTAACTTGGAAATTGAAACACTGATTCCGGAATTTGTGACATCCAGACAAAAGGTAGAAGCCAGCATTTTTCAGTGAATATTGATGGAGGAATAAAAAAGGAGTTCTGTAAAACAGATGTAGGGGACATAACACAAATATTTATTGAGTCAAATGTCACTTTCTCTTATAGTTTATGTTGTCACACATATACATTGCAAAGGTAAGCAGGAAGCCTTGTCAATTTCAGGAACTATCACGCCATAAAATGATAAGCCATAGGGAACAACATATACCAGAGTCAAGTTGCTAAAGCAAAGGCAAAAATTAAAATTTAAACCAAAACATACATTGATTTGACCGTCATGGTTGGTTGGGTTTGGCATGATCCCTGGCAGGATCTGTTTTATATTGAGACATGATGAACGTTTGCTTTCTGTGCTGACATGTTTTCAGTGAGGTGTAGAACATAGAAAAGGGTAGGCAACATTTTAATTATTTCTCCAGCATTATAATAAACTGAAAAAGATCTAGGGAGAACACAAATAAGCAGCACATTAGAAATCTCCTGTGGCACTCTGGAAACCTTACAAAGGAAGCACTAACATGTTTTCCATTCACCCAGCCTAAGGCATAATTCTCCAGTTTCCTGGATATACTAATTTCATAAAGAATAATTTAAGTGTTATATAGAACACACACGATCAAAAGGAAAAGAAAACCTACAAAATCTTTCTTCCTTTTAATTGTTTATTCATTCTGATTGGGATTGGAAGGCCTTTAAAAGACAAATAAATGCCTGATGGCTATAAATAATTAAAATACTAGCAGAGAGGAGTAATAATTACAAGAAAGAAAATGTCTGTCTGGATTATATACATGTCCAATGAAAACAGGAAGAGACTGCTGTATGGTGAACACTAAATCATAAAAGCAAAAATGATTGATAATCTTTATAGGAATATATTAAAAGACATTTAAAAGTAAACTCAAGTTCAATGATAGGAAGTTCTTATAAGTAACTATGCACATCTTTCTTATAGGAAATATAGTCCTCTCACAGAATGAAATATTTCTGTGACTTGATAAATGAAAGGAAAACTTGCACTAAAAAATCTAGCCTGCTCAGATTTGTTTTGTTTGGATTCAAGCATTTTACTTGGAAATAAGTTCACATCACTGCAGGACAAAATCAAAACAAAAATAAAAACACACACAGAGATTACCTAAGAAGACTGCAGCTTACAGTGACATTCTTCTGGATATTATATGTCTCATTTTTTAAAATAAGCATTGTGAATTTCAGGGAATGAAAGCTTGGGGAGGTTTTTCTAATTATTATGGAAGAAGCCTTGGGTTTTGTTCTTCACGGTCTCAATAATCAACACTGAAGGGACATCGTGATTTACAATCACTATGTTTCTTCTGAGGTAAAAATTTCTTGTACATCCGTTTATAAGCATGCTATCTTTTTGCTTTCAACTAGTTATGTGCTGTTTAGAAGGAATAAAGTGGATGTTTTATAAGGGAAACAAAATACAAATGTTTAATCAAGAGTAAACAATTCCTTGGTTTTGACTAGGCACATTCTATTTTTTATTTCCTATTTAAAAAAATTTTTTAACCATTAAAAAACCTGACGTATAGTTAATTTACAATGTTGTGTTAGTTTCAGGTGTACAGCAAAGTGATTAGTCATACATACATATATATTCCTTCTCAGATTCTTTTCCATTATAGGTTATTACAAGATATTGAGTATAGTTCCACTGTGCACACAGTAGCTCCTTGTTATTTATCTATTTTATATACAGTAGTGTGTATATGTTAATCCCAAACTCCTAATTTCCCTCTTCCCCCTAACTAGGCACAGTTTTCAGAGAACACAAGATAGTGTGGAGTTTTTAATATCTCATAACATTAGTCTGTTTGCTTATAATAGGCTTATTAATCCAAAAAAAGGGAGTTATGGGAAGATTGTAAATATGATTAATACTATATTTTAATATACTTAACATTTAAACTCCCTAAGAAATGACACTAAGCTTCTCAGGACTTACTCATCTGCCCTTCTAAAAAATTAATTAGTAGTCATTTCCTGCCATGTGATATGTTGCTAATTCCTAGGGTATATAAAAGAGCAAAAAACCAGTTTAAGTTATAGAAGAGGAATACTGAATATAGATGAGCCGTAAGGGACTCAAATTTCAGATAAGACCAAAGGCAAACTATGTTAGACTCATGAGGACCTACTTGTTTGTTGAGAAACAAGACTCAGAATCCTCAGTAACTTAGAGCTTTGTCCAGCAACATCCACTTTCACATCAGCCACAAGAGGCCAAGAATATATTTTAGAAATAACTGTTTTATAGGTCTTAGCAGAGGATTGCCCAACATGCTAGCCCACCCAATGGATATCATGTGATGGTAATGATGAACTCTAAAATATGGATTGTATGCCAAGCTGTATGGTGCTTAAGAGACATGGGAACAAGTCACCATGCCACATTAAACCATGAATATCCATGGATTGGGGATTTAAAAGGAATATCGGATTTGTGGGGTAACTACTTTACTTACAACCCTCTACAATTTAAAAAAACAGCTTGACAAATTGAGGGAGAAATATGTAAAGGTTTACTCCAGCACCAAAAAAATGACAAAATAACATTTTTATTAAATAAATAAAAACAAAGCAAAAATTGTGAACAAATTTGACTTAAACAAGAAACACCCTGATTTTAAACTGCTAATCACCTCTTTTTAAGAGCCACTCAGAAAATGAATACCTGAAATGGCCGTTTAAAATATAATTTCTTCTTTTTTTTTTAAGCAACTTTATTTTTAACATCTTTATTGGAGTATAATTGCTTTACCATGTTGTGTTAGTTTCTGCTGTATAACAAAGTGCTCATTGTGGAACAAGGAGAGGAAGCCACAAAAGAAAGAGGAGCTCCATTTAGTTCCAAACTAAAACTAAAACATGATCTTTTAGAAGTGTAAATAAATATAGAACAGAGTTTTTGTTACTTTAAATATAGTAAGTATTAATTTTTTTTTTTTTTTGCCAGTAATAAAACAGTACCAAGCATAGTCTTCACCATTTACTCTCGGCCATCTATGTAATGTACATGTCATCTGAAAATAGCTGATTTGTTTCATATAACCCAACAGAATAATTCAGAAGCTCATTAAAAATAAACTCATGAATCAGCGAAAGAGTAATCACCACAAATTTGAAGATAATGTGAGGAAGAAAACAGCCAGGAATGGACGAGCTTTCAAGAATGGAATTATGAGTAATGAGAATTATCATTGTGGACTCTTTGGACCATCTTCCCCAGCCCCCCTCTGCAAATAGTTATAAATTCTGTGTACAATTTTTTTTTTTTTTTTTTTACGGTACGCTAGCCTCTCACTGTTGTGGCCTCTCCCGTTGCGGAGCACAGGCTCCGGACGCACAGGCTCAGCGGCCATGGCTCACGGGCCCAGCCGCTTCGCGGCATGTGGGATCTTCCCGGACCGGGGCACGAACCCGTGTCCCCTGCATCGGCAGGCAGACTCTCAACCACTGCGCCACCAGGGAAGCCCCTAAGTACAATTTTAATTAAGAAATCAACTGATTATTTTTTAATTTAATGATGTAGGTTGTCTAATGGATGTTGACTTAAAGAAGAAGACTATTTTTATAAGGATTCCTCATTTTAATAAATCATTGAGAAGCTGGATCAGATGGTAACCTGATGACACATGCTCCCCTCATTTTAAACCTCTGCAAATGTGTATTGGTAATGATGGTGGGATTAAATGCACTCTGGAAGTACACACATGCACACATACATGCATATATGATGATACTGGAAAATAAAGAAAAATGCTATGATATGAATAGAAATTTTGGAGAATTTCTGAGAAATAGAAAAAGATGGAATCAGACCAGAAACAAAAACCATAGACCAAAACATGTACAAGTTAGGACTCTGTGAAAGACAATTCTGCATTGACTTAAGCTGAGGATGAACAAACTCCAGGAGCAGAAAAAGATCTTGGGCCAATCTTCAGGGTAAGTATTCGTTAGCTATATTCTAAGGAGTCAACAGGATGGCCCATCCCCTCACTCCCCACCTGCATTAAAGAACTGGCAATAAAGATAGTTATTCAGAGCCTAAAGCAGATCATGTGGGCACTTGGTCCAGAGAAATAACCATGCTTTAGGTTGGCAGGAAATTCCAAAAAGAAAAGGAGTCCTCTATAAGGAAAACAAGCTATCAGAAGTAAATGACATTTACATAGTAATAATAATGTGGACACAATGCTGTGCTAACTAAAAGTTGTGATAATATGGACGCAATGTTCTCTCATCATAATACATTGTGGAAAAAACAGTTTATACTAGGTTTTCAAGTTTGCTTTCACCATATAAGAATCTATTTTGATTTAACACATTATGAAATTAAAGAAAAAACACAATAGGAATTTTTAATTATTGGCCAAAAAGCATTCAGTACTATTCAACAACTATCCCTGAGTAAGAATACAAAAAGGGATTTTAAAAAAGTGGAACAAACACTCACTGTTTCATTATGTTAAGAATTTCCCTTAAAGTTACAGAAAGCGGAAGGATAAATGGCATCACTACTATAATGTATCATTGCATTGGGTTTCTTAGCCAATGTAACAAGACAAGAACATAAATAAGATGGTTAAATATTCGAAAGACATAATCCATCTTACCTTTTAAATTTAAAACGTAATCATTTGAAAATATAAAAGAACCACTAATAGTGTTTAGCAAGTAGCCAAGTACAAGATCTATCCATAAAATAATGTGTTTTCCTACATAATAGCGATAACCAATTATAAAATTTAATATTTTAAAATATTCCACTCTATAAAATTTGATAGCTCTCAGAACACTGGCAATAACCGATTATGAAATGTAATAAAATTAAATAATCACAATAATAAAGATGAAAATCTATAAAGTGGTCATAATTAACTCTTGAAAACTGTCATGTAAAGCACTGATATTTCCAAATTAAAAAATAAACTAATCAACAATAAAAATTAGTAATTGCAACTGAAAATAAGTAATTTGACTCTACATGTGTAGGATGTTCAAAAAGAATAAATCACAAAAAACTACTATAATGTTAAATATTCTTCATCCAGTAGTTTTATAGCTAATATTATTAATTGTCTGAATTTGGACTTATTTTTATTGACTGATAAAACAATCAAGTATGTTAGTTTTGGTTGAGTTTTCAGTTACAGAAATAATAAATTTATGCAATTTTTGAGGCTACCCTATTCTTCAACTACAACAACTAAATCTGTTTTGCTACTCTTAGATGTTATATGGGAAAATAATAGAGAAATATTATAAGTTTGTAAAAATTCATCTCAACCTCCCCAGAACAATACCAGTGACTAACAATGCCATTTCCTTTTATTTTCTCAAACTGATATACAGAACTTTAAGAAACCAACCAAATCTGTGGTTAGGGGAATCAAAAGTGTGTTTAAATGAGAAGTCTGCATCTGGGTTAGAGCTAATCTGTGACTTTCACGTAGGTGATAATCAGGGGGGAAAAAAAAGGTTTTTAATATAAAGAGAAACCAAAAGACAAATAAAGCCAAAGGAATAACTTGGCAAGAAAGCCAGATTTTGGCTAGAACATAAAACAAGGGAGTTTTTAGTGATGGAAAGAAAAAAGTAGACAGTAAAAGAAGAATCCATACCAGGCTCCAATTTGTAAGGCACAAGGAAAAACTAGACCCAAATAACATACCACCTTAGTAGGATTTGGTAATGAACAGAATTAAGAAAAAGTCAAATATGTTACATTTATAACAGAGTATGATAGCCACAGAAATTTTTTAAAGTTATATAAACTAAGTTAACCAATCAAAATCACACAATTCAGCACTATAAGATGCATGAATTTTTAATTAAATTACTTTTAAATAAATTCAAAAAAAAGATCTTAAAGTCATGCCCAGCCGTCAATTAATAAATTTAATTTAGTCCCATCTTTTTAACAACTAAGTATATTAGACTGTAAAGTGTACTTTTTACAGGATGGTTAAGGTTTATCAGTTACTCATCTGAGTACTCCGAGTACCTTCTCAATATAGAGTTATCATAACCTATTAAATTATCGTGTGACAAAACTGTGTAAAAATGAATTAATAGACACTATTCTATTTCTTCTGACCCTATTTTCTTTGAACAGAACAATGATGAATGATTGAGTAAAACTAGTAGCTCAAAGATATTAGAGAGCCTTTGTAACAGATGAGGATAACATCTTTTGAGCAACAATCGAATAAATGAACCCACAGCTGAATAGCTGAAACTATCTTTATATTATTTGGCTTTTAATGGCATCTAACTTTTATTCTTCAAGTTGGTCAGTAAGTTGGTCATAGGAAGTTATTATGGCTAGGAATATGATGAGTGAAAGAAATGAAAAGAGTATAAGGAGACTAATGAGCAATCCAAAGACATCAGAAAATAATTATTTTTACTTCATGATTAAATGTATAATATGCAAATTATTTTCAGTCTTATAGTATACTTATAAACAAGAAACACTAGTATATATTGCTTTAATTATTGTAGCTAAGCCATAAGAGTAAAAGCATAAAAGGAGAAGATTCAAAGTTTTAGCAATCTATCTAATTTTAATTAGTACTACCAAACCCGTTATTTTTTAGGGAAAAAAATGACATGATCCCTCTTGCCACATCACACATTATGCTTCCCTATAATTATGTTCCTTCTTTATCTCTTTAATCTAACACCACTAGCCTATTTTCAGCCCTTTGAATTTGTTCTCTTCTGTGGCAAGTCCTTCTTACATATTGCTTCCTCTCTCTAGAATACCCTCCCTTCCATCTTTACTTTCCTTCAGCTGTCTGCTTGGGTAGAAAAGTTGATTTTCATTTTCATTCCTCTTCTTCAAGAAAGTCTTTCTTGGCACCCCTGCTGAGGTCAAATCCATCCATCTTAGTAGGCGCTCAGTTTCTTTCTCCTTTTTAGCTCTTGTCTCTGTTCCGGTTTTGTAATTGTTAATGTGATCCTCTCCTGGACAAAAGTTCCATGTTATGATATCAGATACCATGTAACCTTGTCTCTTTGTGCTCAGCATTTGCATCCTGAGTGCCTGTCATGATGCCCAAGAGAGAAAATGCCAATACATACTTGTTCAGAGAAGTACATGTTTTTAATAAATATGTAAAAGATGAAATTCAGTTTTTTTGCACTATTTGTTAATGAATTTCTGCAATTCTTTCAGAAAGTAACTTTTTCTTTTTTCCTATTTTAAGTTTATATTTCATCTCCCTACCACCATTTCCCCTTCCTCCTTAATATGCAATTCTAATGACCAGGAAGGATGTTTCTGTCTGAGCATTCCAACCATTCTAATGTTCCAATATATCACTATTCCAACACTCAGGAACCATTCTTTCCTGGTAGATGCCCTAGCTTCATGGAAGACCTGGGACAAGAATGTGAATGCAATCAAATAAATAATTACTGAACTTAAAAAAAAATAGGTTTTCACATTCTACCTCAGATCATCTCAGATTCTATCCATAGCATGGCTATAACACCCCTCAGAAAATCAGCTGTCCTGATAAAATTCTTGATAGGAGTTATGTGTGATAAAAATACAACAGCAAAGTCATTATAATGCTAAAAATAGTAGATATATTATAATATTTTTGGTCATTGGAAATAGATAAGCTGTTTTGAAAACAAAAGAATTCATTATTTTTCTTTAATGGTGCATACTGGATATTTTCCAGTCAAGAGTAAGCAAGAAAGAGAGAGAGAAAAAAAGGGTCCCTTTAAATAAAGCCTCCAGAAAATCTTCAGTTACATCTCAGAGATCATCCTAAAGTCTTTGGCTAGCTAGGAAATGATGTCATTATCCCGAATAAAACTGGCTTTCTGAAATGAGGAGTAGATGGGCTCCTAGCAGACTCTGTCTTGCATGTTTTATTTAATCCTCACAACAGAATTAAACAAGTGAATAAAAAGAAAACAACCATGACTGTAAGTTCTTCCTTGTGTTCTACGCAGCCCATTCCTAAATTGAGGAATGGATTTCCAAAGGGCACGTGTCAACTTCCTAACACTGAACCCAGCCCTTATGCTACCAAGCTGTAATAACTGGGAAGTTCCCTGGAAACTTCTTTCTTCCTTTTGTATACTGCCGAGGATCACATTATTTTATGGGAGTTAAGTAACAAATCTCTGTATCCTATTTGTTAAAAATTAGGTCCAAACTGAATAACACCAGGAAGATATTCCTAGGAGTTTGGGATTTAAAGGTGAGGAGGTTCCCTATTTTCAGAATGGACTATACTTCCTGTTTTTGGTTCTTTTAGTTCATTTTAGTGAATTTTCAGCAAAAAGCCATATGTATTTACATATTTAGCCCTTATACTCCACAAATCTTCTTCCCAGGCTAAGATTATGCCTTCTGTTTACTTTGTTTCTAGTACTATTTTTTATGACACGGCCCTTTACACAGTAACTAAATATCTATTGTGCATATATACAAAGTGCTGCATAGAAAACCATGAGGTATACAGAAATGCATTAACAGGTAGTTCCTACTATAAAAAATGATATTGTCTAAAGATTTTTATAGTGAAATATATACCAAAAATTTAAAGAATAATACAAAGGTTAACATCTCAATATTCTCAGATATGGCCTCAAAGCCTGCTTGAAAACAGCAGAATATCAAGGAAATTTAAGTGTGTCATTCTGCTCCTCAAGTAGATAAGACTTTGGTTTCATCTGTTTTATATAAAAGGGAATACACTCCATATTAAATTATTTTTGCAAAATGGATTTCAGTGATAGAAACAATCTTTTTAAAACAAAGATAATAGTAGATAGGATGAAATAAATGGTTATAACTAACATACAGATAATGACATCAACTCATTGGAGGAACTGTCTCTTGCAACAGTCAACTAAGCCTTCCAGGACTTGAGCTGGGAGTTTAGAAATACAGAGAGTAGAATTCCCTGGAACCACAGAAAGAAGAATGCTGTAAAGACATTTGGGGCCTAAAATCCATGCCATATTCTGTGGAAGACACCACCCTAACAAAGGCAAAAGGAGATCGCATAGCACAGGGCTGGAACATATTAGTTGCACAAGTCTGAAACCAAGGTCGAAAATTTAGATCATATACTCAAGATAATACCCATGAAGATGCAATGAGAGTACTATTTTTTTTTAAACATCTTTATTGGAGCATAATTGCTTTACAATGGTGTGTTAGTTTCTGCTGTATAACAGATTGAATCAGCTATACATATATCCCCATATCTCCTCCCTCCTGTGTCTCCCTCCCACCCTCCTTATCACCCTTCTAGGTGGTCACAAAAGCACCAAGCTGATCTTCCTAAAAGAATCATCTGGAGGAGGAATGATCAAAGAGGGATTAGAGCAGCGTTTCTCAGTCTAAGCATTATTGTCACTTTGGGCTGAATAATTGTTATGGGGGGCTGTCCCGCGCTTTGTTCGATGTTTATCATTATCAATGGCCTCTACTCACTACGTGCCCATAGGACCATACCCTCGGTTGTAGCAACTCCACATGTCTCCAGATATTGCCAAATGTCCTCTGGGATGCAAAATTCTCTGGTTGAAAACCACTGGATTAGAGGTGAAGAGAGCAATTATTTTTAAATATAAAGTGAGAGGGGCCATGACTCAAGTGATGAAGCCAAGATCTATACAGGTCTTACATACATAATGAAGAAAGTATATACAGAATTCCCTTATTGATTCAAGTTTCTAGTCTTTGCAATGGAAAAATAATACTAAAAAAATGGAAATTAGCAAAGGAAGCCTATGTTTTAATGAGGTGAGGGAAGGTATGGAAAAGAGATATTGGGTGGATGATCTCTTCATATGAAACCTAAGTCTACAGAGAATAATAACTATAGAAACCCTTTCTGAACTTTTAACAGAAATATAAAAATAAAAATATAAGTAAATGGGCTTCCCTGGTGGCGCAGTGGTTGCGCGTCCGCCTGCCGATGCAGGGGAACTGGGTTCGCGCACCGGTCTGGGAGGATCCCACATGCCGCGGAGCGGCTGGGCCCGTGAGCCATGGCCGCTGGGCCTGCGCGTCCGGAGCCTGTGCTCCGCAGCGGGAGAGGCCACAACGGTGTGAGGCCCGCGTACCACAAAAAAAAAAAAAATGTTTGGCTTCCCTGGTGGCGCGGTGGTTGCGCGTCCGCCTGCCGATGCAGGGGAACTGGGTTCGCGCACCGGTCTGGGAGGATCCCACATGCCGCGGAGCGGCTGGGCCCGTGAGCCATGGCCGCTGGGCCTGCGCGTCCGGAGCCTGTGCTCCGCAGCGGGAGAGGCCACAACGGTGTGAGGCCCGCGTGAGGCCCGCATACCACAAAAAAAAAAAAAAAAAAAAAAAAAAAAAAAAATAAGTAAATGATACAGAAATGGTCTGAAAATACAGGCAATCCGGTCATTCCTAAACTTGCTTTAGTAAATTATGATTGAATTGCAGCTAGATCACACACAAATTTATCTCTTGTCAAAATATCAGAAATGTTGCTAAAAAGCTGCACAAAATTAAATCTAACTGTAAAGCAAAGGTTTCATGAGACGTTCCATATTTAAGTGGATACTGTATCAAACTTTTCCGAAAAGTAAAGAATGAGTTTGTAGTATCATTACTTATTCATATACCTGTTTTGAAGTCTGGATTTTTATACTGTATTTCTCTAAAAGTGGAACACATTATTAAAAAGAGTAAATAAACTCCACTAGGTGTCCTTGGCCTAGATCTCAAAACCACTTTATTCCAGTATATTACATCTAAGCAAAGATGAAGAATTTTCTGCCTTTTGATGATCATATTTTTATCACTACTGTTAGGTACTCTTGGAAACGCTCACAACAAAACAGAAAATCTGTAAGTGTATGTTTTAAACAGGCATAATTTCAAATGCACAGCTAGAAGGTTTTACCAAATCTAAACAAGTACAGTGTCGAGCACAAGGTTAATATATACCTCTATGAAGACCCCTGTTTGACTGGTCCTTGAATATTTTGTGGTTAGGTAAGACATTATTATATAAACTATATATTGAGCTTTAGGCCTTGTAATTATATTAAGTGTTATTTGTGAAAGTTCCTGCAACTTATTTGGAATTTTGCTTCCTCAGCCGGCAGCAATTACAGATTCAAAGACCACCGGAAATAATTCTTCAGCCCCTTTTGAGATCCACAAGCTTGTTATGAACACTTAAGCAACTGTAGAGGAACATTATACTTCGGTAATAAACAAGGCCAGAGGGAAGGTTATTCTTTTCCATTGTAAAAAAATCCTGCTCATAAATAATTCAAAAACCAGAAGAGAAATGATAATTCTACCAACATATGGAACTTCATCTGAAATCAGAGCCACCCTCCGCAGGATTCTGAACTTTGAAAGTAACAGTTCACACGAATTAGTGACTACTTCTTGCCCAGGCAATACATTCAACTAACAAAGCATCTTCCATTTGAGCAACCACAAACATTTCTGGCTTCAGTTGTTAATCTCCAATGAAAAACTATTTCCATACTATTTTAAACTTGTGTATGGTAATAATTACCTGTTTATCTCTGAAGCATGGACACACTTACAGTGCCCTTTAGAATGTATGTGTGTACCATTTTCCTTTCCATGTCCTTGACAGATGGAAGTATTCACATCTTCCTCCCAGAACAAAAGTTGAGAAGCACACTACTTTCTTTTCAACTGGCTCACTTTTTGTCTCCCAGATTCTCACACTGGGCCTGCTTCTCAATAGCTTTTCAATTTTACCTTCTTAGACAAAAAATGCAATTGTGTGATACTTGAAGCCAATTAATATGGAACAGTAGATTACATGGCAAATGAAATTCATAGTTCACCTTGACCACATATGTATAAAATTAAGTTTTAAATATTTTACTATAAATTAGCAATTGATATTAAAATGGATAAGAATCCTTTCAAGATAATTATAGATCTTAACTAAGGTTTCTTGAATGCCTTTTATCAAGTGTTTCAAATTAACTCGTTTAGTCACTTAATAACCATATGATATATTATTTTATCTTTACAGATAAGAAAAATTAAGTATCTCACCTAAGTTTACAGAGCAAATAAGTGATGTTCCTGAGTATTAAATCCAGTTCTATCTGAATTTCAAAAATAACATTTTTTTCTATGATTCTATGCTCTATCCTTTCTGAAGTTCAAGACGGATTCAATTACCAATGAGACTGACTTCAAATATGTACAACCTGAAATAGAGTTACCAGTTAATGCAAACAATTGCTAAGCAACACATGGTCTTTATTCTTAAGGAACTCATAGTCTAGCACTGGAGACACTTTTATTTCTATGGTGTCTTTTAGAGCTCTCTCTGTTGCATCAAATACATGGAACATTAGCACTGCACATAGAAGGTTTCGCAGAAGAAAATAGCTATCTGTTGTTTATTAAAGTGGAGTGAGAGGAGGGTAGTGGAATATATAGACATATAATAACTGATAATATTGTATTATTATTGCATATAAAATATTATAATATAGTTATATTAATATTGTATACAAAACAATATATTCATTGTTAATTGTAATGTTAATGTATAATAATATATTATATAAACATATATGTAAATCTTTATACATGATATATCTTGCCACTACCCTCCCCTCACTCCACCTCAATATACATGATATATCTTGCCACTACCCTCCCCTCACTCCACCTCAATCAACAATGGATACCTCCTTTCTTCCACAAAATCTTCTCTGTGATGTGCTGATGTTCCATATATTTGATAAGCACACATACATATTACACAAATATGTATATATCATATATGACATAGCTACACATTATATATACCTTAATATATACATATGTATACATTTTATTTTAAAATCACAATCTATAAAAGTATTCCCTATGTCTGAGAGCTCCGAGCTCTATAATTTGGGCCAAGTCTCAATTCACTAAGATAATTTCTTGAAACACTATATTACAGAGAACAAGATTAAGATCCTACTTTACAAATGAGAACTAAGATTCACCTCTAGTGACGTGTACTGCACCTTTTTTATGCGGTTAACCATTGCAAAAGAGTGGAATGGATGGATGAAAAGGGACTTTTGTTCTTTATTAAATATAATTCTCTATTTTTAAATTGTTTTATAAAAAGCCTGGGCTCATGTATTAGCTCTATTTAATGATAACACCACCAAAGATATGTAGCATTTAAAATGAAATACCCAGGGCTTCCCTGGTGGCACAGTGGTTGAGAATCCGCCTGCGATGCAGGGGAAACGGGTTCGTGCCCCGGTCCGGGAAGATCCCACATGCCGCACAGTGGCTGGGCCCGTGAGCCATGGCCGCTGAGCCTGTGCATCCGGAGCCTGTGCATCCGGAGCCTGTGCCCCGCAACGGGAGAGGCCACAACAGTGAGAGGCCCGCGTACCGCGAAAAGAAAACAAAAAAAAACCCAAAGGAGAGCTGAAATTTAGAAACAGCTGAACACAATCGTTTTTTATTAGCATATGATTAAGAATACTATATAACATTTAAATTTTCAGTCATCTTATTCCAACAAGGTTAAATCTTCCTTTTAGCTTCAGCCGACACTTTACTTGGTTTTTCACTAGAATATCGACTGTTTTGATGATTCTATTACTTTCTGTAAGCATTTTATACAGAAAAACAACTTGAGAATAAACCTAATGAATAATTCTAAGCCACATTTAAAGAAAGCTATGACATATGCTTTTTCATTACCATATTGTATGCAGTATACAAACAACGCATGATGAATTGTAAATTGCATGCTTGCAATTATAATCTTGCATAAAGTATGAGCATTGAGTGCTGATTAAACTAGTAACGCTTTATTAAACTTTAGGAAAATATCCTGTAGGAAATAATGTTTCACAAAATAAGCTTTATTCATTTTTGAAGTGACAAAAAAATAACGTAAATTTAAAACAACAATAAAGCCAAAATGCTGAAAACTAAGCAAAGTTAATAGAACATAAACTGTCAACTATCCATATATATCTGACATATTTCTCTAAATGAACCGCTTATAGCTGAAGATATTTATGTGAAAATAAGATCATCATTTCTAGAGAATATCTGCTGTTTACTTATCCCCTACAATAATCTTTCAGATAACACAGATCACCTGCAGCTAAAATATCTATAATTTCTCAAGAAAAGGATTTGGCTATGCAAGGGTAGAAGTGGTAAAGGTACTATATGTTGGGGTGAGTGGAAAAAGTTAAAACTACCCTTGAGTATAGCCTGAGAAATATTTTAAAAATAAATAAATTTGAAGTATCTTTAAAAACTATTAACCAAGAATATTTTAGAATCATTCAAGAGCTTTTAAGAGATCATCAGAAGGTATTCAAATTATACTGCAAGTCTACATTTACCTGTATTAACCTGTGTTTCAGCTTTATCTTATATCAGTGAGGTGCGTAAGCTCATTATAAGTGCAATCTTACACAAGCTCCGAAACATAAACACAAGCAAAAAATGTAATTTGATGACCCTAATATACTTTTCTAGTTATAAAAGTGCCTACATATTGTGAAATCATTTTTAAAAATAGTCTTCCTGGGGCTTCCCTGGTGGCGCAGTGGTTGCGCGTCCGCCTGCCGATGCAGGGGAACCGGGTTCGCGCCCCGGTCTGGGAGGATCCCACATGCCGCGGAGCGGCTGGGCCCGTGAGCCATGGCCGCTGGGCCTGCGCGTCCGGAGCCTGTGCTCCGCAACGGGAGAGGCCACAACAGAGGGAGGCCCGCATACCACAAAAAAAAAAAAAAATAGTCTTCCTTAAAGTTATGTTGTAACTGAATGGTAGAGACTAAGAATCATTAAAGTATCTACTAAACATTTAAAGGGACCTATTCACTCTCTTTCTGAGCAGCTCACGTCACATGAGAAAGTCATAAGGCCATTAACTGAAGAAGAGTCAGGGTAGAGTATTGGAAAGAATATAAGAAAGTTTCATCTGCAAAAGAGAGACAACAAAACCTAACATGTCCACCCTGAACCTGCCCTATCCACACTAGAATTTTTCTAAATTGTAAATGGGAGTTCTAAGAAAATCCTGATCAAATAAAACATTTTATGACGTTAACTCTCATATATATTTTATCACTGTTCTCTTTATGCTACTGGGGAAAAAAAGTTAAATAAAAATACTACTTTATAACATGAGTTTTTTTTTCTGAGCAAATTAATACTGCTCTAAAGTAATTTAAAATATAAATGTGACACCAAAATCAAATGCTTTTTCTTTCTCTTGCAATTAGACTATACTTGCCTTCAGATCCACGGTGCCTGGCATATAGTAGGCACTTAACAAAAACTGATCCATAAAAGAAGGAAGGAATGCAAATTGTATCTCTTGTGTTACCCAGACTGAAACTTGCTGTGTAGTTTAAGAGCTGGTATAATTTAAATATTGCCAACTTAGATACTGGCATAATTTTCTATTTTGGAATTCAAGACTAACCATGTATAGTTGCTTCATTTTTCCACAGCAGAAAACCTGCTACAAAATACAGAGAAGTGCCATGGTTAACATACTCATTCTCTGGTCAGCCATACTTTCCACAGACATAATTAACTTTAAGATTACTACTATTTTGCCATCGTTAAAATTCTTTGATAAAAAAAGTCAAGTAGAGATTGCTCTTAATAAAGTGTACCCAAAGGAACACTACACAGCCTAGGGCAAAAGAACAAAAATGTATGTACCATATTTATGTTATTTACTAATTTACTATTATATGACTGGTTTTTAAGAAGAATTTTGTTTCCTTTATTCATATAAATTATTTTGCAGAGACATAAAGAAATAAACTATCAAGTTGAATTGCCTCAGTTGAAGAACCAGGGTAGAAGGACAACAGTGAAACTTCTCTTCTCTGGCCCACTCCCCAAAAGCCCCAGAGGGGATCTGTCAAGTATTTCCGTAGAGCATAGCTTAAAAACCACAACCTTATACAAGACTTTTTATCTCAATCTTGTAAGAATACCCTTTTCTAATTCACAGGGTAACATTCATAAGATTTGAATATTTCCCAGCATTTCCTGTATATATGTTTCAATAATCCAGGACACATTTATTATAAAATTCTGCCATTTTTAACAAAAAGAATTTTTTTTTAACATTTGGAGGCCACTAGCTGCTGAGAACTGTTCATTCATTTTTTTAAACAACTAGTTTTTGAGTAACTAGTATGCCTTAAGCACTAAAGACAGGTGTGAAATATTTCACAAGAAAACGGAACCAAAGCACAACATTTTGGACATTAACGCCTAAAACTGGTCAATGGATCTAATGGTCAGAACCTTTCCTTAGCTGGTCCTCCCCACTTGGTCAATTAGCATCCTGCATCTTCCTCCTTCCATGTCAGCTGGGATCTTACACCAGGGGTCAACAACCTACGGCCCTCAGAACAAATAAAAGCTACCTCTTGTTTTGCAATTAATGTGCCATTGGAACATGGCCTTTCATTCATTTGCTGTTTGTCTATGGCTGTTTTTGTCCTACAATGGCAGCATTAAGTACCCACAAAACCCCATACCTTCTTTCATCTTTTATAAGAAAAAGAAAACTATTTTCTAACCATTTATAAAAAATATTTTGATACCTAGGCTTTAATTATACAATTTCTTAAATATTTAATCAAGACTTGACATCTGAATTTTATATGAAAAACTAATGACCAACTTTTCTATATTTTCTTCACAAATATATGTAAATGAATTAAGAAAACAGACTCTAAATGAGCTAACAGCTGTACGGAACTTCTGATTTAGTTTTCTACAAAGACTAACAAATCTAAAATATTAAACACAAGAGATTTAAGTGAGCTATGTAAATATGAATATTAAAACATTTCACTTTAAAGGGCAAAACAAAAGTCATCGTATATATTCTGCTTTTCACTATAATTCTTATCCTTCACAGTCTAGTAATTATCAGAGTGTTAGGAAGATTATTTATTTAACTACATTTGAAAACGCTTGATAAGAAAAGCCCCAGTGAAGCATTTGTACAAGTAAAATAAAGCAAACCTGGATATTCCACTGAGTAAAAAGTATGCATGCACCAAGTATCAACCAAGTTCTATATTAATTTAAATACAAGAACACACTTAAGGTGGAAAGGCTTCTAATGTCAACAATAATGTTCTATATTGTATTAGAGACTGTACAGGAAGAGAAAGACTTTACACATTGAAATGTGCAAATTTAAATACAAATGCTGATAAAACTTGGATTTTGAGCTAGTCTTGGATAAACAACTGTTCCAAAATAATCCCCATTTCTTAAAGAAAAGTAAAATCTGTGAGAAGAGTTTTTCTAGATTTGTATTCACACACTAATATTTTAAAATTTCTTTGGCTACCTTCCTAGCCTACTCAAAATGCAACATCTATGTTATAAATATAAATATGTAATAAACCTCCTCTTGAGGATAATGCATAATTCAAAATTCTATCCTCTGTTAAATTCTAATGAGGTTTTAAGCACTTTTAGATTTTAGCACATTAATGTGTAATAAAATCACCAGAGCAAAGAATAATGAATCTCAACCCTAGGTCACCTATAACTTAGTTTCTTCATGCTCAAACAACGATTGTAATAAGATTTCACCAAGATGATTTAAAGATGAATGATAAATGCCTGAAATACATCAAGAAAAAATTGTAGTAAATATCTGAATCCAGTTAGGCTTGGCAGTTTTATACTGTATTTAAAGCTCATGATTAAAAAAACAATGCTGGGGGAAAACAATTCTTTATCTTGTAATTGGCTGAGTTAAGGAGTACAAAGCACTCAGAGTAGTATGCAGCATATGGTAAGCAGGATAAAAAGTCTGAATCACGAAAATTACTATCACTACCATCACTATCACATCATCTCAGAAATAAAACACCACAAACAAAACAAACTCACCGAGAGACAACTCTCCTCTCTAGGAGTGAAGCACTTGAAAGTAAAAGTGGTTGAAATCCTTGCTTCTAGGTATTAGAAAGGTGAAAATTGCCACTATTCAGGAAAGATTTTATCATAAGACATCAGGGAATTAAAAACTTCTCTTAGACAACAATTTTGAGACTTAAATCTGTAGAAATACAAGCACAAAAAGTGTAGCAGAAGCTTTTAGATTTCATTAGGTCCCATTTGTTTATTTTTGGTTTTACTTCCATTTCTCTAGGAGGTGGGTCAAAAAGGATCTTGCTGTGATTTATGTCATTGAGTGTTCTATGTTTTCCTCTAAGAGTTTTAGAGTGTCTGGCCTTACATTTAGGTCTTTAACCCATTTTGAGTTTATTTTTGTGTATGGTGTTAAGGAGTGTTCTATTTTCATTCTTTTATATGCAGCTGTCCAGTTTTCCCAGCACCACTTACTGAAGAGGCTGTCTTTCTCCACTGTATATTCTTGCCTGCTTTATCAAAAATAAGGGGACCACATACGTGTGGGTTTATCTCTGGGCTTTCTATCCTGTTCCATTGATCTATATTTCTGTTTTTGTGCCAGTACCAGATGGTCTTGATTACTGTAGCTTGGTAGTATAGTCTGAAGTCAGGGAGCCTTATTCCTCCAGCTCCATTTTTCATTCTAAAGATTGCTTTGGCTATTTGGGGTCTTTTGTGTTTCCATACAAATTGTGAAATTTTTTGTTCTAGTTCTGTGAAACATGCCAGTGGTAG
>NC_041218.1:71050367-71052063 GCF_002837175.3 Physeter macrocephalus
TGGTAAATGGGAGTGTTTCCTTAATTTCTTTTTCAGATTGTTCATCATTAGTGTATAGGAATGCAAGAGATTTCTGTGCATTAATTTTGTATCCTGTTACTTTACCAAATTCATTGATTAACTCTAGTAGTTTTCTGGAAGCATATTTAGGATTCTCTACGTATAGTATCACGTTATCTGCAAACACTGACAGCTTTACTTCTTCTTTTCCGATTTGGATTCCTTTTTCTTCTCTGATTGCTGTGGCTAAAACTTCCAAAACTATGTTGAATAATAGTGGTGAGAGTGGGCAACCTTGTCTTGTTCCTGATCTTAGTGGAAGTGGTTTCAGTTTTTCACCTTTGAGAACGATGTTGGCTGGTGTATGTCATATATGGCCTTTATTATGTTGAGATAAGTTCCCTCTATGCCTCGTTTCTGGAGGGTTTTTATCATAAATGGCTGTTGAATTTTGTCACAAGCTTTTTCTGCATCTATTGAGATGATCATATGGTTTTTCTCCTTCAGTTTGTTAATATGGTTTATCACAGTGATTGATTTGCATATATTGAAGAATCCTTGCATTCCTGGGATAAACCCCACTTGATCATGGTGTACGATCCTTTTAATTTGCTGTTGGATTCTGTGTGCTACTATTTTGTTGAGGATTTTTGCAAGTATGATCTTCAGTGATATTGGCCTGTAGTTTTCTTTCTTTGTGAAAAGACAACCCTCAGAATGGGAGAAAATACTTGCAAATGAAGCAACTGACAAAGGATTAATCTCCAAAATTTACAAGCAGCTCATGCAGCTCAATATCAAACAAACAAACAACCCAGTCCAAAAATGGGCAGAAGACCTAAATAGACATTTCTCCAAAGAAGATATACAGATTGCCAACAAACACATGAAATGATGCTCAACATCACTAATCATTAGAGAAATGCAAATCTAAACTACAATGAGGTATCACCCCACACCAGTCAGAATGGCCGTCATCAAAAAATCTACAAACAATAAGTGCTGGAGAGGGTGTGGAGAAAAGGGAACCCTCTCACACTGTTGGTGGGAATGTAAATTGATACAGCCGCTATGGAGAACAGTATGGAGGTTCCTTCAAAAACTAAAAATAGAACTACCATACAACCCAGCAATCCCACTACTGGGCATATACCCTGAGAAAACCATAATTCAAAAAGAGTCATGTACCACAATGTTCTTTACAATAGCCCAGACATGGAAGCAACCTAACTGTCCATCAACAGATGAATGGATAAAGAAGTTGTGGCACATATATACAATGGTATATTACTCAGCCATAAAAATAAATGAAATTGAGTTATTTGTAGTGAGGTGGATGGACCTAGAGTCTGTCATACAGAGTGAAGGAAGTCAGAAAGAGAACAACAAATACCGTATGCTAACACATATATATGGAATCTATTAAAAAAAATGGTCATGAAAATCTAGGGGCAGGATGGGAATAAAGACACAGACCTACTAGAGAATGGACTTGAGGACATGGGGAGGGGGAAGGGTAAGCTGGGACAAAGTGAGACAGGGGCATGGAGATATATACACTACCAAATGTAAAATCAATAGCTAGTGGGAAGCAGTCACATAGCACAGGGAGATCAACTCGGTGCTTTGTGACCACCTAGAGGGGTGGGATAGGGAGGGTGGGAGGGAGGGAGACGCAAGAGGGAAGAGATATGGG
>NC_041218.1:71052518-71071366 GCF_002837175.3 Physeter macrocephalus
ACCATATGCTAACACATATATATGGAATCTAAAAAAGAAAAAAAAGAAAAAATGGTTCTGAAGAACCTAGGGGCAGGACAGGAATAAAGATGCAAACGTAGAGAATGGACTTGAAGACACAGGGAGGGAGAAGGGTAGTCTGGGAGGAAGTGAGAGAGTGGCATGGACATATAAACACTACTAAATGTAAAACAGATAGCTAGTGGGAAGCACCCACATAGCACAGGGAGATCAGCTCAGTGTTCTGTGACCACCTAGAGGGGTGGGATAGGGAGGGTGGGAGGGAGAGGCAAGAGGGAGGAGATATGGGGATATATGTATAACTGATTCACTTTGTTATAAAGTAGAAACTAACACATCATTGTAAAGCAATTATACTCCAATAAACATGTTAAAAAAAAAGTGTAGCAGAGAAATCTAAGGGCATGTATGAGATCCATTTAAGACAGGGGTAAGTAGGATGGTAAGTATTTGTCCACAGAAACAAGTTCATGGCTACCTGAAGACAACTACATATAAGGTGACTGGATATGCAACAATGAACACTGAACATTTAATTCTGATTGAAGTAACATTAATAGAGTCTACTTCTCTCTGATGGGGGATGACTAATTATGGTTTGCATAGTCACAAGCAAAGCGCTAATATATCTATCACTGCTCTCCCTTAATGGTAGTAGCACTATACCAATGGTATGGCCAATGGAATGAGATGTGGTCAGATATTTTAGCAGTGGGATGTAGAAAGTTTTTAGAAAAGACATAGTAGAGGGTCCACCTAGGAAACTACCCCTGCTTCTGCCAAGAGGCAAGCAGCACCTGACTATTATAGTGATCACAGCAGGCATGAAGAAAGAAAGTGGGAAATGCCAGAAATATAGAATAATTAGAATTCAGAGCATTTAGTTATTGGCTCTATCTAGGCCATGGAGAATAATCAGAACTGATTCTTGAATTCGGGTAACTGGAAGAACAGTGGCTCCCCTAACAAACAGGAGTGTCAGGAGAATACAATGGTTCAGATTCCTTATCAATAAAATTGGAATGAATACTTTGTGGAAATATCATGACAGTTAAAGAGCTAAAGCATGAAGACTAAGCAACGTGGCATACAAAATCAGGCTTTCAACCCACTAGCCAATATTATCTAAATGGAACTGATGGCCTTTGAGAAAGGTAACTACGGTAATATTTGCAATCAAGGGAAAACTGATTCATGTAGCCAATTTATAGCCTCATATAATATATAAACTTTACATACAATTTGTTCAATAGATAAATGTCGCAGGATTAAATTGCCATGTAATATACATAATTGTGTGAAGTGGGTAGAGCTTTTGAACCTCATCTAAATTTTCCACAAAACTATTATAAGTATGATTTTGGACTCAAATATGGTTCTGTCAAAATATTATTAGTATATATTCAAAATAAATGATGGCATGCACAATTTTTACTAGAATTACCACAAACACTTTGAAAACAGGCTAGTTAGAATCAAATGGGACATAATGATTATTAGTAATAATAGTGGTACATAATAGCAATAATAATAATTATTAAATATAAAAGAAACGTATGAAATTAAAGATACTAAGAATTCTCTGTAAAATCCCTCAGAAATACCATAAAACCTTACTAAACCTCTGTGGTTCTCTACTACCTGCAAAATGTAAAGAAGAAGAATATAAAGGAACTAATTGGAAATTTTACTGAGTGTAAAGGCATAGGACCTCCTTCCCTAAGCCATAAGCTCCTGAGGCCTCGGTTTCCACATGTGTAAATTTCTGTGTGAAGGCATTTTTCCAAATAACATTACATGATATATATAGTATGTACTGTAATAAAGGGGTGTCATGGTCAACTAAGTGTGGGAAATAATGGGTTAAACTAACTTCTTTCCTGACTACCCAGAGTCTTCTATAAGTCAATATAAATTGTGAGTCTCCATGAGTGTGAGTGGAATAAAATAATATCGTTTGGCAAATAAATTTGATCACATAGTAACTCACTTCTTGGGGGTGGAGTGGAGAAAACAATACTTAGGAATCTATGCTTTAGGTTATTTCACATGAGTTTCCAATCCAGTATATCATTTGAGCCTCACAACAACCAGGGAAGAAAGCAGAGCAGATAAGGATCCAATTAGTGATTAGGAAATTTAAATTCAAAAAGATAAATGAAAGCAGCAAATAGTGAGATTTACCTTTAGATGTTTTCCACGTCATTCTAGCAATGCGGTTTTATTAATTGAGACAATTTCTGTTCTCAAGGAGAATACCACCCACACGCTGGAGAAACTAATATCTCTTCCAAACATGACATTCTCTTCTACTCTGTAAAGCAGCCACAGTACAGCTGACTTGCTGTCTCACTTTGAAACACTTAAGCTATTTGGAAGCATGCTTTGTTAAGTTAAGCCTAAATGTGGAGGCACTCAGTTACTAAAGTGTGTGCCATGTAAAGTTCTCGCTCTCCCAAGACCTTTCTGTGATACCTAGATTCAAAATACGAGAAGTTCACTCGGTCGGTGGCTAGAAGACAGAGGAAGGCAAAATAAAGCCTTTCAAAGATAAGTAACACTTCCGAAAGGACAATCTGCTTCTAGTTCTTCAATGACAACCTTCATGAGAGACTCGTTAAAATTCTTGAGAAATTATTAACTGCACATTTGCTTTAAGAGTCAAAAATACATTTTGCACATGCCTCAGTTTAAATTGTAAAAAATATATGTAGTCATTCATTATCTTATGTGAGAGACCGGGCCCCAACACCAAAAAAATCCTCCTGAGAAATCTCATTATGGTGTTAGTTGCAACCCAGAGAAAATAATTCATATTTTGTTAAAGCACATACCCTATACACACAGACATGCACACACAGATACACAGACTTCATTATGAATTTTAGGAACTTCAACAATATACAAGGGATTTGGGATATCTCTTCACCAAGATCATGACCTATAGAACACGATCCTCCAGATTCAAAGTACTTTATTATACTGTTGATATGTAATTAATCTAGGTGCTGACATATTTATAATCTTGTTATCATATTTAAAAATACATATATCCCCTTTTATACTCCTTAAATTACAATGCTAAACTTACTTCATTTTGGTTTGATTAAAATTGTTACTTAATCTGCAAGGATTAAAAAACTTTCTACTGCCCTAAGGCTTTTATTTTAAATTATACATGCATCTATTCTGAAGAAGATCATGATTTAAAATTATGAGATTTAATTCTATTAATTTTGACATTCCATTCTGTAACTCCTCGTGTCATTAATATGTAATATTTTCTTTCAAACGTCTTCTAACAGTAGCCTGTAAAAGACCCTTACCACTATTAAATGTTTACATATTATCTATTTGCTGCCATAATAAATTACCACAAATTTAGTGACTTAAAACAATACAAATTTATTATCTTACAGTTCTGTGGGTGAGAAGACCGACACAGATGTCACTGGGCTTACAGCTCTAGAGGAGAATCCATTTCCGTGCCGCTTACAGCTTCAAGAGGTTGTCCACACTCTTTGGCTTGTGGCCCCCTTCCATCCTCAAAGCCAGCAATAGCTGATCAGTCTTTTTTCTCACTTCCTTCATTCTGACACTTCTGCCATCCTCTTCCACTTTTAAAAACACATTGGGCTGGGTCCACTCAGATTACTCAGGATAATGTCCCTATTTTAAGGTCAGCTGATTAGCAATCTTATTAGCATGTGCAACCTTAATTCACCTTTGCCATGTCAGGTAACATATTTACAGGTTCCAGGAGTTAGGACCAGGACATTTTTGGGGGGAACCACTACTCTGCTTACTACAGTTGGCCACAAGCTCATACTTTATATGCTGTCAATCAGTATCTGTGTTTATCATGAAAGGTATTTCTATTTAAATAATGTTTACTACATAAAGTCTTAAATTAGAGCAAAATAGTAAACGGCTTGGTTATAGAAAACGGGACAAAAGCCTTAAGCAACTCAATTAAGATCTTGAGCATAATGAACCACTTCAGAAATGTTAACAGAACCCAACGAACAAACTTGAAATCATGAAACTAGGATGATCTCACAAGTGTCATTCCCACCCTCTCTCATAAAGAAGCAATTCCCTGGCTTCCATAAAAGCACCTGCCTGATGCATGCCATATGCCTCTCGTCTACTTCCTTTATAAACTCCCAAGGATTCATGTTTTAAATTAAAGCTTCTATCAGTAGCCTGATATAAATGCATGTGGTTACAACAACACCTACTTTAACTTGCTAATCACACACGCCCACATTCTTTTGTGCATGACCCTACCAAGCATAGTTTTTATGACTGATGCCATTTATGCAGTAGTTGCTTAATTATCTGTATTCAAGAATTAATCAAGTAACAGAACTTCCCTTCTGAGAAACATAAAATATGAATTTTTTCTACCTAAATTAGTTATACTCTAAGCTCTTTGATGGTCGGAACATGTTTGTCTTATTTTAGTGCATTTCACAGATCCAAGCACATAATGCAGATCCAAAAAATAATTGTTCAAAGAATAAATGAAGGCATATTAAACATGTACCTTAAGCCTTCTACCATTTTTGTCCTTACTTGCCTAACAAAATCTATTACTCTCATTATATAGATTTTGCTTTAGTTAAAATCCAACATTCAGTCATAATTTACAAATATTTACTGAGTGCCAACTATGTGTCAGGCTCGTCAGATTCTTTATTAATACAGTGGTAATTTAGTTCCTGCCTTCATTCCTATGATTTGTGGTCTTTCAGATTTTTCAGTCTTTTGCATTTGATGCATTTGATGTTGATATCTGTTCCATGAAGGGTTTCTTAATCACCTCAAGCAGAAATGATCGGTCTCTTCTACTCCTCAATACTGTCTATTCCACTCACCATTTACACTGCCTCATATAGTAATTATTTATATGCACATCTCATCTCCCTTAATGCAATTTCTTATATAGCCCCTTGTAAGTTATCTTACACACACACAATAGTTGGACATAACATGATTTCCCCTTAAAAATATAACCTCTGCAAAAACTTAAGAAGGATGATTTCTACTCTGAAACTGTAATTCTCATTTTCCTTTATGTAATTCTTTTCTTTTTATCAACAGTGAAATATTTATGAATCTTGGCCAATAGGAAATAGAGTGTGTGATTATAAAGAAAAACTACAGTACTGTGGGTAAATATACAGTAATTATTAATTTGCAGATAGATAACAGTTCAATTATCCTAGTATCCTAAAGCAGTTACAATACACAAAGTTTTCCTCTAAGGGCCGACCATTACAATCTGTCCTTCCTAATGATGTCTTTGTAATGTCTGACATTTGGAGCAATCGTGATACTACAAGCAGATTCATCTCATTACACCTCCCATCACAAGGGAAGTGAGACAAAGGCAGTGCAAGATACACAGTTAAAGATAAAATTCAAAATAAACTTCAAGATATATGTTTTATATGCAAATTTACAAGTTTTACTGTAAAGTATTAGAGATTTTTTTTTATATTTTGTGGTGTTAATACAACAACAGCACATAAATTCTGCACATGCGTGATAGGGAGGAGTGGCCCTTCATACAGTATGTTTGAGTCTAAAAACTTAAATTAGATGACAATAGATGTGTGGCCGAGATTAGGTAGATTGTGCCCAAGACAATGTGGCTAGTTGGCAAGTGAACTAAGACTTGATCTGGAAATAATTGTCAGCTCTCGTTTCTAACCCTTTCTAATAAGTAACACCGTCGCCTCAGGAAACGGTACTAATGCAGACCTGTGGAGTAGGGTCATTTCTTTAAAAAATTTTCCTGCCAACTAATATTTTAAAAATGCTCTTCAAAACCTTCTTAAATAAACAAGCCTGCCAAATGCAATAAAAACTAGTTGATATGCTACAGTGAAACAAGCGGATAAGCAATAAGCTACATGCAAAACATTTCACTTAATGCATAGGAGGAAACAATTTCAATGGTAAACAAAAATAAAATGCTCTCTCAGTTAAGTTTTTGAAACATCTAAGGTACCCTTTAGGCTTGAAACAATTTGTATCCAGAAAAATAAATACTGTGTGGTAAGGATCAGTGAAGCCTCAAATTTACTTTTAAAGTTAACTATTGCCAAGTTTGAAAATTTCTTCCATTTTATTTCATTTGTACTTAATCTTCAGAAAGGAAGAAAACTCTTCAACCTCTAAGCAGCCTCTCTATTCCACGACCAGCCTTTTGTAAGAATCATTGTAATCATGATACCATTACTGTACACAAAGGAAAATCAATAGCAGACTCAAGTCACAATTTCACAAATTTACAATGAAACCAGATTTTAGAAGAACAAAGATGGAATTAAAAATAGTTAGGTCTACATACAGATTGTTTTACCAAGTCACCAAGAATCAAGTCATTGGTGATTTGGAAGGAACTGAGTTGACTCACCCACACCTGAGATGAATCCCAGGAATCTCTCTTTTTAAATGCTTTCCAGAGAAACCATGAGAAGCCAGGTGTGGCTCTTCCCAGTCCAGGTCACACAGAATGTAAAGGATTTAAATGCTGGAGAAGTGGAAACGTTTGCATTCTATCCTTTCATAGCACAGAAAGACAGAATGCAAGATCTAAAAGCATTCTGCTGGGAATGTACAGGAAATATGCATATGTCTCTTCACGCCACCACCAGTGATCACTCATTAATAAACATTATGTCACTATATGTACAGGTACTGTGTCAGTATTGAGGAAATCAAGGCCCTTATCTTGTATTCTCCATTTCTTCAAAATTTAGTATTTAAGCATAACAATGTTTTTATTTAAAAAGATAATATGTGGTATACCTATACGCTAAAATAGTTCCTTAGGGTTACCAGATTCATCCATAAAAATTACAGTTAAGTTCTAACTATATCTATATATAATCATTTAGCTTCCTAAACAGAAAAAATCAAATATTAATAGAAGCTCATTTTATCTCATTGGGTAATTCTACATACAATAAAACTGGTGCTCTCTATTTGATAGAGTCAGAATGTTTTGTGCCATAATTATGTAAAATCTTTTATACCTGAATATTTTAATGACATAAGCAAAAAGATTTTTTTAAATAAATTTATTTATTTATTTATTTATTTATTTATTGGCTGCATGGGGTCTTTGTTGCTGCGCGCAGGCTTTCTCTAGTTGTGGAGAGCGGAGGCTGCTCTTAGCTGTGGTGCCTGGGCTTCTCATTGCGGTGGCTTCTCTTGTTGTGGAGCATAGGCTCTAGGCGCACCGGCTTCAGTAGTTTTGGCATGCGGGCTCAGGAGTTGCGGCCCGCAGGCTCAGGAGTTGCGGCGCGCAGGCTCCAGAGCGCCGGCTCAGTAGTTGTGGCGCACGGGCTTTGTTGCTCCGTGGCATGTGGGATCTTCCCGGACCAGGGCTTGATCCCGTGTCCCCTGCATTGGCAGGCGGATTCTTAACCACTGCACCATCAGGAAAGACCCCACAAAATGATTTTTTAATGACAGAATATTTATCAAAAACCCTGCACTACACAATTTCAATGAGATATTTAGGGAACTAGGATTACTTAATCGTTTTATTTCCCCTCAGTTTATGGATAATCAGCAACTTCCTTTTTACTTTAGAATTTTTAAAATTTATTTAAACTATTAAAACAAAACCTCTTAGTCTTATTAAGGATACTGTTAAGATTAATAGAATGGCTATTCAGTGTAGGATGTTGAAATGATTCTGGTGACAAACCACATTTAGCCTTGCTGAGGATGCTAAATGTCAGGACTAAACCTGCACAAATCCCTTGACACATTGTGAAAACTTGAACCATGGCTTTTTAATGACTTTTCATCTCTTGTTGAAAATCTGGTATAAATAAGGAAGTGCATTCTATTTTGTCATTTTTAGAATTAAAAGAACAGTAACACCACAAAAGAAAACAAATCTGTGAGTGAGAGTTAAGACTGTCAGTCAGCAACATTTCCTGAGTGAGCACCATATGCTGTAAGAAAATACCAAGAGTCCCATCTTCCAATCACTAATAAAAAAATTACCAACAAATAGTTGCTTTCTTAGAATTCTGTTAAAGACACCCTGCAAGATTCACAGAATGGTACGATAAAACAATGTAAACGAGGTGGGTGTTGTGTCTCTTAATGCCTAAATGAGCCAAATATAGTAAATCGCATATTTAGTTGTTTATTTACATTGTCCCTTCCAAGGCAGATAATATTTTGATTCATAACAAATATAAGACAAAAGAGCTTCAAAAACTTAGAAATCACTGCCTGAAACCATCAACTTGCCAAAACCCAACTTGGGAGGGCTCAATTTCCTTTTTCTTTGCTTAACACTCTAGACATATTTCTTTGTAGATTTTGAATAGGTAAAAAATCATATTTTAAGCTATATGATTTCTTACATTATATATATATACACACACACATAATACACACTATAGTGGATGCACAGGAAAAATAATCACTATCTTGACCTCCAGAGTTTGATTTTTATTTGTAGAGCACTAATATTACTAACTCAATAAAAATCTTTCTATATATAAAGCTTTCTTCAAAATATCTGCAGAAATATTGATTGGGTTTATTATATCTTAAATCATTTTTAAATTTCTAACTAATGTATGCTTCCTAGGAAGTTTGATATGTATTTTTCAGAAAGAAACAAAACCAATGTTGTATATTCTTCAGCATTAATTCTACTCTGTATATCAGGGTGTGCTTCTGATTGCCTAAATTATCAAAATAATTGATGTTTTAGATTTTATATATTTAGAAATCCAGCTTTTAGGGCAAAGGAGCACTTTGCTGGTAGCTTGTCTTTTATTTAATCTTAGCTTTAAGTAAAACTAACAATACAAATTTAGGTTTATCCAATAGAATAAAAATTAAAGCTCTATTAGCCTATCAGAAAGATTTGCTGCCAATTTCTTTTCATAATTTCTTTATATATAAACTACTCATAAGGTATTTAAACTATTATTTATAATATCAATATAAGTCAGTAGGCAGAAAACTATAATTAGAGTCAAATCTGGCTCTGTGGCCTATTTTTGTTCAATCCATAAGCTGAGAATGATTTTTATATTTTTAAAGGGTTTTAGATAATGGAAAAAGAAAGAATAGGAGGCAGAGACTCTATGTGGCCCGTGAAATCTAAACTGTTTACAGTCTGTTCCTTTACAGAATAACTTTGCTGACTACTAGTATAACTTCCTATAATTTTTTTAAATTAAAAAAACTGACAGTCAACCTTCAGAATTTATTTACTGTATAAAGCAAAGAAAACTACAGGTAAACAAAAGGTATAGATATAAATATCTACACCAAGTCATATTTCTTAAACTTTTCTCACACAAAGGAACCTAATTCATTCCACATATCACAGAGAGCAGGCAGGTATTATACAAGATACCTCACATTTACTTAGTTGTCTCTAAAATGGTCTCACGTCACTAAAATTATGCTGAACATTTTACGGAGTAGGAACCTGAACCTCTGGAAGATTAAGTGATTTTTCTCTAGAAAAATAAATTGTGTTTAAAATGTACTAATTAACATTTTTACCTTAAATAACCTTACCACCTCCTAATTTTGAACTTTCCAACTTCCCTCATGTGATAAACTCTAGGCAGAGGTGAGAAGCAACTGCTGGAATTAAATATCAAGTATAACCAATTTCTCCCAGTGTTGTATTTTAATATTTTTTATTAAAATAATGCCAATCTGATTTGTGTTTTATGTAGCAGAACGCAGACATTTAACCACTCAACTCAAAATTATAATTATAGACTTGCATTTGAGACAATTGCATCTGGAAAGTCTTTCATTGAGTAAATTGTTTAAAATTTAATGGTAGTGGCTCTCAAGTGATTTATTACATTCTAGCAGTCCAACAACAGGCGGCAATAAATAACTTCACGGGGGTAGAGGCCTGCCTCCCACTACTCGTAACGGGGTTTGCCAAAACCAAATAAAAACAGAACTCAAGCTTTTTATTTCCAGGAGTTTAATATAAACAAATTTATTGAGCACTGGTTAAATATTATAGGCTTGATTCCCCACATGAGTTATATAGTGAACGTGAAGGAATGCTTATACAGAGTGTATCAGGTCTAAATACTTAGAGTGACAAGATTAAACTTCTGTCATACACTGTAAGAGTAAAAACACACGCCTGAGTATTAAATATATAAATAATCACTGATACATTAATTTCTTCTTAGACTCCCTAACCAGATTAGAACTAGAGATTACATTTAAAACTTTCTGGTTTTTGAGACTTTATAAGAAAACATGAAAGTGTTTTTAATGCAGTTCTCTGATTAATTAACATTAATATTTTACTAGTGATTCTTACTTCAAAGTTTTTAAAAATAATGTTACTGGACTTGAATACTAATGCACTGCTGCTTTGTGTCCACTGTTCTGTTTATCTCTTTCACCAAACCATGGGCCAACTATCGATCGGTATCATACATATTCTACATATATCAATTGCCCTCTCATTTTTTTTTTTTTTTTTTTCTTTGCGGTACACGGGCCTCTCACTGTTGTGGCCTCTCCCGTTGCGGAGCACAGGCTCCGGACGCGCAGGCTCAGCGGCCATGGCTCACGGGCCCAGCCACTCCGCGGCATGTGGGATCTTCCCGGACCGGGGCACGAAACCCTGTCACCCGCATCGGCAGGCGGACTCTCAACCACTGCGTCACCAGGGAAGCCCTGCCCTCTCATTTTAATGGTACAAAGATTCCTGCAAATCATATTCCTTCAATATCTAAGCATGTGATGAGTGGACTTATCTCACTGAAAAAACTATAGACCAGTTCAGATATTGCTGATTTTAAGGTCGTGAGTCACGTGACAAGCTGCTGGCTAGACACGTACAGTAGAAACACAATGAGAGATTCAGAGAAATGATAATTTAATCAAACAAAAAAACAAACAGAAATGGGTTCTTCAACCTCAGTTAGTTTGAGAAGCACTACTCTCCAGGATATGGTAGGGATCTAAGTGGAAATCAAGGGGAAGTGGCAACATAAATAAGTATGAGTAAGGTCAATATAGATACCGTATAAATTTCTTAAAGACTAAACCATTGATTAGCTATTAACAAAGCAAACACAAATGAAGCTAAACTCTATTCTGAGTTATTGAGAAGCAAAAAAGTAATCACGACATAATTATGCTATCTGGAATTTAAGAAGTGTGTTTGGGTTAGTTTACTGGAGTTTTGGCCAAGGTTCAGACTCACAAATATCTCTAGGGTCAACACTCATTCTCATTTTATCTCCCTTGCTTTATCTCAGTAACTGTCACTGCTCTGTCTGCGTCAGACAAGCTTTTGGCCAGTTTTGCCCACACTTGTACTTTGCAGCCAATTTGTGTGTCTAATACAGACATTGGCAGCTTTTTCGAAGGGCTGTGCTAAGGGTTTAACATCCCTTCTCGTGGCTTGCATGGGTGAAGGGAAGAACACCTAAACATGCTCCTAGTCTTGAGAGTCAAGTCTGGACCCCACACTCCCTCGAGTGATCTCTGTTACTTCACTTGGTTCTCCCCTCTCCATCCCCTCCTACCAGATGCTGGGATTTTATTGATGGCATCTTAGAAGATCGCAAAGGAAATGAGAAGACACAGCATAGCTTAGGAATGAATGCAGAAAATGACAGGTCTACATCTAAGAAAATTCTATACTATGTCATGTGGAATATTTTCACTGCCATTGAAAGATGGAAGCTGTATGGCAAAAAAATCGTCCTGATTTCAAATAAGTGCATTTTTAAAAAACTTTTTTGGAGTCCCAGAACCCTAAGAATCTGATGAAATCTGTGGACCCTGTTGTAGGAAAATGCTTGCATCAACAGACACAGAATTTTCCATTTAATTTTAGGCAGCTCATGGATCACCTGAAATAAGGTCAACCATCCCAATTTAAGAAACTCTGATCTAATCCAATCTTTTAATTTTACAAATAGCTCAATAAAGCTCCAAAGAGGTAATGTTGTTTGCCTAACACAACACAGCAAGTTAGCAGCAAAGACATACAAGTTTTTTCACTCCAAATCTAATGCCCTGAAGAGACTCTTAAAAATCAAAGGAAGCTTCTGAGAAAGAGAAGAAATGCTTATAGTGTTTTCTGAGACATGGGGAAATCTTTCAGAGCACAAATCCTGCTTTTTTTCCCCTCAAGAGCCAAGAAGTGAAATTCATAAGCTTCTCTTTGTAAGCTTCTCTTTGTTACTCTGATTTGAAGAGACAGAAGTGAGAAAGATAAGCAACTCGAGTTAAAGTACCCAGAAGGATATTTAAGAGTTGGGAGAAGGTCCTCACATGGAAACAACATGATTCTGCACCAAGTCTATATTCATTAGGATAAAACCAAGTCAACCTAAACATTATTGTAATTATATTAAGAAAAGAATATTAATTAAATTTCTAAAACAAAACACATGTTTCAGCTCCCCCTCTAGCTGCCCCCTCTCCCCCAGTGCCTACCCTAGTTACCACTACCACCAACTAACTACATTGACTGCAGCCTGAAACCTGAGTCACCTTAGGTTCCTCCCCTTCCTTTGGCTTCTAATGCTCTAAGACCCATCAGTACCTCCCCTAAGTGGGTGTCTCTCGAGTCCATCATCTGATTTCCTCTCCATCATTCCTGCAAATCTCAAGCTCTAGCCACCTCTTGCCTGGCTTTTCTTTCTTTCTACTCATGTTTCTTTCTACCTCCATTTTTTTCCAAGTGATCTACCAAACTGCTCTGAAAGGGACCTTTCTATAAAGCAAATCTAATCACATTACTCTCTGGCTTGACCCCCACTTCAGTGGCTACCTGTTACCTATAAGCTTCCTTTAAAAAATTTTGTTGGATTTCTGAAATATTTTCAAATGTTAATTACTTTTTCATTTTGCATGGTTAAAGATAAAGAATAATGCTTATTTTAGATTATTATTTTATCAGAGATTATATAAAAAGTTGTATAAGTTATATATAAAAGATATATATAAATATATAGTTATAGATGAAAGTTATCCCATGAAGAATTTAAACTCATTTTATATGTAAAAAAGAGAGTTCTTTTTCCTCTCATTGAACAAGGATGGATGCTATTTGTATTGCCATATACTTATTTAAGAAGAAAAAGATTTAGAACATACTGCAATTAAAATACAGACTGAACTTTTATTCTATTACATAATGAAAAATAGATAATACTTTATACTCTAAAATTTGATTTTCATAATATGAGCTTAATAAATCAGCTGGTTTATTTTTTATGATGATATGTCTTATGTTTAAAAGCTAAGAAAAAAGAGAAAATATTCTATAGTACCACTTGTAACGCTTCTCCATGGTGACATAAATCCCAGGGATATGTTCGCCTACCCCAGGGGTTTGAGAATTACCAAATGGGTCATGCTGAGTTACCAGTATGGCATCCAAGGCTCTTCTGAAGACTTTGCTCCATCTCTGGGCCCTTCACTCTATTTACATCAACTAATTTGGAGTTCCCCAGACCCCATGCCCTTTTTTTTCTTCCTGTAGGGTCCCTTTGATTCCCCTTTTTGTAAATGTAGACATTTCCATTCATTCTTTACACCCCAGAGTAGGAATCATCCATTCTCTGAGGCCTTCTCTGAAACACTTTTTCCTTTTGCCACCCCTCTTTTCCATGTATGACACATTATTGTCACCATATACATTTTCCTTCTGAACTCTTAATCTCTAGGTAGTAGGAAACTCAATACCAAACATAGTATGGGGAAATACACATTTATGAATAAATTCATCAATGAAATGAAAAGTTAATTTAGGAAAATAACTAAAGCAACTGGAAAATAGAACAGGTCCAGGTGAAAATTTTCTCAACACGACATGGCTTTTTATGTAATGTTATACTGTTACTTTCTCCTTTAAGTATTTTTTGGGGGTGGGGGGTGGAGAGGATATCCAAAACATGGTATATGAACGTCATGTATTGTGACTGACTCTACAGTGGTGCAGAGTAATCTGGCATAATATTAATGTGACAATCCAAAATTTTACTTTTCCAAAATCTCTTCAGGAGTGGGATGATGCTCTTAAAACAGTGTCTTTCTCCCTATACATTCAAGTGTATCTATGTCAGATATTGCTAGCTGTCCACTAAAGACTTTCTCCTTCCTCCTCGGTTACAGTAAAGTGTAACTGAGACACAGCTGCTGGCTGGGGACTGCATTTCCTAGGTCCTTTTGCTACATGTATGGCTATGGGACTAATCCCTCATTGCTAATGGAGTGTGACCAAGAATGATGTGAGCAACTTCTATTTGACTTGCTTAAGAGGAAATCTCTGAGCCAAGGCTTCTGTTCTTTTCACTTCTATTTAGAGTAGTGGCAATCAGTGACTTTGGAAGCTGGGCACTAAAAAACGGTAGAGGCGCTGCCTGCATGAAACAGAGCTGCTAACAGACATGGATGATCTATCTGGACTGGTTACCCAAGAGAGAAATAAACTTCGATCTTGGTTCAGCCACTGAATTTTGGGATCTGTTAGAGCAGTTTAGAAAACTGCAAGTCTTTGTATGTTTCTACATCTATGATACATTTGTATCCAATTTAAATAAATCCTCAAAGCAGGTCTTTTAAAACTCGCAAATGTTAATATTTATAATGAGAGATTCATCTTCTGAACTATAAAACTTTTGGATAGCAAATTTTATAAAGCCTGATATAAAAAAGTTAACTTTGTATCTACATTTAGAAGTGATTTGCTGACAAAAGTAAACCAACTTTTATGCAAAAGTGACATGATAACATTTCCTGTTATGAGGCCCTACAGAAAGGGAAATGCAAAAGTACTAAAAGAGAACCATTTGGTGCAAACCCCAACAGGTTGATGTTTTCCAAAAAATGGTTGGGTTACATTAAAATTTTCTGAAGTTTGAGTATACCTCCTGAATCATTAAATAAAACTAAGACGACTGCCAGTTTCTTTTGTTACATATGGGATATTTAATTATTAATGGAATCCTAGCTCCTTGTAAGACAGAACTGTGAGTATAAATACGAGGTAGAATTATTATTTAAAATTTAGTTTCTGCTAATTTTCAAGTTGACTTCAGAATAAAAAGTTATGGTTTGTTGCAATCATACATATTTTATAATTCATTATAGAAATGAACTCTGTAAGTAAAGTTTCTCTTCGATTTTTATTGCCAAAGGGCACTCATGAAAAAATAGGTCTATGATAAATATTAATTTCCTGTAGGAAAGTATTCAAAGAGGGAGTTCTGTGGTGCTACAAATAAATGGGTAAAGAGATACTTTCTGAATACTTTTTTCTAGCGTTTAAATTCAATAAAACGATATAACTGACAGCTCAATAGCATCATTTCTGGCATTATTTTCATGGCTTCAAATAATCTGACCTCCTTTTGTAAAGTAGATATTTGCTTCCCAGGGGATGCTATCAATACCACCATGCTGAAGCTTCACTGCCGATGGCCCTGGCATTGGCAGGGCTCCATTAACATGCTAAAGCATGAAATCTTGTAATTTCTTAAATAAGTAATCCCTATCAAATGGGTCCAAGACTGGCTCTATTTTGATAGAAATGGTAAAATCTGATACATTTTACTCCAAAGTACTGAATGGTACACTGCTTCCTACTTGGAGACTGGCTTTTTCTGTCATTCCTCTGAAAAATTTACATCTCTTTATTTCAAAGAGAGAGTACCAGACATCAGACAGGCGCTCCCTTGATTTACTGCCACCAAGGTTAGAAAGCAGCTGTGGCAGGAACCTAGCCTCTCTCCTAGCATTCTGCTAGAAGCCAAGGGTGTCGCTCCTCTTGTTTCAGGCCCACCACTTAACTATGCCCTGTATCCCACCGCTCTGGATGTACGGATGCTGCACAGTAGCCCCTCTCTCTTTCATATTGCCACCTTCTTAACTTCTCCTTTACATCAGCGTGGTTTCTCATCGTAAAACAAGAAGCGTCTACCTACCAGTCTTCTTCAGGCCCTTACCTTCCTCCCTGCCCTCTTCACAGGTATTATCACTGTCCTCAAATTGCCCAGCTCTCATTAGACTTGAACTTTCTGCCATTTGATTTCCTCCTAACGACTAACACTGTACCAGCCCTTGTCAAGGTTAGCAATTTCCTACATTTTAAAACAAATGCTTTAAAATCCTTACCTTACTTGACACTGTTTCAGAGTCTGAGAATCTCCTGCATTAACCAACTCTGCATATAGTACTCTGTAATACATGAACATGGGACAAGGGGTTCTATTTATACAGTTACAACCCAATGGTGGCACTTGGTGCTGTGAAATGAAGCAACCTGCTTTTTTCTTTGTGTCTGGTAATGTTAGCCAATTCTTTTCTTCCTTGAAATGTGCTTTTACCTTAGTTTCTATAAAATCATACTTCTTGTATGGTTACTTCTCACCGGGCCCTCATTCCTTTACTCATCCCTTAAATGTTGACTTCATTGGGACTCTATTCTAGGCTTCCTCTCTTCACTGTCTGCCTGTGACATGCTATTAAATCTATGGTTTCAACTGCCTATTATGGATAACACCTATATATCCACATCCTAATAGTAGTAATGATAAGAGATACTATTTCTGTTACTCTTACATTTTGCCATGCAAAATGCATTTTATGTGTGTTGACACATTTAATCATCGCAACAATTCCATGAGGAAAATACTATCTTTATTCCAATTTCAAAGATGTGGAAAGTTAAGTTCAGAAAGGTTTAAGCAACCTGTCCATAGCAGCAATGTTAGTTGGTGGCACAGCCAAGATTTGGACCAGATAATTTGTCCTTCAAATTTCCTTGGGATGCTGCCAATACTATCATGCCAAACCTTCACTATTGCATAGCTCCAAGTCTAGCTCAAGTCCGTATACACTGAGCCTTACCCATGCTGCCTCGTGGACTTTAGATCTTCATGTATGACTACTGGCTATCACCACCTAAGTGTACCTAACGTTTCAGTAATGCCAACCATATGACCGGCTAGACCTGCATATGTAAAGACTTTGGCCAATAGGGAGCCTCAACTGAGACAAACTAAACCATCCCCTGGCCAAATATGACCAAGATGAAGGTGATCAAGTTGGAGCAAAATATGTTCCTACTTCATTCACACAAATATGGTATAGAAAAAACACAGAACTTAAATATAGACATAATTCCAACTTTTCCAAGTGAAAAATCGTGTTTTGGGAAACTTCATAAATTCATGATGCTATACATCTGTCCATTTATTTACAGGAAATACGTTACATGAAAATGCAAAATACGTGTAATAGTCATTTCAGTTTAAGAATGCGATTCACTCAGAGCTGTTTGGACCAGTCTGGCCACATACTAACCAATCAGAACACAGCAATACCCAGACCAAAGGCAATTCACAAGATGAGATATGTATTTGCTCCAACTCTAGAAGAAAGAGTTGTCATAAAGACGTACATTTTAGGTACCACAGATATATGAAAAAGCAACTTAGTCATGGTAGCTGGCAAAACGACAATGTTTATCTATAATAGGTATACACAAGATAAAGGCAGAAATTCTCATCACTTTATGTTAAACAAGAGCAGTGATAGTCTGTGTAACTTCAACTGAGCTCTGATGCTCTATAGTTCCTTTAGTCTTGAAATCATTATACCCAGAATGGAACTCATCATGTGTTCTCTTGAACCTGGTCCTTCACTGTCAGGATTGCAGTGAAGGACTCCATCATGAAATAGTGGTCCAGCCAGAAACATGGACATCATCTTTGATTTCTCCCTCTTGATAATTTCCAAAATGCTTTTGTAATATAATGTCATATGATGTTTTGATGATAGCAGTCCTGTGAGGCTGGATTATCCTCATTTTATAAATGAAGACATTTATATTCAAAGAGGTTGACTTCCCCAAAGGCACCATGTTCAAGTGGGGTTTATTCCAGGAATGCAAGGATTCTACAATATATGCAAATCAATCAACGTGATACACCATATTAACAAATTTAAGGAGAAAAACCATATAATCATCTCAATAGATGCAGAGAAAGCTTTTGACAAAATTCAACACCCATTTATGATAAAAACCCTGCAGAAAGTAGGCATAGAGGGAACTTTCCTCAACATAATAAAGGCCATATATGACAAACCCACAGCCAGCATCATTCTCAATGGTGAAAAACTGAAACCATTTCCACTAAGATCAGGAACAAGACAAGGTTGCCCACTCTCACCACTCTTATTCAACATAGTTTTGGAAGTTCTAGCCACAGCAATCAGAGAAGAAAAAGAAATAAAAGGAATCCAAATAGGAAAAGAAGAAGTAAAGCTGTCACTATTTGCAGATGACATGATATTATACATAGAGAATCCTAAGGATGCTACCAGAAAACTACTAGAGCTAATCAATGAATTTGGCAAAGTAGCAGGATACAAAATTAATGCACAGAAATCTCTGGCATTCTTATACACTAATGATGAAAAATCTGAGAGTGAAATTAAGAAAACACTCCCATTTACCATTGCAACAAAAAGAATAAAATATCTAGGAATAAACCTACCTAAGGAGACAAAAAACTTGTATGCAGAAAACTATAAGACACTGATGAAAGAAATTAAAGATGATACAAATAGGTGGAGAAATATACCATGTTCTTGGATTGGAAGAATCAACATTGTGAAAATGACTCTACTACCCAAAGCAATCTACAGATTCAATGCAATCCCTATCAAACTACCACTAGCATTTTTTACAGAACTAGAAAAAAAAATTTCACAATTTGTATGGAAACACAAAAGACCCCAAATAGCAAAAGCAATCT
>NC_041218.1:71072017-71074281 GCF_002837175.3 Physeter macrocephalus
GGGAGGGAGAAGCAAGAGGGAAGAGATATGGGAACATATGTATATGTATAACTGATTCACTTTGTTGTAAAGGAGAAACTAACACACTATTGTAAAACAGTTATACTCCAATAAAGATGTTAAAAAAAAAAAGAGTTAAGATATTTATTTTGTGGTGCCTCATTTAATATGTTTATATACATTATCTCATTTAATCATTAGAACATTCCTGTGATTAAACTCTTTTTCCTCAAATAAGGTAATTAAGTACAAGAGAGATTAACTCAGTTACTAGAGGAAGTGAGTCAGGATTTGAACTCAAGTCTGTCAGGCTTAAAAGTTCCTCTTAATTACTCCTGCCCTCAGGAAATTACAGAGTAGGCACCTAAAACCAATTTATTTTCCCAGTAGGTGATCAATCAACTGACCAGCTATCCTAGTGATGGGACATTTGCCTTAATTTGGGGCTAAAAGTGTTATAAGAACCACTGTTATACTTTAGATCTTTTTTTGAAAATGATAAACATTTGTATACACCGTTACTTTTGCAGAGACTATTAAACCTAGAAGATATTTCAGTGACTGAGAAATTTATAATGCATTTCAAAGTTAACCTTATTAAAACTAATTCTCTATAACAGTGCTGGAGTTTTATTTACAGAAAACATAGCAGAACACAAAGAAAACCTAACATACACCAGACGCTGGAAGATACTTTTCTTTAAAGGACTTTTATAAGTCTGTTTTCTTGCCATTTTCTTTCTTATCTAAAATAAAGATATATAACTCTTCTCTATCCATCTTCCCTCAGCCTCTCCAAGAAAAACCCAAATGTTCTGGATATTTTTAATTAATAAAGCCTGTAAGTTTTATGCATGATTACATATGATAACAGGGAAAGACTGAGAAATTAAATGATCTGTTTGAGTTATAAAAATGGACTAGCAAAAGCACTAGGTTGTATTATACTAGGAGCATAATTTATTTAAATTTGTCTTGCAAACTAAACCCAGATACTTGGTTTTTGACACCTGGGAAAAAGAGCCACATTTCTAAAATATGTTCAGCCTTCACTAGTTCTAGGAACTAGATCAATGGCATAAACATATTCTTACCATCGAAGGGCAACTTAAGACTATGCTATAGCTGCAATCAATGTATGGGACCACCACACACAAGAAGAAATTATCAATTAACTAGCTTCCTATGTTCATTTAGCCAGATGGAACCCATATATAAATACAAAATTTAAAATACCACTTTTCCTTATAAAATACTTAGAATGAGGTTTTGAAAATGCCTTAATTGCTTTTTTTCACCTCTCTCTCTCTCTCCTTCCTCTCTCACTTCCTCCAGTTAGACTACTCTAAAAATCATCAGTGAGCAAACATGAAAAAAAAATGTATAGCTCATGTTGGTAAGTCAGGTACACTTCTAAAGAGGTCCTGCCAGGTGTCCTGGAAGAGTCTCCTTTAGACTGAGGGATCAGACCTAGCCTATAAAGATACAGTAAAATCTTCAGGTTGAACAAAGACATGAGGTTCTAGCTACTTTATCCTCACTCATTTCCTTCATTTAAAAAGCTCCATATAAATTGTGAAATTTTTTTACTCTAGTTCTGTGAAAAATGCCATCGGTAGTTTGATAGGGATTGCAGCTCAATATCAAAAAAACAAACAACACAATCCAAAAATGGGCAGAAGACCTAAACAGACATTTCTCCAAAGAAGATATACAGATTGCCAACAAACACATGAAACGATGCTCAACATCACTAATCATTAGAGAAACGCAAATCAAAACTACAATGAGGTATCACTTCACACCAGTCAGAATGACCATCATCAAAAACTCTACAAACAATAAATGCTGGAGAAGGTGTGGAGAAAAGGGAACCCTCTCGCACTGTTGGTGGGAATGTAAATTGATACAGCCACTATGGAGAACAGCATGGAGGTTCCTTAAAAAACTACAAATAGAACTACCATACAACTCAGCAATCCCACTACTGGGCATATACCCTGAGAAAACCATAATTCAAACAGAGTCATGTACCGCAGTGTTCATTGCAGCTCTATTTACAATAGACGGGACATGGAAGCAACCTAAGTGTCCATCGACACATGAATGGATAAAGAAGATGTGGCATATATACAATGGAATACTACTGAGTCATAAAAAGAAACTAAATTGAGTTATTTGTAGTGAGATGGATGGACCTAGAGTCTGTCATACAGACTGAAGTAAGTCAGAAAGAGAAAAACAAATACCGTATGCTAACACAT
>NC_041218.1:71074359-71092335 GCF_002837175.3 Physeter macrocephalus
ACATGGAATCTAAAAAAAAAAAAAAAAAAAGGTTCTGAAGAACCTAGGGGAAGGACAGGAATAAAGACGCAGACGTAGAGAATGGACTTGAGGACACGGGGAGCGGGAAGGGGAAGTTAGGACAAAGTAAGAGAGGGGCATGGACTTATATATACGACCAAATGTAAAATAGATAGCTAGTGGGAAGCAGCCACATAGCACAGGGAGATCAGCTTGGTGCTTTGTGACCACCTAGAGGGGTGGGATAGGGAAGGTGGGAGGGAGATGCAAGAGGGAGGAGATATGGGGATATATATATATATGTATAGCTGATTCACTTTGTTATAAAGCAGAAACTAACACACCATTGTAAAGCAATTATACTCCAATAAAGATGTTAAAAAAAAAACCTCCAAAATCCCACATTAAATTTTCCTTAATCGAAAGAAAGTACAGAATTCCCCTGATTACATTCTGTCTAAACATGAACATTTTATGGCTCTCCTTCATCAAGCACCTCTTAAATGTTATAATATCCTTGTTTGTACACAAAATTAAACCTGTGTTTCTATTCAGCAAGCTTTGTTAATTACACCAGTTTTGCCTGTTTTCATTTGTGCAGTCTTAGAAGAAAGATGTAACTGATAAATATTTCTCTAATTAAATGGTTCTTTTTAATAGCACTAGAGTAAACAGTTGCTTGAATGTCTCTATCTGACAGCGTTGTCGTAGCCTAAAACATTTTTAACAAACCATAAAGAAAGGAGATTATACAACTTCTGTTAGTTATCTATTAGTTAAAAACACATGAGCTTCTCAAGAGCCTCCAGTGTTTCCGTCTATCTACTGTGCCAAGTTTAAACTCTTTCAACTACTTTTCACGATTCTCACAGCATGGCCTTACTGGGTCTCCGCTGTTCTTTGATAGGAACCCAACACCCCTCTGCTAAAGGCGGCATGCTTTTTTCCATTTCTTCATCTTTGCCAATGCCCTTCTGTTTATCTTTAACATAAAAATACAATCCTAAAAGGTCTGTCATCTCTTCAAAGAAAGCTTTTCCACCCTACTTTTGTTACCAACTTCTACATATTTGTAGAAAATTTGTTAGGCTATAACACATACTGGCATTTATTTATATGCTGCTTCCTAGCTGATTGTGTTGAGTCAATTCAACCTTGTCATCTAATTTATAAACTCTGTAAGCACAGGAAATATGTCTTATACTTTTCTGAACATTTCCTAACAGATGCTGCCTATATAGAAGGTGATCGATATATCCAAATGTACTAAGAGATTAAAACATTTTCTGCCCTAGGTTTTCCAAGAAGGGTTATCCAGTCTGGAATAAAGGCATGGGGTCCAAATTGCCAGGTCCATCGCTTATCAGGGCGTTTCGGTCACCGAGGTCATGTGGTACATGTTGGCAAAGGAATGGGCTTGTGGATATTCCAGCTTTCTACTTACTAGCTATCTTACATAGGCAAGCAAGTTAATCTCTGAGCCACTGACACCTCTGTATAAAGTAAAAAAATGAGAATACTTACACGTCACTGACTTCTTTGCTTTCCTTGAATATGCTGTGCATATCCTGCCTCAAGTCTCTTTCTTCTGCTTAAATATTTCTTCGCCATCTATTTACCTAGTGAATGCCTATCCTTAAACATCACATTCTTACAGAAGCTTTCCTTACTCATTTCTCACCTCACTTTATTCAATGACCATCTTCCTTGGTAAACTATACCCTGATAGAAAGCATGGATTGCACTGGTGTAATTCACACTATATATCCAGTGCACTGTATAAATAAGCAAACATTAGTTACCCAATATTTGTTTCCTTTCCTCTTTCCTCTCATTAGGTATGATTTATTTGTATTTAAGATCCCATAAGTGACTTTTCTTATTCCTCGATGTGCTCTTAGCATTTAACCATACAAAAATGTGAATTAGAAAAACACAAAAATTATGTTATTTACATAAAGAAAGCAACAAGGTCAAGCAAAACAACACAAACATGGGTCCACATCCCCTTTGTGTGAACTGGCTAAGCAGAGGATTCACGGTAATTTCCAACCTAGCTGCTTACTGGGATACAAGTAAATTCTTCTTACAACTTGATTCACTTTAGACAATATTTTTTTAACCTATTAATGTGAAACTGTTTAAAATTAAGTGTACAAAAAGAAAGCACCTCATGATGGAATATGAAAACGTTAATCTGGAAATTCTTTTTTGTATACAAACTATCACTAATAGGAACTATACTGGAATAGATTTCTATGATGGAGAAGATAAAAATTTTTAATTAATAGGCACTAAGATTTTCATACCTAGCATCAGTATTTTCTGTCTCCTTAAACCTGCATAAGAATCTAGACCAATACGAGTTATTAAGAGTGAAGTAAAACACACCACACACAAATCATTGACATAACACTGAAATGAGAACTGACAATGCCATTCTCTTTGAAGTGAGAAGACACTTGTTATTAAAATAAGAGAGCTCTAAACTCCATTTAGTAAGAAAAAGTAGGGTATTTATCTAAAAAATTCTAAAAAAAAAAAAAAACAAACCCCAAAACCCTCAAAGGCTGTACAAGTAAATTCTCATGTTCAATTTATCCAGAGTGAAGGTTAATGCTAAACAGTATACCCTAAAGGAAAAAAAAAAATGTATACTATGTGGTTTTATTTACACAACATTAATGAAAGTAAAGTTCTCAGCAAACAGGTAACGATAACTACTCAAGCAGTTACAATTAGATTTGGCTGATAGTACCTGGCAGAGCAGTGGTCCCTGAGGGGGCTTCTCAAGTAAAATTAAAACCCCACACAGCTAAACACAGGTAGTCAATGCCAACATACAGGGGATGCAGGATTTAAGAAATTGAAATCCAAATCCCAGAAACATGACTTTCTGTAGTCCTTAGCTGGCAGAATTACACCATCATTCTATCTTACACAAAAAAGAAAATACCATGGAAATTATATCTTATTTCCACTTTAATACCTGGTTCACATCTTCCCTAACTTATAAAAGACAAGATGTCGTTCAAATAGATAAAAATACTACTGTGCACATTAAAAGGTATATGTACTACATTAACAAAAAAAGAAATAAAGGATAGGAAATCACAAGGTTAAAAAAAAAATTCAATCCATTCTCATTTGAGGAAATAAAAGTTTTTTGAAAGATAAAACAATCTTTAGCTGTACACTTGTCTAACTTGACATTTTGTCTAATAGTTTCACAATTAAACATTGCTTACTGTAATCTAAAACTGAGAGTCAGGAAGGTGAATTATACCTAAATGGACGATTTCTCATAAACTGGTAAAGTGATTGCCTTGTTTTATCATTTTACAACATATTAAACATTTGCAGGGGATCAATCTTACTCGGACAACAAGAATGTAGGCAGATTAAGGATGAAATACTAACGCTTTAAAATTCAAGAAAGAAAAATGAACTTAATGATATTTAATGTCCAGCTAACTCACAGTGTGACCCAGTTGCCTACGAACAACTGGTCCTGAGCCAGAGATCTTTCTGCCCTGTGTTGCATCACCATTTCACCAGTGCCTCTCTCAAGGATTACATCAGGGGGACTTCCCTGGTGGCACAGTGGTTAAGAATCTGCCTGCCAATGCAGGGGACACGGGTTCAACCCCTGGTCCCAGAAGATCTCACATGCAGTGGAGCAAGTAAGCCCGTGCGCCACAACTACTGAAGCCTGCGTGCCCTAGGGCCCGTGTGTCACTACAACTGAGTCTGCGGGCTGCAACTACTTAAGCCCACGTGCCTAGAACCCGTGCTCCACAACAAGAGAAGCCACCGCAGTGAGAAGCCCACGCACCGCAATGAAGAGTAGCCCCCGCTCGCTGCAACTAGAGAAAGCCCGCGCGCAGCAACGAAGACCCAGCACAGCCAAAAACAAAGGATTCCATCAGAAAAGGAAACTATAAAATTCATATGCTTCTTCTTAGCAATTGGTTAAAATGAGGTTATTTTCAACAATAGTCCTTTCATCTACTTAGATAAAGGAAAACAATTCTCCTTAGATTCAGAAAAATGAGAAGGGCTGTACTGAGGGAAAATAAAGACAAACACAAATGTTAAAAATAAATTATAAACAAATAATTTATACTTTCCCAGTAGACATGATAATATACTGGTTTTAGGAAGCTCTAAATTTCTGTGACCAGCAGCTAGCATTTATAATTAGTCCACATATTAAAGGGAATTTTCACACCCTAAATAATTAAAATATGTTATTAGAACCAAATAAAATATGAAAATATAAATCACAAGCATCCCATAATGTAGGATGTGATTACTTCTGTTAATTTATAGAAATGATTCCCTGTCTTACCTGTTTGAGAGTGCTACCTGCCTATATTGTCCCGTTTCCTTTGCAAGGAAAGAAAGCAAACAATTAAAACTGTATATAACTAATTAGCAAATAATAAGAAACAGGCAGCCAGAGGAGAAACACTGGAACATTAGAAAATTTTTACTTTACTTCAAAAAATTTTTATTTTAGAATAGAGTTTTAGCTGAAAGGCACTATTTTTAAATCTCTCACTATTGCATATCGAGGCGCAGCATCAGCAAACATTTAACATGTTACTCCCACCTTTTATGTAACTCAGCACTGATTGTCTAGCTGATTATGATTAAAAATCTAATTCATATTAAAATTTAAACAATGAAATTAAAATGTTTTGCATATCTTTTATATTACTTGTCTCCTCTGCATAATTTTGCTTAAAGTATATCATTGATTTAACTTCAAAACTTCCCCCCCACCCAACTCACTACACAAGTCTAATCGAAAAGTACTTTCTAAGAAAAGCTCTATAGAACAAAGGAGAATTTTCCCCTAGAAGTTTCCTTTCCTGTCAGTGGTCCTGCATATTTTTCCCTTGCCAAGAGATTTAAGGCATAGTACATATTCTTAACAGGTCCACTTGCTTCTGGCATCCTCCTGGTACCAAACCTGTTGATAATACTGGTATAAATATTTTCAAGTAGTTTATTTAGATAATAAAGGTGACCTGTGTCACTGTTCTGGAACTGGGGCTGCAGCTAGAGGGGAAAGTGTGGTTACCAGGAAGCTGCAGAGGTGGACTCCATCCTCAGAGAGTGGAAACAGTGAGAAGCAGTGTGGCATGTGACATGAGGACTGGGTGCTCAGGGACAAAAGGGGTAAAGAGCAGAGGACAGGAATGTCTCATAACACAGAGAATCTGAAAGGATAATTCTTCCTGTAGTGATAGCCCAAGAACATGAGCACTGAAAAGATGACTTTTGTATATATGGACCATTTCTATGTCAGGTTTTCAAAATAGGAGTTTGCTAATATTTGAGTGGTCAATAAACACATTCTGATAATGTAGACAAATGAAGACCCCTTAATAGCTTTACTTTTCTAAATTACACATGTGCAATTATACATATTTTGACCTGTGGTGCTCATATTTATCACATGTGACCTTCACATAGGTCTAGAATAGGTGTGCAGGTGATGGATAAAGCAGATTTAAGCTGTCAGTCTCAAACCCAACTCATTTAAGGAACATTTAAGTAGAACATAAGGGCTCCTGGGGTGAGTAAAGACCTTTTAACACATATCAATTTAGGTATTAAGCAGTCATTGCTATACCCAACACACTATAGGAATGCTTTTCTCCCTAAGAAACTAAAACTGTCTTTTAACATTAAAATTCATGATATCCATGAATAAAACATCGATGTGTTTTGTTTTTAGCTAGAGATATCCACAATTCTCTATAGTTTTGTCAATATATTTTAAATTATGGAGTCAATATTTTAAATTTTAAACTAGTTTAGATACATATTCTTTAGTGGTTCATTTGTTAAATGGACTTCTCCACTGATTTTCAACCTAGCTGCCTAAAAGAATCACCTGGGAAGCTTACTGAGGTCTGAGTCCTATCTCAGACCAATTCAATTAAAAACTCAAGGGCTAGAGCCCCAGGTGATTTTAATGGAGGCTGGCAGTAAAAATCACTGGTCTAATCCCATTTCTAGCTCTTTTGTGAAATGTATTAATTGGTATTTTAAGAAAAAGTTTCCCATTGTCAAATGTTTGAGACCTAAACCTAGAACAATCACTATATTTAATTGATGCCTGAAGCATTCTTTTAATGATAGAGAATAAGATGAGTATTTCTATTCTTACCACTCCATTTAATGCAGTTGAGCAAGTCCTGGTCAATGTTATCAGAAAAAAGAAAGAAAGAAGATACAAAACAGCCTGAGGGAAGATTCAGACGGTTTCTATTTGCAGACTACATGATCTACTTACAAAATTCAACAATAAACTCCTAAAACTAATCGGGAAGTTCAGCACAATGACCAAATAAAACATTAATTTATAAGGATAAATGGCACTCCTCTAATTTAGCACTAAATACATAGAGAATATGATAAAATGAGAATTAACACACTAAGAAAAACTATTCAGTACCTAGGAATTAAAGTATTCATGAATCCCTATAGAAAAAAAGTTAAAGGACTTTTAAAAGGCATGAAGAACTGAATAAATGAAGAGATATTCCATGTTACTGGATGGGATCACTTAATATTAACATAACGATGCTCTCCAAGTTAAACTATATAGTAAATGCAATCTCAATAAAAATTCCAGTTGCATTTCTTTAAGAATACTCATTAGTAGGTGGCATTGAAACAAGTAGCTCACTGCATTGAAAAACTTGAAAAAATTTCAATTCTTAAAGAAAACAATATAAAAATTGGATTCCTGTTAAAGTTTCTAAATGTGGAAAATAAATCAATGAGTTAATAGAAGAGAATATAGGAGAACACATTACCTTTGTTATCTGTGTGTGAGGAAAGACTTCTTTAAAAATTAAAAAAAAAAAAGGCTATGGTTCAATTAACAAGACTGTCTAGAAAACACAAAACAATAGGGGCAGAAGATAGATCAATAACTGCCAGGTATTGGGTGTGAAGCAGGGGAATGACGGCAAAGGGGCACATGAAAACTCTTTGGGGCAACAGAAATGTTTGATATCTTGATTTTGATGGTAGTTGCAGAACTATACACATTTATCAAAACTCAATAAACTGTATATTTTAAAACAAAGAATTTTATTTTGTGTAAATTATACGTCAATAAATCTAACCCCAAAATACTGGTAAATTGTAAGGTTGAAAATTGATTAACTTATTACATAAACACTCAGAATTTATATTCAATGAAGGACAGCATGAAAAACATTAGCATTTGGAACAAAGACATTATTCTCCAAATGTCAAAAACCAATTAAGTTTATTGTGTCAATTATACCTCAACAAAGCTGTTTAGTATATTAAAAAAATGAAGGACATACATATATATAAGGAATTCCTGCAAATCAACAAGAAAAAGACGGACACCTCAATAAAATTATGACCAAGGATAGGATCAGACCAATCACAAAAGAAGGAAATTCAAAATGATAGTAAGGATATGGAAAAAGTGGCTCAATTCATTAGTAACAACAAAGATGGAAATTGAAGCAAGATATCAGTTACACCCATCAGATCAGTAGTTAGGCAGTTGAATACTGTCAAAAGTGGACATTTAAAACCTTTCATGCACTATTGGTAGAAGTGCAGATTAGTGAAGAGATTCTGGAGACTGACTTCCTGTTTTTTAAGATGTCAGTTTTCTTCCCCTACTCATTCCATGTCCTTTTTCTTAGCACTCTTCACCTTCTGATACTTTCTTGTTGTCTGTTTGCTCCCAATACAATGTAAGCTACCGTGAAGTTAAAAGGTTTTGTCTTACTTTCATTTTGTCAATTTTGGTGGGGTGTTTTTTGACTGTTTTGTCTACTGTTGTCCTCCTAAGTCTGTAACAGTGAATATGACATTGAAGATTTCAAGATATATTTCTAAATAAATTAATAAATAGACATTACATTACATCTTAAGCAATATTGACAGGTTTTTAGGTTGAAAGTCCAAATAGTGTTCTTAGCTAAATCAAAAGATTATTTTCTCTACTGAAACTACTTAGAAAATGGGCATGTGTGCATTGGAATATGTAACAGAGAATTCATGAGTTACAACAGCTCTATTTAATCACACCCTATTAATTTTACATCTTCCCTTATTGTACAAAAATATGCAAAACAAGTAAACAAAAACTGCCTGTTTGTAACCTAAAAACTACAAAGATGAACATAACTGAGGCGGATTAAATGCTAAGCTGCCAATTTGAACAAAGTCAACATAATCAACAAAAAAAAGACATAATAGGCTGGTCACTGAGATAAAAAATCTTTCACTGGCAAGAATAAAAAATCAGGTAAAGTGAATATACACTTCTGAAATACCAACAACTCTGGCAATAGCTTAAATTCTTAGGCATAGAATCAGTGAAACATTGAAAACATGCTTTCAGCGACAGTAAGTAATGGCTTGATAAAAACATCCTACTGTAACTCAGAAAACTGAATTATATAATAATCTCAAATGTAAAGGAAAATACATGAAAGTTGTCATGATTGGCAACCTTCATCTTGAACTAAGGGTGAGCAAATCTTTTCTGTAAAGAAGCACATCGTAGTATTTCAAGCTTTGTGAGCCAAATGGTCTTTGTCAAAAACTACTCAGCTCTGCTTTTGTAGCATGAAAGTCGCTATAGACAACACAAATGAATGAACCTAGCTGCATTTCAATAAAACTCTGTAATTAAAAACAAGCAATTTGCAGATCTAGCCCATGGGCAGTAGTTTGCCAATCCCTATTAAAAAATTTGCTTCCAACTAACATCAATTATAAATCAGAAGTCACCAGGCTTTCATGCACATTCACAAGGAAGAATTATTAAATGAAAAAAAGAAATTGAAGTTTAAAGAGTTACACAATTACAGGAAGATAATAGTACCCAATTCTATTTCTATTTTTAACTTGAAGTACCCAATCAACTACAAAGTCCTTAAACTGCATAATTTTAATTTTTTAAATGGAAAGTATGGAGATTTATGTCAAATTCTTTAAAGAAAAATTCAATGAATTTTAATTATTTAGAAGACTTACATCTTCCAGTTAATATATTCCAAACAAGATTTCAAAGTAACTCCTACATTATTCAGCAAAAAGTTCAAGTTAGGATCAAAATAGTCTATAACATAATATTCATCCTACTTTTTGAGGGATAAAATAACTAAACTCTAAACATTTCCACACATTTTTTAAGCCAATTACAAGATACACTTCAGGTCTCCAACTGAGAGAATAGGAAGTAATTTTTGTCGTTTTTTGAACAACATCTGTGAATTCTTTATAGTTACATGCTGACATGGATTGGTGGAAATGTACCGCATTTTTAGGCAGTACATGGAAACCAGTGAAAATGGTTCTCACAGGCACAGTTTTAATATGAATGTTAACAAAATGAATTTGTAAACATACATAAAGGGAAGTTGAAAAACTGGAAGAATTTGAAAGCCTGATGTTTAGGAATCTTAAACCAATCAGTTTTAAATATAGAAACCCAAATCACAGTACTCTCTAAAGTATTCTAGTTTCTTCTTCATCTCTACTGAAACTAAAAAGAATACCATTAGAATAATAAAATGTTTAAACAGAAGAGACAGAATGACACTTTAAATACTGGAGAAAATTGTTTTACCTGTTACTATGAGTCATTCTGGACTTAAAGTTGTTCAATGTTTTGTTATCAGTCCCAAAGCCTCTGAATTTTGACTTCATCCAAAGCAATGCTACATCTCAAATCCAAGATTTAGTACAAAACCAGACTTTGCATTGACATAGGCAGTTGTATCATTTTTCATATTCTCGTTATTGGAAAAATGAACTCACCAACTAGGTGAAAGTGATGTTTTTATCCTAAAAGTAAACTACCCTAAAAAAAATTCATATAGGCTTTGCTTAATAGATATATCTAGAATTTGTTCTACAATATACACAAATTTCATATGGATGTTTCTTATAATGACTTTCCTTTAACCAAAACTCAGCAAAAGCGATCCAAGTCTTTAGCATTTGGAGCTATAAATTCACGTCCTTGAGAGCCAGGAGTGCAGAGGAACCACAAAGATGACAGAGGGGAAGAAAGACACCCCCCCTTAATCTGTGTATAAAGTCCTGGTAAACTCTGAACTGCACATGTGTAGACTGACTCAAATAAATACTGCCAAAGGGGCTTCCCTGGTGGCGCAGTGGTTGCGCATCCGCCTGCCGATGCAGGGGAATCGGGTTCGCGCCCCGGTCTGGGAGGATCCCACATGCCGCGGAGCGGCTGGGCCTGTGAGCCATAGCCGCTAAGCCTGCGCGTCCGGAGCCTGTGCTCCGCAACGCGAGAGGCCACAACAGAGGGAGGCCCGCATACCACAAAAAAAAAAAAAAAAAAAAATACTGCCAAAGATCTGAAAACTGAACTTTGATGCAGAACGTTGTTCAGGTCCCAGATTTTTCCCTGGTGGCACACATGGGAGATGACTGGATAACACTGCAAAAGCTTGAAAAACTAAACTGACGTTGAAACCACAGCCCTCAGGAGGCAAGATAGGATTTGAAATCTGAATATAAGTAGGTGGATAGACTGTTAAAACAAATCAACATTATTGGCAGGATTTTTTTTTTTTTTTTTTTTTGGCGGTACGCAGGCCTATCACCGCTGTGGCCTCTCCCGTTGCGGAGCACAGGCTCCGGACGCGCAGGCTCAGTGGCCATGGCTCACGGGCCCAGCCGCTCCGCGGCATGTGGGATCTTCCCGGACCGGGGCACGAACCAGTATCCCCTGCATCGGCAGGCGGACTCCCAACCACTGCACCACCAGGGAAGCCCCCAAAACACTTTTAAGCATGTATAATAACCATGTCCGATAAAGTGAGAACAAAAACTCTCAAAATGAAGTGAATGATATATGTCTCAGCAAAGAAAATACAAATTACAAACAATTCAACTAAAAAATGGGCAAAGAACTTGGACCTTTCTCCAAATATACACAAATGGTCAATAAGCACATTGAAAAGATGCTCACCATCACTAACCATCACAGAAATGCAAATCGAACCACAGTAAGATACCACTTACATCCATTAGGATGCCTATTATCAAAAGATTAATAAACAAAAAACAACTGTAGGAGAGAATATAGAGAAATTGGAACCCTTGTGCACTGTCGGTGGGAATGTAAAGTGGTGCAGCTGCTAGGGAAAGTGGTGCAGCAGTTCCTCAAACAATTAAAAATATAATTAAACATATATGATCCAGCAGTTTTACTTCTGGTTATAGTACACCCAAAATAATTGAAAGCACAATCTTGAAGAGACATTTATATAACCATGTTCATAGCAGTATTATTCACAATAGTCAAAGGTACAAGCAACCCAATGTCCATAAACAGATGAATGGGTAACCCAAATCTGACATATACATACAATGAAATATTATTCAGCCTTAAAAAGGAAGGATATTCTGACACACACTAAAACACAGATGAACCTTGAGACGTTATGCTAAGTGAAATAAGCCAACCATGAAAAGGTAAACACTATATGATCTACTCAGACAAGGTAATTTAGAACACTCAAATTTATAGAAGTAGAAAGTAGAATGGGTGTTGCCAGGGGTTGGGGGTAAGAAAAATGAGGTGTTACTGTTTAAGGAGTTTCAGTTTTGTAAGGTGAAAAATGTTCTCTGAATGGATTGCAGGGATGGCTGTAATAATGTGAATATACTCAATGCCACTGAGCTGCATACTTAAAAATGGTTAAAATGGTAAATTTTGTGCTATGTATATTTACCACAATTTAAAAAAATAATTTAAAAGAAAATAATTATAAAAAAAGAAAGGGAAATTTTATCATTTAAAATACAGAATTGAAATTTGGGCTGGATGAGCTCAATACAGACTGAAGTCAAAAGAGGAAAGAGTTACTGTCAAGATAGACCACTAAAATTTTCAGATCTGAACAAAAGAAATAAAATAATTGCATCAACTCAGCAGAGTCTCAGAAACCTGTAAGACAATATAAATATAAAATCTGACATGTATATTCTTAGAGTTCCAGAAGGAAGAGAGAAAGACTGATGCAGAAAAATATATATTTTAGAAAATAATGACTCTCCAAATTTTTTTTTTTTTTTTTTTTTTTTTTTTTTGTGGTATGCGGGCCTCCCTCTGTTGTGGCCTCTCCCGTTGCGGAGCACAGGCTCCGGACACGCAGGCTCAGCGGCCATGGTTCATGGGCCCAGCCGCTCCGTGGCATGTGGGATCCTCCCAGACGGGGGGACTCTCCAAATTTGATGAAAAAATATATTTAGAGATTCAAAAAACCTGCAAACTCCAAACAGGAAAAATCCAGAAAATCATGGCCAGATGCATCATTAATCTAACAGGTGAATACTAAAGATTAAGAAAATATCTTAAAAGCAGCTAGAGAAGAATATAACACATTACATATAGGAGAACAATAAATTAAAGGCTTTCATTTTTCTTAACAGAAACCATAGAAGCCAGATGACAGTACAACATCATTCTTAAAGTTCTGAAGGAAAACAAAAATTTTTAAAGTAGAATTCTACAACCAGTAAAAATTTCCTCCAGAAGTGAGGGCAAAATAAACACATTCTGAAATGAATGAAAAGATTTCATGATCATTGGATCTGCTCTAAAAGAAATGCTAATGGAAACTTTTCAGAACAGAAATGATACTAGAAGCAAACGTGGAATTCAGGAATGAAGATCAATAGAATTGGTAAATATCTGGGTAAATATTAATATAATAAACTTCTTTCTCTTCATAAATTTGCTAAAGTATGAATGACTGTATGAAATAAAAATTATAACATTGTTGGAAAGATTTCAAAGTGTCCAGACAGAATACACCTGACAACTACAACATACAGGAGGAAGGGTAAAAGGAAACTGCATGGTTGAGGGTTTCTACATTTCACTTGGAGTGAAAGACTATTAAACTTAAGTAGACTATGAAAAGATAAGTATGTATATTATGAGAAACCAACGAATCAAAAATACATAAAGAGATAACTAAAAACCTATAATAAATTAAATTGCAAGCAACAAGAATTTACTATATAGCATGGGGAACTATATTTAATATCTTGTAATAAACTATAATGGAAAAAAATTTGAAAAAACATATGTATAACTGAATCACTTTGCTGTACACCAGAAACTAGTACATTATTGTAAATCAACTATACGGCAATATAAATTTTTTAATAAAATATAAATTAAATTGGAGTGCTAACAGATATTCAAACAATCCAAACGAGCGCAGGAAACAGAAAAGAGAAGAATGAAAAAACAGGGTACAAACATAAAACAATTACAAGTGGTAGACCTAAGCCTGTCCATGTCAGTAATTACATTAACTGTAAATGGTCTAAACAAACATAAAAGAAAAAAAAAGCAATTTGGATTTAAAAAATAAGTAAATAAAAATATTGCCTACAAGAAATCAGTTTTAAATAAAATGATATTGTTAGAGTAAAAGTAAAATGATGGGAGAAAAAATTTAACCACGATTACACCAACCTAAAGCAAGCTATAATGACAATATTAATTTCAAATAAAGAAGACTTCAGGTAAAGGAAAATTCCCAGGGATAAAGAGGGTATTACATAGAGATAAGGGAGTCAATTCACCAAGAAGATACAGACCATATCCCATGTCCCCAACAAACTTTAAACATTTAAAAGAACTGAAATCATACAAAGTATATTCTTTGGCTGTAATAGAGTTATACAAAAAATCAAGAACATACATCTTGAAAATCCCCAAATATTTGGAAATTAACACATTTATAGCCAGTGGGTTAAAAAGGAAGTCTCAAGAGAAATTACAAAGTATTTTGAACCAAAAGAAAATGAAAATACAACACAACAAATTTTTTGAGCCATAGCTAAAATAGTGACTAGAGTAAAATCTATAGTAGTAAATGCTTGTATCAGAAAAGAATAATGGTCTTAATAATCTAAACTTCCACTTTAAAAAAACAATGAGAGGGACTTCCCTGGTGGTCCAGTGGTAAAGAATCCACCTTCCAATGCAGGGGACACGGGTTTGATCCCTGGTCGGTGAACTAAGATCCCACATGCCACGGGCAACTGAGCCCATGCCACAACTACTGAGCTCATGCACCTCAACGAGAGAGCCTACATGACACAAACTACAGAGCCCACAAGCTCTGGACCCCATGTGCCACAACTAGAGAGACAAAAAACAACCTGCATGCCACAACTAGAGAGAAACCCGTGCACCACAATGAAGAGCCCACGTGCTGCAACTAAGACCTGACACAGACAAAATAAATAATTTAAATAAATAAAATAAATAAATATAAAAAATACTAACAAAAAAAAGGTCCACATCAAAAAAAACTTTAAAAAAAAAATGAGAAAAGTGAACTAAACCTGAAGCAAGCAGAAAGTAAATAGTAAAGAGCTTAATCAATGAAACTGAAAACAGAAACACAAAAGAAAAAGAATTAATAAAAAAAAAAGGAAAAAGAATTAATGAAATCAAAAGCTGGTTCTTTGAAAAGAATCATAAAATTGATAAACCTCAACTTGATAAAAATCACTTATGAAAAACCCAAGCTAAGATCATACTCAATAATTAAAGTCTGAATGCCTTCATCCTAAGATTGTAAAGAAGCCAAGGGATATCCTGACAACTTTTCTTTACCACTGTAATGCAGGTCCTGGTCAGTGCAGCAAGGTAAGAAAAAGAAAAGATGGATAGATTTAAATAATAATAATAATAATAATAATAATAATAGTAATATTCTATTTGCAGACATGATTTGATTGCCTTTGTGAAAATCTCAAGGAAGGTACAAAAATAATTCTAAAACTAATAAGTAAGTTTATCACAAGACACAAGGTCAAGATATATAATCAACTGTATTTCTATAAAATAACAATGAACAATTAAAATAATTTTTTTAAGTTATCATTCATTATAGCTTCCCTAACCACTGCCCCCCACAAAAAAATCATACTCTTAGGTATAAGTACAAAGGATCTGTATTCTGAAAACTATAAACCAAAAATGAAAGAAATTAAAGTAGTCCTAAATAAGTATATATATATATATACTATATTCAGTAATTGAAAAAGTTAATATTGTTAAGATGCCAATTCGCCTGAAACTAATCTTTATATCAAAGGCAATCGCAAGCAAAATCCAAGAAAGAAATTTTATAGATATTGTAAAGCCCATTCTAAAATGTATATGGAAAATCAAAGAAACTGGAACAGTCAAAATAATTTTGGAAAAGAGGGATAAAGTTGAGAATCAGATTTGAAGACTTATTATAAAGCTACAGTAATCAAGATAGCATACTATTGGCAAAACAACAGAAATATAGATTGATGGAACAGAATAAGGAGTCCAGAAATACCTATATCAACACAGTTGTTATTTGAAAAAGGTACAAAGGCAATTCCATTGGCAAATAATAGTCTTCTCAATGAAAGTGCTAGAATTTAATGTCTGTATGTAAAGAAAAAAGAGAACCAAAACCAATACCTTATACTTTGAATAAAAATTATTCAAAATTGATCATGCTTCTAAACAGAAAACAGAAAACTATGTAATGTTTAAAAGAAAATCTTGGTGGCCTTGGATAAAACAAACTTTTCTTATATAAGACACTCCATAAAAGAAAAATAATAAATTTGTATTTCACAAAAATCAATATGTTTATTCTGTAAAAGACATCACTATGAAAATAAAAAGACACATTACAGACTGGGATAAAAATAATCATAAATTACTTATCAGATGAAGGACTTGTCTGAAGAACATATAAAAAAACTCTGAAGACACAATAAACAAGTCATCAAAAAATGGGCAAAAGACCTGAACAATTTAAAGCTAGATGGACAGCAAGTAAGGACATAAAAAGATGTTCAACATCATTAGTAATTATGGAAACAAATTAAAACCACATAAGATACCATTACACATCTATTGGAATGGCTAAAATAAAACTCATAATACCAAGCGCTAGCACTGATGTGAAGCAACTGAAAATCATACATTTCTGGTGGTAATGAAAAATGACAGCTACTCTGAAAAAGAGTTCAGGAATTTTCTTATAAAAGTTAAATGTACCCTTTCCATATGACTCAACAATCACACTCCCAAGTATTTACTCTAGAAAAATGAAAACTTCTGGTCACATAAAAACCTGATAGACTGGGAGTTTGGGACTGACATGTACACACTGCTATATTTAAAATAGATAACCAACAAAGACCTACTGTACAGCACAGGGAACTGATCAATATTCCGTAATATCCTAAATGGGAAAAGAATTTGAAAAAGAATAGATACGTGTATATGTATAACTGAATCACTTTGCTGTACACCTGAAAGTGACACAACATTGCTAATCAAGTATACTCCAAAATAAAATAAAAAAAATAAAATTTTATTTACATGGGTTTTTCAGACTATGAATTTATGCACAAATGAGAAGTCTATCATAATATGAAATATGGGGGAGAATATTTTTGTAAGCATCATGTACACAAATATGTCCCCCAAATATTTTATTTTTCTATATTAAAGGAAGATAATGAATAATTATATATTAGTTTTAAACTATTTAATTTTCAACAGGGAGGAAATAAGGTTTAAAATGATTTTATTCTAGGGAAGTTTTATATTTCCTTAAGCATTTGGTTTGTTTTCTCTTCCAAATTGAGAACTCTATAACAAGTTAGGTTTCGCTTTTTGTAATAATTCTGAAGAAGTTCAGAGTCAAATTTAAAATTATGTTGAATATCATGGCTGGCATTTGTATTGTCATTTTCCTTTGTTCTGACTTTCTATTTTTATTGCATTATTACTTGTATTTATCTTTTATGATAAGCCATTTAAGAAAACTTTATAAAAATGAATTGGGGGCTTCCCTGGTGGCGCAATGGTTGAGAGTCCGCCTGCCGATGCAGGGGACACGGGTTCGTGCCCTGATCCGGGAAGATCCCACATGCCGCGGAGCGGCTAGGCCCGTGAGCCATGGCCGCTGAGCCTGCGCGTCCAAAGCCTGTGCTCCGCGACGGGAGAGGCCACAACAGTGAGAGGCCCACGTCCCACACACACACACACACACACACACACACACACACACACACACACACACACACACAAAGTGAATTGGAAAATATAAATAACTTTAAATAACAAAAAAAATCTACAATTATGTGACTATATATCTGTATAGATATTAAAAAATGAAGTTTCAATCATCCATATATTTCTTAAGTACCTATTTTGGAAATTATGAATACAAAATTAATAAAAGAAAATGTAAGATAGCCATCCATTCCTTCTCTTTATCATATACTCTAGGATATAAACGTTTAAACTAGAAAAAGGTATTATTTTTCTTCAATATATTAATGTTTCTGAAAATCCTACATGATTTTTACAAAACACTTTTTCATATATTTCACATTACGAAGAAACTTCTCATTTGTCCACAAATTTATAGTCTGAAAACCTACATAAATAAGAATATATACTTGTGATTTTTCCTACATAGCTCTTACTGCAATCATGCTTACTCCTGTGATTATTTGTTTAATATCTGCTTCTATTCTAATGAGGGCAGGAACTGTACTTATCTTGTTCATCAATTTCCACATTCCTCTAGAGCAGAGGTCAGTAGACATTTTTTTGTATAGGGCCAGATGATAAATATTTTAGGCTTTGCAGACCATAAGATCTCTCACAACATAGTTCTGATGTTCTAGTGTGAAAATAGCCATAGACGGGGCTTCCCTGGTGGCGCAGTGGTTGCGCGTCCGCCTGCCGATGCAGGGGAACCGGGTTCGCGCCCCGGTCTGGGAAGATCCCACATGCCGCAGAGCGGCTGGGCCCGTGAGCCATGGCCGCTGGGCCTGCGCGTCCGGAGCCTGTGCTCCGCAACGGGAGAGGCCACAGCAGAGGGA
>NC_041218.1:71092712-71119660 GCF_002837175.3 Physeter macrocephalus
TTCATCAATTTCCACATTCCTCTAGAGCAGAGGTCAGTAGACATTTTTTTGTATAGGGCCAGATGATAAATATTTTAGGCTTTGCAGACCATAAGATCTCTCACAACATAGTTCTGATGTTCTAGTGTGAAAATAGCCATAGACAATAAGTAAATGAATGGGTGTTACTGAGTTCCAATAAAGTGTAATTTACAAACACTAGTGGCAGGCCATAGTTTGATGATTCCTGCTATAGAGTTCTGTACGCATTCAATATTTTTGAAACTGAATGAATGAGAATCTTAAATTCAACATAAGACCTAGAGAAAGAACAGATTCCATATTTAACAGCACTAATGGTGGAAGAATTGTTTCTTCTTTTTTTTTAATCACATAATACTTCTGCGTTGAAAATGATATTAAATATTCTAAAAGAAATTAGGACTAAAGTTAATATGCTCATCATTGGCCAATTCTTGATGGTAATACAGTCTAAAGAAATATTATTTTGGTTGTTTGCAATATAACTTCGGTGGTTTGTCATTATGTTTTTCCCTAAAAGGAAAGATAATAAAATTATCATTAAATATTTCAAATCTTAAAAAAAATACCTGTGCATGAAAATTTATACCAGCATTACTTATAATCACCTAAATTGTGAAACAAACTAAATATACTCCTTCAGGCTCAAATATGTTACAGCTATCAAAAAAGAATACTACTCAACCATAAGAACAAACTATTGATATATGCAGGAACATGGGTTAATCTCAAGTGCATTACGCTAAGTGAAAGAAGCTAGACTCAAAAGGATACATATTGTTGATCCCATTGATATTGATATTGTTGAAAAGCCAAAACTATACAGATATAGAAGAAATCAATTATCGCTACGAGTTAGAGGTTGAAAGAGAAAATGACCAAAAAGGTGCAGAGTGAGGTAATTTTTTCAAGGTAAGGAAACTGCTTTGTATTCTTTTTGTACTGGTTGATAATGGACATATTTGTTAAAGCTAACAAAAACGTACAATTTGGATGGATGGCTGGATGGATACTGAGTGTGTTTCAAAACGAAAATAAAATAGTGTTAAACATAAATATCCAAAAAGGGATCAAGTAGGTAATATGTTCTATTTGGGTCAAATTCATTAATTCACTTTTTTTAAAAAAGTGGTGACAGAGTACTTTAAGTTCACCAAGCCTCTGTGTAACACACAGAATCATAATTCTATAAAGCAGTTACAATTAAGGTTGTGGTCAGATGATCAGTTAGGTCTAGAAATAATCACTTGAAAGTTTACTCCCTATAAATGAGAGAAATGAATATAATAACTCAGAAAATAATAAATGTGTATATTTCTACCAAATATTATTCAACACTAAAAAGTTCAAAGGCCAATGATTTAAAAACTCAGAGCACTTGTGAAAACACTCCCTAAACACAAAACATTCCAATTAAATTTCTTCTTCACATAATCTTTCCTTTTTAATTAAAACTACAGTTGGAGCTAAATACCAAGAGTAAATACATGATAATTTTATAAAACTAGGCAACTTATTACATGGATTATCAAATGAACGGCTATTTTCCTTTGGAATTTTTGTGGACCTACTAAAACAACTGTGGTTTTCCAAGCACTGCAACTACTGAGTAAATTTTGTTGTATCTTTCTGTACACCTACTGTACTATTATAACTTCTTCCATCAATTCAAGAGAGAGAAGATGTGTTAAAAGTGTAAACCACAGAGAGGAGATTAACAAAGTTTTCTTGGCTGTTGCCTAGGATAGAGGAAAAAAAGAGAGAAATGGCAACTTTGACTGGAACTTGTTTAAGACATCTGAATGTTTTTAAAGGCAGCTTTGAGATCTTCTCCTTGGCTGGTGACAAAGCAGTCTGGCTGCTGAATTTAGGAACAGCGTACTTACTTGGAAGATTCTGGGACATAGGAAACAAAGTATATATTGCAGGACAGTAACAGATGGAAGTGACATACAAAAAGAATAGTACAGCACTTACAATGATTTTTTTTTTTCTGCTGGCATCTGGGGATGGGTAAGGATATTTAGGGAGGAGTTATTAAAATGGGTTATTAGTGATTCCAAAACCATGTGAAGTACAGTTGTTGAGCAGAACATCTGAAGATTCATACTTATGTCTGCAATGCTTTAGAATTTAAAATAAAGAATTGGCAGAATATGAAGACTAATGAAAACATTCATGCATATACACACAATCTTACATGAATTACTGGGAAATAGTGGGATAAACCATTTTGCTTTGGTCTTAAGAAAAAAAAAGGAACATGTATATACTATTATCAAAAACCTTTTATTCTCTGAACTAAAATCATTTTTTGGACCTCTCAGAGTGCTTTCAAATTTCCTTCCTAAATATGCTATTATATATCCAGTTGAAGGCAGAATATCAATGACTCATTTTTACATAATTAATATCTACCTCAGAATATTACTAAGAGTATGTGACACATAAAAGCATTCAGTGAACATATGTACATATGTATTGATTAGATACATCAATCTAACCAAGAGAGACAATAATTTGCTATTGCTAAAATGCTACATAAGCATTTTTTAAGATAAAGCTGCCATACTGCTACCAATAATATCTAATATTTATTGTGCATTTACTATGTTGCTATAGCTGCGTGAAGAGCATTAATTGCATTGCATGACTTAGGCATCAAACCCTCCATAAATTTGGTTCAGTCTCAATTTATGACAAAGGATACAAAGACATGGAGTAGCAATTATAAATGTACTATATATCTTGGACTGTCTCAAGTCTTATTTCAATTTTTTTAATATAAATTTATTTATTTATTTTTGGCTGTGTTGGGTCTTCGTTTCTGTGTGAGGGCTTTCTCTAGTTGCGGCAAGCAGGGACCACTCTTCATCACGGTGCGCGGGCCTCTCACTATCTCGGCCTCTCTTGTTGCGGAGCACAGGCTCCAGACGCAAAGGCTCAGTAGTTGTGGCTCACGGGCCCAGTTGCTCCACGGCATGTGGGATCTTCCCAGACCAGGGCTCAAACCCATGTCCCCTGAATTGGCAGGCAGACTCTCAACCACTGTGCCACCAGGGAAGCCCCTTATTTCAATTTTGACATTATGTTGGGAAATCATACTCTAATTGCACAACAAAACAATGAGAGAAGTCATATGAAATAATGAATTAAAATACTTCTATTAGATTTGAAGTTTTCAGAATCATATTATATAGTACCCTGGACAATTTTTCATTTTGTTAAATTTTTTTTTTCTATCTTGCTCTCCATTGAAACTCTAGTACTGGGTTTCTATTTGTTTCTTTCTTAGCACTCTGTTCTTTGCTAAACAAACATAAAAACCCCCAAAAAGCTGCATTTGGAAAAAAAATCAACTCAAAGTTGCTGGCGATAGACAGTATATTTCCTAAAGATGTATATTTGTCAAAATTCCAGAACCTGTGAATTTGCTAATTACTTCTTTACATGGCAAAAGGAGCTTTTCAGCTGTGCTTAAGTTAAGGATCTCAAAATGAAAGATTATCCTAGATTATCTTTATCTGGCTGGAGCAAATGTAATCACATGGGCAGTTATCAGAGGGTAGTAGAAGGGTCAGAAAGAGAAAGAGATGTGACAATGGAAGCAGACTGAAGTGATGCTCCTTGAAGATGGAGGAAAGGGCCACAAGCCAAGGAAAGCAGGCAGCCTCCATGTGCTAGAAAAGGAAAGAAAAGCGATCCTCCCCTAAAGCCTTGAAAAAGAATGTAACCATGCTGACACCTTGATCTTAGGACTTCTGACCTTAGGAACTATAAGATAATTTAAAGCGTTGCTTTAAGTCAGGAGGTTTTAAGCCATTAGTAATTAGTTACATTAGCACAGGAAACTACTACATTATGCCATACATTTGTGTGGTAAATAACATCCATAGCTGTCTGCAGAAGTTTCTTTTTAAAAAACCATTCTTGCATAGACTTCAAGATGGCGGAGAAGACAGATGTGGAGATATCTTCCTCCAACAAATACATCAAAAATACATCTACCTGTGGAACAACTCCCACAGAACACCAACTGAACGCTGACAGAAGACCTAAGACTTCCTAAAAGGCAAGAAACGCACACACGTACCTGGGTAGGGCATAAGAAAAAAGAAAAAACAGAGACAAAAGAATAAGGACGGGACCTGCACCTCTGGGAGGGACGGAACCTGCACCTCTGGGAGGGTGCTGTTAAGGAGGAAAAGCTTCCAGACACTAGGAAGAACTTTCACTAGTGGAGACAGGGGGTGGGCAGGGGGGAAGCTTCGAAGCCATGGAGGACAGCGCAGCAACAGGTGTGCAGACGGCAAAGCTGAGAGATTCCTGCACAGAAGATAAGTGCTGACCAGCACTCACCAGCCTGAGAGGCTTGTCTGCTCACCCACCAGGGCAGGTGAGGGCTGGGAGCTGAGGCTGGGGCTCCGGAGGTCAGATCCCAGGGAGAGGACTGGGGTTAGCCGTGTGAACACAGCCTGAGGGGGGCTAGTGCGCCACAGCTAGCCGGGAGGGAGTCTGGGAAAAAGTCTGTACCTGCCTAAGACGCAAGAGACCACTGTTTCAGGGTGTGCAAGAATGGATTCAGAGCACTACCTAAACAAGCTCCAGAGACGTGCGCGAGCCACGGCTATCAGTGTGGACACCAGAGACAGGCATGAAACGCTAAGGCTGCTCCTGCAGCCACCAAGAAGCCTGTGTGCAAGCACAGGTCACTATCCACACCTCCCCTCCCGGGAGCCTGTGCAGCCCGCCACTGCCAGGGTCCTATGATCCAGGGACAACTTCCCCAGGAGAACACACGGCGTGCCTCAGGCTAGTGCAACGTCATCTGGCCTCTGCCGCCGCAGGCTTGCCCCACATTCCATACTCCTCCCTCCCCCGCGGCCTGAGTGAGCCAGAGCCCCCTAATCAGCTGCTCCTTTAACCCCATCCTGTCTGAGAGAAGAACAGACCCCCTCAGTCGACCTAAACGCAGAGACGGGGCCAAATCCAAAGCTGAACCCCAGGAGCTGTGCGAACACAGAAGAGAAAGGAAAATTTCTCCCATCAGCTTCAGGAGCAGCGGATTAAATCTCCACAGTCAACTTGATGTACCCTGAATCTGCTGAAAACCTGAATAGACAACGAATCATTCCAAAATTGAGGTGGTGGACTTTGGGAGCAACTGTAGGCTTGGGGTTTGCTTTCTGCATCTAATTTGTTTCTGGTTTTATGTTTATCATAGTTTAGTATTTAGAGCTTATTATCATTGGTATATTTGTTTATTGGTTTGGATGCTCTCTTACTTTATATATTTATTTATTTATTTTTCCTTTTTCTCTTTTTGTGAGCGTGTATGTGTATGCACCTTTGTCTCATTTTGTCTGCAAAGAATTGCTTTTACCATTTGTCCTAGTTTTCTGCCTGTTTTTTTTTGTATGTTTTTTGGTTTTTTTACTATGGTTTTTAGCTCTTGTTATCATTGGTGGATTTGTTTTCTGGTTTGGTTGCTCTCTTCTTTCCTTCTTTTTTTATTACTTTTTAAAATTTAAAAAAATTTTTTTTATTCTTTATTTTAATAACATTTATTTTATTTTATTTCATTTCATTTATTTATTTTTCTTTTCTCCCTTTTCTTCTAAGATGTGTAGCTGACAGGGTCTTTGTGCTCTGGCCAGATGTCAGGCCTGAACGTGAGGTGGGAGAGCCAAATTCAGGACATTGCTCCACCAGAGAACTACCAGCATGATGTAATATCAAATGGCTAAAGCTCTCCCAGAGATCTCCATCTCAACGCCAAGACCCAGCTCCACTCAATGACCATCAAGCTACAGTGCTGGACTCCCTATGGCAAACAACTAGCAAGACAGGAACACAAACCCACCCATTAGCAGAGAGGCTGCCTAAAATCATAATAAGTTCACAGACACCCAAAAACACACCACCAGACGAGGTCCTGCCCACCAGAAAGACAAGATCCAGCCTCATCCACCAGAAGAGAAGCACCTGTCCCCTTCACCAGGAAGCCTACACAACCCACGTAACCAAACTTAGCCACTGGGGGCAGATACTAAAAACAAGACAAACTACGAACCTGAAGCCAGTGAAAAGAAGACCCCAAATGCAGTAAGTTAATCAAAATAAGAAGACAAAGAAATACACAGCAGATGAAGGAGCAAGGTAAAAACCCACAAGACCAAAAAAATGAAGAGGAAATATGCAGTCTCTCTGAAAAAGAATTCAGAGTTATGATAGTAAACATGATCCAAAATCTTGGAAACAGAATGGAGAAAATACAAGAAATGTTTAACAAGGACCTAGAAGAACTAAAGAGCAAACAAACAATGATGAACAACACAATAAATGAAATGAAAAATTATCTCTAGAAGGAATCAACAGCAGAACAACTGAGACAGAAGAACGGATAGGTGACCTGGAAGAAAAAATATTGGAAATAACTACCACAGAGCAGAATAAAGAATGACAAGAATTGAGGACAGTTTCAGAGACCTCTGGGACAACATTAAATGTACCAACATTCGAATTATAGAGGTCCCAGAAGAAGAAGAGAAAAAAAAGGGACTGAGAAAATATTTGAAGAGATTGTAGTTGAAAACTTTCCTAATATAGGAAAGGAAATAGTCATTCAAGTCCAGGAAGTGCAGAGAGTCAGATACAGGATAAATCTAAGGAGAAACATGCCAAGACACATATTAATCAAACTATCAAAAATTAATTACAAAGAAAAAATATTAGAAACAGCAAGGGAAAAGCAACAAATACCATACAAGGGAATCCGGATAGGGTTAAAAGTTGATCTTTCAGCAGAAACTCTGCAAGCCAGAAGAAAGTGGCAGGACATATTTGAAGCGATGAAAGGGAAAAACCTACAACTAAGATTACTCTCCCCAGCAAGGATCTCATTCAGATTCAACACAGAAATTAAAAACTTTACAGACAAGCAAAAGTTAAGAGATTCAGCACCACCAAACCAGCTTTACAACAAATGCTAAAGGAACTTCTCTAGGCAGGAAACACAAGAGAAGGAAAAGACCTACAATAACAAACCCAAAACAATTAAGAAAATGGTAATACGAACATACATATCGATAATTACCTTAAATGTAAATGGAGTAAATGCTCCAACCAAAAGACACAGATGGGTTGAATGGATACAAAAACAAAACCCATATATGCTATCTACAAGAGACCCAGTTCAGACCTAGGGACACATATAGACTGAAAGTGAGGGGATGGAAAAAGATATTCCAGCTAATGGGAATCAAACGAAAGCTGGAGTAGCAATTCTCATATCGGACAAAATAGACTCTAAAATAAAGACTATTACAAGAGACAAAGAAGGACACAACATAATGATCAAGAGATCAATCCAAGAAGAAGATATAACAATTGTAAATATTTATGCACCCAACATAGGAGCACCTCAATACATAAGGCAAATGCTAACAGCCATTAAAGGAGAAATCGACAGTAACACAATCAGAGTAGGGGACTTTAACACCCCACTTTCACCAATGGACAGATCATCCAAAGTGAAAATAAATAAGGAAACACAAGCTTTAAATGACATATTAAACAAGATGGACTTAATTCATATTTATACGACATGCCATCCAAAAACAACAGAATACACTTTTTCTCAAGTGCTCATGGAACTTTCACCAGAATAGATCATATCTTGGGTCACAAATCAAGCCTTTGTAAATTTAAGAAAACTGAAATCATACCAAGTATCTTTTCCACCCACAACACTATGAGACTAGATATCAATTACCAGAAAAAAAATTTTTTTAATAAAAATACATGGATGCCAAAAAATACACACTAAATAACCAAGAGATCACTGAAGAAAACATACAGGAAATCAAAACAATACCTGGAAACAAATGACAATGAAAACACGATGACCCAAAACCTGTGGGATGCAGCAAAAGCAGTTCTAAGATGGAAGTTTATAGCAATACAACCCTTCCTCAAGAAACAAGAAACATTTCAAATAAACAACCTAAACTTAAACCTAAAGCAATTAGAGAGAGAAGAGCAAAAAAACACCAAAGTTAGCAGAAAGAAAGAAATCATAAAGATCACATCAGAAATAAATGAAAAAGAAATGAAGGAAATGATAGCAAAGATCAGTAAAACTAAAAGCTGCTTCTTTGAAAAGATAAACAAAATTGATAAATCATTAGCCAGACTCATTAGGAAAAAAAGGGAGAAGACTCAAATCAATAGAATTAGAAATAGAAAAGGAGAAATAACAACTGACACTGCAGAAATACAAAGGATCATGAGAGATTACTACAAGCAACTATATGCCAATAAAATGGACAACCTGGAAGAAATGGGCAAAAATCTTAGAAAAGCACAACCTTCCGAGACTAAACCAGGAAGAAATAGAAAATATAAACAGACCAATCACAAGCACTGAAATTGAAACTGTGATTAAAAATTTTCCAACAAACAAAAGTCCAGAACCAGATGGCTTCATAGGCGAATTTTATCAAATGTTTAAAGAAGAGCTAACACCTATCCTTCTCAAACTCTTCCAAAAGATAGCAGAGGGAGGAACAGTCAAACTCATTCTACGAGGCCACCATCACCCTGATACCAAAACCAGACAAAGATGTCACAAAGAAAGAGTACTACAGGCCAATATCACTGATGAACATAGATGGAAAAATCCTCAACAAAATACAAGCAAACAGAATCCAACAGCATATTAAAAGGATCATACACCATGATCTAGTGGGGTTTATCCCAGGAACACAAGGATTCTTCAATATATGCAAATCAATGTGAAACACCATATTAACAAATTGAAGGAGAAAAACCATATGATCACCTCAATAGATGTAGAAAAAGCTACTGACAAAATTCAACACCCATTTATAATAAAAACCCTACAGAAAGTAGGCATAGAGGGAACTTACCTCAACATAATAAAGGCCATATATGACAAACCCGCAGCCAACATCATTCTCAATGGTGAAAAAATGAAACCATTTCCTGTAAGATCAGTAACAAGACAAGGTTGCCCACTCTCACCACTACTATTCAACATAATTTTTGGAAGTTTTAGGCACAGCAATCAGAGAAGAAAAGAAATAAAAGGAATCCAAATCAGAAAAGAAGTAAAGCTGTCACTGTTTGCAGATGACATGATACTATACATAGAGAATCCTAAAGATGCTACCAGAAAACAACTAGAACTAATAAATCAATTCGGTAAAGTAGCAGGGTACAAAATTAATGCAAAGAAATCTGCTGCATTCCTATACACTAATGATGAAAAATCTGAACGAGAAATTAAGGAAACACTCCCATTTATCATTGCAACAAAAAGAACAAAATATGTAGGAATAAACCTACCTAAGGAGACAAAAGACCTGTATGCAGAAAACTATAAGACACTGATGAAAGAAATTAAAGATGATACCAACAGATAGAGAGATATACCATGCTCTTGAATTGAAAGAATCAACATTGTGAAAATGAGTATACTACCCAAAGCAATCTACAGATTAATGCAATCCCCATCAAACTACCAATGGCATTTTTCACAGAACTAGAACAAAAAATTTCACAATTTGTATGGAAATCAAAGGACCCTGCATAGCCAAAGCAATCTTGAGAAAGAAAAATGGAGCTGGAGGAATCAGGCTCCCGAACTTCAGACTATAGTACAAAGCTACAGTAATCAAGACAGTATGGTACTGGCACAAAAAAAGAAATATAGATCAATGGAACAGGATAGAAAGCCCAGAGATAAACCCATGCACATATGGTCACCTTATCTTTGATAAAGGAGGCAAGAATATACAATGGAGAAAAGACAGCCTCTTCAATAAGTGGTGCTGGGAAAACTGGACAGCTACATATAAAAGAATGAAATTAGAATACTCCCAAACACCATACTCAAATATAAACTCAAAATGGATTAAAGAGTTAAATGTAAGGCCAGATACTATAAAACTCTTAGAGGAAAACATAGGCAGAACACTCTATGACATAAATCACAGCAAGATCCTTTTTGACACACCTCCTAGAGAAATGGAAATAAAAACAAAAATAAACAAATGGGACCTAATGAAACTTAAAAGCTTTTGCACAGCAAAGGATACCATAAACAAGACCAAAAGACAACCCTCAGAATGGGAGAAAATATTTGCAAATGAAGCAACTGACAAGGGATTAATCTCCAAAATATATAAGCAGCTCTTCCAGCTCAATATCAAAAAAACAAACAATCCAAAAATGGGCAGAAGACCCAAATAGACATTTCTCCAAAGAAGATATACAAATGGCCAACAAACACATGCAAAGATGCTCAACATCACTAATCATTAGAGAAATGCAAATCAAAACTACAATGAGGTATCATCTCACACCAGTCGGAATGGCCATCATCAAGAGGTCTACAAACAATAAATGCTGGAGAGGGTGTGGAGGAAAGGGAACCCTGTTGCACTGTTGGTGGGAATGTAAATTTATACAGCCACTATGGAGAACAGTATGGAGGTTCCTTAAAACACTAAAAATAGAACTACCATAAGACTCGCTATCCCACTACTGGGCATATACCCTGAGAAAACCATAATTCACAAAGGGTCATGTACCACAATGTTCATTGCAGCTCTATTTACAATATTCAGGGCACGGAAGCAACCTAAGTGTCCATCGGCAGATGAATGGATAAGAAGATGTTGCACGTATATATATATAATGGAATATTACTGAGTCATGAAAAGAAATAAAATTGAGTTGTTTGTAGTGAGGTGGATGGACCTAGAGACTGTCATAGACAGCAAAGTAAGTCAGAAAGAGAAAAACAAATACCATATGCTAACATATATATATGGAATCTAAAAAAAAAAAAAAAATGGTTCTGAAGAACCTAGGGGCAGGACAGGAATAAAGACACAGACGTAGAGAATGGACTTGAGGACACGGGGTGGGAAAAGGGTAAGCTGGGACAAAGTGAGAGGATGGCATGGACATATATACACTACTAAATGTAAAATAGCTAGTGGCAAGCAGCCGCACAGCACAGGGAGATCAGCTCTGTGCTGTGTGTCCAGCTAGAGGGGTGGGATAGCGAGGGTGGGAGGGAGACACAAGACGGAGGAGATATGGGGTTATATGTATATGTATAGCTGATTCACTTTATTATACAGCAGAAACTAACATACCATTGTAAAGCAATTATTATCCAATAAAAATGTTTAAAAAAACCCCAACATTTTTTATGTTAATTTACATCAGCAGAGAATCCTCCATAGAATGACCAACAGTAGCCATACCCATTACATTTTGATAGACTGCATTCTTTGAACATATTTATATGAAAAAAACTACACTTTGTCAACATCAGCAATAAAATCATAAGGTTATAAATCAAAGGAAATGTTAAATTTTTTAGGTTTCTTTAAAGAAAAATATAAGCCACAGCAGTATATAAAGTTTTAGTCAAATGAAATGTTACAATAATAACTTGATAAGTATATTGCACTATACAGACTACAAGTCCTCAGCCCATGTTGCACATTAGCATCACCTGGGGAATTCTAGAGATTAAACTCCATTTCCTGACCCTACCCTGAGAGACTCTGATTTAACTGGTATGGGGTAAGACCCAGACATTTGTATGTCTTCAAAGGCCTGCAGGTGATTTCAATATTCAGTGAGGCAGGGCTGGGAACTTGCAATGTAATCTTTTATACCAGTCTATAACCTTTAATTAGTAATAAAATTTTATTGAGAGAGGTAAAATGTTCATAGTTACAACAATATAAGAAGGCAACAAATACATTATAGAGGAGTGTATCTGTTATGCTCTATATTATATTGGAGGATGCTATGCTTCACATATATCACTAATGGCAGATTTATTGATCTAGCCATATGTGTTTGTGTAATTTTTCTAATCTCATTAGGTGCTTATGTGGCAACTATTGTTATTCATTGGTTGAGGTATGTAGGAATTATTTTAAAGAAAATATCACATTTAAGTTTAAGACTTTCTTAAAAGAGAAAAAACTGAATACTAACTATAGACCTCAAAAACATATTTACTTTCCAAAGTAAAATATAGTAATATGCATAAACAACATCCATTAAAATGTTCTAATAAAAAAATAGAATCTGTTTTGTTATCACCACAATCAAATTTACAGATGTAAGAATATACAAATAATGCTAAACAGGTCAAACTGTTGAAGTTTGTTAATCTTTATGTGTTTTCAAATCTCCAGCTTCAAGGTGTAAAAAAAACAAATTATGTGGTATCAAGTGCACCAAAACAAAAACACAAACTTAATGGCATGGAATTGACAGTTTTCACTGCTATAATACAAGCTTTTTCATTACGGTACTTTTTTTTTTTTTCAAACTGACATTCCCTTTGAAAATAAGGGAACACTTTTCCCAAATCAAAAAAAGCAAGCATAAATTATTAAATTAATTCAAAGATGTGATATTTGCTGTTCCACAACCTATGTGTAATTATCTTCCTCTACATACCTAATGACGTCATGGCACTTTTATACTAAGAAACATTTAGAAATAGTATAAATAATATTAGCAAACCAAAGAGCAGTGATTATATCCTTCAAACAAATATAAATTATTTTTTAAATCAGACCATTCTGTTTACAGTAAATAACTTACACAGATTTTTAATCTATTCCATATACAATCCATACACATACACAGAAACAATGTAATTAATCTCTAATGAGCAACAGAACTAGGGTAATTTTGATTATCATCAGTATTTATTTCTCAATCTGTAAACCTAATGTTCAATTGCTAGAAAGGAGGGTAAACATTTACCACTGAATAATAAATAAAAACATATATAATCCATACTCTGTGTTTGTTTAATAAAATCTCTGACATCTAGCTGAAATACATTATTTCAGATTCTTCTATCATTGGCCAACTAATTGGTGTTAGGCAACCTTAAAAGGGAAAACAGGAGAAATACTTTCTCCTGAACAAATTACATCAATGATTATATGCCTGAAATCATTTTCAGTAGTATTAAAAAGTTTAAAAAGTTTAAAAGTTTATGAAATATATAAGGGTTTATTAGGAATTTTTTAGGAGATGGGGGGCTGAGGTAAATAAACCACAGTAAAATTTCTTGTTTCAACAGAAAATGATTTAAGAAATAAGTACAGATTGTCACTGTGGTTTATAAACATCATTTCAATAACATCTTAATAAATCAGCCCACTGGGGACAAAACCCCTCTGTAACAAAGTGTTAAACAGATCAAATATTTCATAAATTATCCAACAGAAAACTCCAGTGTTAACCAAAATAATGCGTAGGTAGATAGGACTTCAGAGAGCATCTACTCCATTCCTCATTTTAAGGAGAGGAAATTGATACTCAAAGAATTATATTTATAATTTTCATAGCAAATTTCATTACTAGTGAAGCATCAGTCCTGGCTCGCCGATTTCCACTTCAAGACCCTACTCACCCATAGCAATTTTTAATCAGTTAGAACTCACCCAAAGTTTAATTGTGACTTGTGCCAAGTTTTTCTTCTCCTTACCCTTTCGAACTTCTTGAGCCAACCCTTTGTCCCTCCACTTTCAACACACCTTAAGTCAAAAAATTCAAAATGAAAAAGGGCCCTAAAGAAAGACTTTATCAGAGAAGACTGATAAACATTGAACCGCCAGGGAAGTCCCTAAAACTGCACTCCCGCTGCAGGTGGTGTAGGTTCAATCCCTGGTGGGGGAACTAAGATCCCACATGCTGAGCAACCCAAAAAAAAAAAGACTTGATAAGAAAATCCTCAATCACATGAGTTGGCTCAAGTTTTACACAATGAGGACATTATTGCCTCAATCTCCAAGTGTCAAGGCACCAGTTCCCCATCTCAAGAATGCAGGGTTCCTCCATCATTTTGATTTGCTGCCAGCCGTGTGGACTTCATCTTGAGCTTAGTTTTGGTTTTTGTTGATATATAAGGAATGGAGATTTCCCTGTTTACACCTAATGGGAGTGAAAATGGTCTCCCACAGGCTTCTCTTAAGAGTGTAAACAAATTTCCCAGAAGCCTCCAGAAAATTTCTCCTTGCATCCCAACAGCCAGAATTCAGTCATGCCCTAAAGCAATCATGAGCAAGGGAGTGAAGATTATCTTTAGACTAACTAGTACATCTCTGGGACAAAGGACAGGGTGGTTTTCCCTATGAAACATGACTTTTTACAACAGGATACTGAACAACATTTCAGTTCTGCTAGAAAAGAAGGGGATCATGGTTGCCAAGTAGTCAGCTCTCAATGTTAATTACTCCTTAGCTGCAAATTTCCATACACAGCTTTATTGCCTTATTTTCAAAACTTCCAGCCCTACCTACATGCTTCTATCCCTTCCCTAAAGGAAAAGACCCAAAGTCTCATATGATCCCCGCATCAAGCTCCAAGTCCAGTATCTTCAGGTAATAGCCATTATCCCCAGTAGGTCCAAATTGCTTAGTGAACTCTATCTATATGATAAAGTATCTACTCCTTCATATTTACACACCAATCGATGGTGGAGTAAGACCAGAAAGCAGCTATAAAATGCCGGATAGAGGATCAATAAAAAGCAATCAAAGGTAATCACGGGTCCAAAGCATGCTCATATCCTTTCCCTGGACAGGGAAGGAGCAGATTTCCAGGTTTGGGAAAGGAACAAGTTCTTGGGGGGCCCCACATTTCTGCTTTCTGAAAGGCTTATTACCCTCACCCATTTTCCTCAATGGACACATTGCTGAATGTGTCTATCAGACAGGCTCTAAGAAAGATTTTTAATGTCTAATTTTAGCCTATAATTTAATAATTTTTTCTCATGTACAAAAAAGTTGGAAATGAAGTATTTATTTATGTGAAAGCTCTTCTTTCATAATTTCCACTTTTCAGAAAAGGTTTTACAGTCACAATTTGGAGGGGACGGCATAGTTATTAGTCAATAAAAAGAAAACCTTTTTTTAAAATAAATTTATTTATTTTAATTTTTTATTTTTGGCTGTGTTGGGTTTTCGTTGCTGCGCGCGGGCTTTCTCTAGTTGCGGCAAGCGGGGACTACTCTTCGTTGCAGTGCGCGGGCTTCTCATTGCGGTGGCTTCTCTCATTGTGGAGCATGGGCTCTAGGCACGTGGGCTTCAGTAGTTGTGACCCGCGGGCTCAGTAGTTGTGGCTCACGGGCTCTAGAGCACAGGCTCAGTAGTTGTGGTGCATGAGCTTAGCTGCTCCACGGCATGTGGGATCTTCCTGGACCAGGGATCGAACCTGTGTCGCCTGCATTGGCAGGCGGATTCTCAACCACTGCGCCATCAGGGAAGCCCAAAACCTTTCTTTTTTCAATTTCATAGTGATAGCAAAGTTAAATACAAAATTTCAAATAACTTTAATTGGTATCACCAAATATTATTCAATGATACAGAGACTAAATGACAAAGATAAGGTTTACTTTCCTCAGGTATTACCGTCTTGCTACCTACTTTATTACTTTAGGTCCACCGAGCATATGGACCATATGATTTCCTTTCTGTTTTATTCATATGTGTTTAACTAGTCATGGTACACTGAAAACACACACTCAGTCACTAAGCAAATTTCTAGGGGATTTTCTGTTCCCGAAACTTGAACCTCAAGATAATATTTCTGGATTACAGCCCAATAAGCACATTTACATTCTTTTGTTTAGTTTAGACAGAAAGACATTTTATTAACATTTTAATAATCCATGCTACAACAGAAAAAAACACACAAAATGGGGCATTTTCCTGAATCCTTTTCATGCCTGTTTTCAGCTAATTAATTTTTTAACTATTCTAACTATTTCATTTTTCTGTTAATCTTAAAAGATCTAAAGCAACTCATTAAACCAAGAGCAAGTATCAACAGTATTCAGCTCAATTATAGCTATCATGAAGGAAATATAGATACATAAAACATCAAAAAACTCCTTAAGGCTCCATATAAAGAGAAATACGATGGCGACTTGGTATACATATACACAATCTGGTAGTTTGGAGGGCACATGGAATGGAGAGGAATTTAATAATTCCTTAAAAACTGAGGAGTTCATGAAGAAGATACACAGATTGATGAGAGGCTGGAGAGCTGAATCTTTTCCACAGAAAAAAAACCAGGAAAAGCATTAGGAAGAACCTGGAGGTTTATATGGCTGAAGCAGACACTTGTATAGAGATTAGTAAGCGTGTGTAAAAGCTGGGAAGTGCAAATACCCAGGATGAGCACTTCAGGCTGCAATGTGATCTAGTTTGTTATCTTAGATAAATGAGGAGCTGCATCAATGTGAGGAGAAGATGCAAGATTTTGGACAAAGTCATTATTTCCATCTTTAAGTAATCTTTATTTTGTGCTATTTTATAGCTAGGGAAATGAGAACAAAAGTGTGGTATGAGACAAAGATAAGACAAGACCAGGGAGTACCGTAAAAAAGATTAGTATCAAAGTACATGTTCAATGACACAGATATTCTTATGGTTTAAAAACCATACTCAGTGATTGAAATGGTTATTATATATCTATGTATATATAAAACATTCAAAAAATGTATCATATAGTATTGTAGTTGTTAATGTTACAGGCTTAGAAATCAGACTGGCTTGAGAGTCTATTCTACATCCGCCTCTGATAGCAGCATGACCATGGCCCACTTATAGAAACTCTCTGAGCCTCAGTTTCCTCATCCACGGTGATAACCCCCGATAGGGTCATTGTAAGCATATTAGCTAATGAACCTAGAGACCTAAATTCAGTGTCAAAACAGCGTAGTCCCTCAGTAAATAATAATATTTATCATCATCTGCCCAACTTCTCAAAAACAGTATAAGCTATATATTAAATTGCATTTACTTTTATGCACATTTCAAAAGAAGTATCTCATTTTATAAAGACAATCTGAAGATTATTACAATTGTGTCTTTTTTTCAGTCCAAATGAATTTTATGAATAATAATTGACAAATATACATCAGGTCTTTCAGCTCCTTGACAAGTTCCTTCATAAGTTCAAAGAACCATTATTTCAGCTCTTCTAGCCATAATAATCAAAAGAGAAGAAAAATAGAAAAAGCAGAAAAAAAGGCAAATTAAATGCAACTGCATGACTCGCATGCAAACATTTAGTATTCTGCAATATCATTCAGCATCTCCTGGCCCCTGGTGGATAGATACACATGAATAATCTTATGTACGTTTCAATGGCTGCAATTTCTTCTCTTTGGTGGATATAGGTCATCAGGACTAGGGTAAATCTCAGCAAGAGTGTGGCTGAGCCTATCTCACTAGCAGCCAGTAGAGTAACAAGGGAAGATATCCCCTAATGGTGAATAAAAGCACCACAAATGTATTGATAGAAACCTGAGGACTCACAGAAGTCAAGTAGGAACGGGAGAGCCAGTTTGCTGTGACCAGATCTCATTTAATAATCACAGAGACAATAAGTACCCAAGAAAAATGCATAATGTGCATTCATTCCCTCCCAGACAATAATATTGTCTGGAAAATTGTGGCTACATATTTACCATCTGGCAACTGGGAAACATTAGCAGTCAAGCAGCTAGATGTTTGAGCAAGAGCTACCACATACCGGCATGGAAAATCTGAATCAGCAACAAAGCCAGAAGCATACGTCCTGCCAAAGAATGAATATTCATAGTGTTGCCAATACCATACGGGTTGAATTAAACACAAATGCAAACAACTGTTACAATTTCACATTGATATTCTGCCTGACAGCAACATCAAAGATCAAAACATAGCATGATATAGGATAATTCATCAAGAGTACGTATACAGTTAGCATGAGGAAATAAATCAGAGACTAGCAGTAATCTACAGAGGAATGGCCTTTCTGAGTGGGAAAGAATACTGTAAAAGAACAGAATACAGATAACGCAGGAAAGTAGACAAGGTCAACAGGCTTTGGAAATCCCTTACAAAGATGAAACTGCGTTAGCCTTTCGAATCTGAATATGTTGATTTCCATCTTTCTCAACTCTCTTAAAATGTATTTATCGCTACCCTGAAACCATTCAACATTAAGTATCAGTAGAGGGACTCTGCTGATAGTAAATACATATTTCCAAATCTCTCATACAATAATTCTTTGGTTTACCATAGTCTATATCAAGATCAAATTTAAAGGTTCAAACACAGAAAACTAAACTTTCAAACATGAGGCTAAAATGAAAGTTCATCCAAACATATAAATGTCAAATCAGCCTGCAGACACGTAAACCAGATGTTTCCCTGCTGGCATATACATTTACCCTGATGAGGTTCTGCTCTCACTGTTCCCACTGTTTCATTTCAAGGTGTCCAGGCAAAGTTAAGCTAGATACCTATTTTTAATTGTTGACTTTTAATAGAGGACATCTCTAACTTGTAAATACTGCTTCAAATAATGTATAATGCAGGGAAATTAGGATTTTAATCTCTTGTAAGCATCAGAAACAATGAATTAATAAGTACAGTGCAGTTTGGATCATGGTGTTACAAAATGAATCAAGTAACTGTAATTAAACCATACACATTCCTCAATAGATTTATTCTATTTGGCTTCCTCTGGATAGCCAACAATAAAAAGAAATCTTCCAAAAAACAGGTCTGATCATGCTATTACTCCAGTTGTAAACTTTCAAAACCCTCCCTTGTCTTTAGAAACAGCAATTTTCAGTGTGGCTTTTGGGGCCAGCTTCAATCTGGCAATCTCACAGCGCAGAACAGAGGTCTTTCCAACGTTTCCAAGAATGGGGAGGACCCTTTTCAACTTCAGAATTGCTCATAGACTATATGCCACCCAGCATGATTACAGAACTTTCAGTGTTTATCACTTGAACCATGCATAATAATAATGAATTTAGTAATGTCTTTATCAATTATAATGTCTACATATATCTGAAAATAATATGTATAATTATCATCTACACAAAATTCTGAGAGCAGAATAGGTTTGAAGATCTCTGTAGTGGCTTTATGTCTCATGGTTGAAGAACCACTCCTAAAGTGAAATGAATAAGAAATTAGGAATTCCCTGGGCACTGCTGTCACTCCATTGCCTAGCACTATGCTTGCAGGAAGAGTGTTCATATTTATGTGCTAACAGAATGAACTACTTAAGATCACAGTTTCAGCTGTAGTTACCAAGCTTTGAGGCTTTGCTTTAGTTGCTTCCTCTAGTGGACTGGCTCACCTGGGTATCCACAAGGCTCTGTCCCTCAGCTCCTTCAAGCCTCTGCTTAAATTCCACCCTTTTAGTGAGGCAAACCCCATGCGGGATTCTCAAGGCCCCCCTAACTTAGTCCACTGCATTTCCTTTCTTCTAGCACTAATCACTTTCAACCATTCTCTAAATTACTATAGAATTTTTTTTGTATTATTTTTTTCTTTGTCTCCCACCCACTAGAAGGCAAGCTCCACAAGTGCAGAGATTTTCTGTGATTTCAGATTCTAAAACAATGCCTGGCATAGTGACTTTTAAAAAAATGATTAAATCTTTAGATAAATCCTGTCCTTTTGTTGATTCTGATTGTTCCTCTGTAAAAAAAAAAAAAAACAACAACAAAAACAAAAGGGATAATACCTCTCCTACTCAATTTACAGACTGGCTTGAGGATCAAGTGAATGTGATCTCATCATTGTTCTGAAATTTACATAATCAAACTTGTAACTCTTTCACATGGGATGCTGCAGGTGAAGAGTGTGAGAGAAGTGAGGCTTCCCCTCTCTCCTACAGGCCTACAGTTGGTCCTCAGCCAGACACAGTTCAATTCATGAACATGACTGTATTCATTTCATTGACATAACTGATAGTTGTAACTATAAAGATAGGCTATATGTTTTAATTACAAATTATAAGCCAGCCTGCTTCAACTTGGAACTTTTTTACCTAAAATACCTTTAGTTTCCCAGCTGAGTTGAGCATGATTCTCTACAATCATAGGTATGATGGTTAGGCTTGGCTAGGCTAAGGTGCTCAGTTGTTTGGCAAACACTAGTTCAGATGCAGCTGTGAGGTATTTTTCAGACATGATTAACATTTACAATAAGTTGATGTTATGCAAAGCAGATTATCCTCCATAATGGGTGGGCCTCATCCAATCAGTTTAAGGCCTTAAAGAGCAATGACTGAGGTTTCACAAAGAAGGAATTTTTCCTCAGGACTAAGACCTAAAAATCCTGCCTGAACTGCCTGCCTGCCCTACAGATTTCAGACTTGCTGATTCCCACAATCAAGTGGCACTCTCTCTCTCTCTCTCTCCCCCCACCCCACATATATTCTGTTGGTTCTGTTTCTCTGTAGAATTCTAATACAATAAAGTTCTAAAACTGAAGTTTTAGAAACAATGCTAGTGACATATCTTCTTAAAAAGCAACATGCACAATTTCATTGTTATTGCTTATGGAAATTACTTTAATGTACTTAATGCACAGATTTTAAGTGTAAAGTTTAGTGAGTTTTGACAAACCCAACTGTATATCCACCATCCCCATCAATACACAGAACATTTCCATCACCCCTCTTGCCATTTTCCACTGTTCTGATTTCTATTACTACAGATTAGTTCTGCCTGTTATAGAACTTCATATACAAGAATTCACACAGTGGGTACTTTTTTTTTTATGCTTGGCTTTTTAATTAATTAATTTATTTATTTATTTATTTATTTATTTATTTTTGGCTGTGTTGGGTCTTCATTTCTATGTGAGGGCTTTCTCTAGTTGTGGTAAAGCAGGAGCCACTCTTCATTGCGGTGCGCGGGCCTCTCATTATCGCAGCCTCTCTTGTTGCGGAGCACAGGCTCCAGACGCACAGTCTCAGTAGTTGTGGCTCACGGGCCTAGTTGCTCCGCGGCATGTGGGATCTTCCCAGACCAGGGCTCAAACCCGTATCCCCTGCATTAGCAGGCAGATTCTCAACCACTGGGCCACCAAGGAAGCCCCAGTGGGTACTCTTTTGAAAATGGTTTCTGTTGCTTAACAGTGTATTTCAGATTCAACCATGTTGTCATGTGTATCTATAAATTTAGTTTTTAACTTTTATGTTTAGGTTTCTGATCACCTTGAATTTTTGTATTAGGTGAAAAGTGGACGTTGAAGTTAACTGCTGACTGGTAACTCTTCCCAACTGCTCTAGAACAACTTGTTGAAAAGATTTTCCTTCCCATATCAAATCACCTGAGGTCTTTGCAAAAATCAATTCACTATATATGTGTGTCTATTTTTAGACTGTTGTTCAATTCCTCTTTCTTACACCAGTTCCATATAGTTTTAATTCTGTAGTCTTATGAGTCTTTAAGTCAGTTGGTATGAGTTATCCAATTTTATTATATTAAAAAATAATCACAGCTATTCTAAGTTGCATTTCCATATAAATTTGAGAATCAGTTTGTCATTTTCAAAAATAAAGGCCTGTTGCTATTTTGACTGGGATTGTACTGAATTAAAGCCCAATTGGTAGAAAACTCTCAACTTGTCAATCCAGGAACGTGATATGTATCTCCATTTATTTAGGTATTATTTAATTTCAGTAATATTTTGTAGTATTAAGTGTAGAGATCTTGAAAATTTTTCTAAATTAGTATTCCTAAGTCTTTTGTGTTTTATCATGCTACTGTAATAATTTAATTTTTAACTTTAGTTTCCAAGTTTTTGTTGCTAGAATATGAAAATAAAATTTTTCTGTAATGACCTTATATTTTAAAAAGCAATATTTCTCCACAGTTAGTTAACTATGGGACTTCTTCATAAAATACATATTAAAAACTCATGAAATTAATATTCTACGTAGCAAAATGTAGAAAAACTTGCTTTACTTCTAAGGTACATTTTGCTTCAGTAAACAACTCTATATTTATAATTTGTGATACACTAATGCTCTCAACCACAAAGTCTCCCATAGATCAAAAAATATAAACTTTATGATGATAATTTTATATCTTATGTTGCTGCTCTTACAAGCTTAGGAAGAAGTGGAATAAACACTCTAGTATAAATGCCATAATTATAAAAGATGTCAAATGTCAATCTTGTTTTTTAAAAACAATCTTTATAAATCAGTGCAGTAGCACTGCTTTTGCAGAGGCAGGGCACAAAGATCTCAAGGTACAACTCCTCCATGTGCTTTTCCCCTCGGTGTGAACAGGGCCAATTCATTCAGCATTTTATTCATTTATGCAGGATTCTCTCCCCTGCTCTCTTTTGGAATTTAGAACTCTCCCAACCTCTTCACCACCAATACCAACTTTCTTCTCCTTCAACCAAATAGCAGTGAATCTGAGTTTTCATACTTTGTTGCTGATTGATTTCAATAAAACTGAAATATATCTATGGTAAAATTTAGCAGGAGCAGGCAATTTAAGCCTTAATAATAGAATTAAACACCTGTTCACCTATGTTAAAAAAAACATTAGCAAGCAGATGGGGAACTACGATGATAGAAAGGGACAAACTGGCCTTTAAATCATATCGGGATTTTAACTGGAGGAAATCTAATTTAGGCTTTTAAGCTATGCTGTAAAGCAGAGAGGACTGTGAACCTAGGTCTTCATTGTCCAGACACAACACTATTGTCCTGAGATACACAACATAGGGGCCGTCTCCAAGTCGATGAGACAGGGCGCTTTTATCTCTGGCTTCTAGAATATGGAGCCCACTCTGTCCAAGTAGAATATGGAGGGCTCATTGGACTCTTATAGACCACCCCTACTCTGCCCCCAAGGAGATGATTTTTTTTTTTTAAAGGAACTAATTTTTTTTTCTCTTAATTTGTTTTTGGCTGCATTGGGTCTTTGTTGCTGCGCGTGGGCTTTCTCTAGTTGCGGCAAGCAGGGGCTACTCTTCATTGCGGTGCACAGGCTTTTCATTGCAGTGGCTTCTCTTGTTGCAGAGCATGGGCTCTAGGCGCACAGGCTTCAGTAGTCGTGGCACACAGGCTCAGTAGCTGTGGCTCGCGGGCTCTAGAGCACAGGCTCAGTAGTTGTGGCGCACGGGCTTAGCTGCTCCACGGCATGTGTGATCGTCCCAGACCAGGGCCCGAACCCGTGTCCCCTGCATTGGCAGGCGGATTCTTAACCACTGTGCCACCAAGGAAGCCCTCCTCAAGGAGATTTTATACATATACATACACACTTTTGTTAATGCTTATTTCTCAAGTCTCAAGCTCCCTTACCAATGTCTATCCACATCCTTTTTGCCTCTTAACCTTTCCCTAAATTTGATTACAAAGCTTCTAACAAAGTAGCACAACATGGAGCTACAAGCCATCTGTCAACACAAACATATAACTGTTTTATCAGAAAAAAGAAAAATCTATAGGAAATTTTTCACCACCCAGAACAAGTTAGGCAAAAAAGAAAACTAATTTTGGATTTACTTCTTACATGTTTTATTTTGCTGCAGTTCTCATGAATAAGTTTTTGTTTCTCTGTGTCTGTTTTAATTTTTTTTAATCAATTGAGTTGCAGGATTATAAAGTATACTTTCCCTTAAGGTCAAGATAAAGAGGATACCACAGACAAGATGACCAGATTGAACAGTAGTCAGTAGTCTGATCCACCTTAATACTTAGAAACTTATGCAAACTTGGAAATTATGCTCTGAGTTTAAAACCATTTGGTTTGTTTCCTCTCTGGTGTTTTTTTTTTGGCTGGGGGGGGGGCGCCTTAAAGAATATGGCATATTTTCCAGGAATGTTTTTGGGGAGGTGGCATCTGGGAATCAGTGGGGTAAGAGACTGGAATAGAGATTTTGCAGTTTGAGACATCTCCCCAGATCATCCTGATGCGTTCCTGCACCACCACTATTATTACCTCACCCCCACAAAGACTCATGGGGGTAAATTATAAAAAAAAAAAAAAAAAAAAAGCATGAAAAACACTGTTTACAACAGTTCTTTATAATACACAATTAAGAGCCCAACCCAAAACAAAGTAAGCTATACAATGATCCCTGAAAGCAAAGATAAGATAAGCAGATAATTAAGGTGAATGCTATTAAAAAAACCATGTTCTGGTTCCCTAGTGTTCTCTGGAATGTATCTCACTAAGCCAATTCTGGCAGTGAAACACAGCAAGCATCTAAGAACAATTCCTTCTGGAACCAAGTATATCCATAGAGATTTTGCTTTATTTTTTTAACAGGGTTAATTTTTTAACTAACTTAAACTTTTATTCAGTTTCTCTGAAAACTTAAAACTGTTTTTCTAATACAGCCCCACCTGCAGCTGATCAAGGTAGCCCAGGTCAGGAAATTATCTATCTAGGTCTTGATGATGCCACAGCCAGTATGAGATCCAACTGCACCGAGAGGAACATCTCCCAGAAGAGCAGAGAATGGCCTCAGCCTCCCACATTTAAAATGATGCAGAACAAGTCCTAGGAAGTCCTTAACTTCATTCCAGCCACAAGGCAGGTCTGAGAAAATGCAGTGATATTGAGAAAGGAAGGGGGCAGGGCACAACCTTTAAAAGAATGACACAGCTGTTGAGGAAATGACATAAACTGGTTAGAACCAACTAGGTCCAAGATGGCAGAAACTGATTTCCACTAGACCTTGAGCCTCATTATACTCATTGTAAAACATTAGCATACGCTAAATGACACAATCACCAGTGCTATGACAGTTCTTAGGCCCACCATAAAAGGCCAAAAAGTGGACAGTGGCCCAATTACTGGAAATCCCCACCCCTTCCCCAAAATAGTTGGAATAATCCTCTTAATCATTAGGCTATGAAATTACCCACCCCTACAAAAACTGACCACCTCGTACCCTGGCGCCTCTCTTGCCTTCTGAGATGTCCCACACTCTGTGGAGTGTGTTTCTCCCATGGCCTCTTGCCTTCTGAGATGGCTCACACTCTGTCTATGGAGTATTTATCTCCCTGAATAAACCTTCTTTCATTTTACTATGGCTCACTCTTGAATTCTTTCCTGTGTGAAGCCAAGAACCCACACTTGGCGGCCGTCCTAGGGACTTGGACAAAACCTGGGATGTGACCATCCTCTCCCACCCCACTCTTTTCCCTGCAATAATACTGTGAGGGCTCCACTGTAAACAGCCTCTTCCCCTTGATAGGACTTCTTCTCAGGCAGTGTCTTCAGGCTCTGCTCTCCAAGCCCCCTCCCACCTCTGCACATCCATTCTCACCACTCCATGGAAACAGACCATTTGCTTCACCTGCATTGCTTGCTCTTTACTCCTCTGTAAAAACTAAAGACAAAGACTGGTTCTGGGTTTCCAAGCACACCCAGGCCAGGATTCCTTTAATTCACAGGCCATAGTCAAGGAAAGACCCTGCCAACCTCCATGGCCAGCAGCATCCCATCCCTAAATAGCCAAGAAGAGAAGGTTGGATCATAAAGTAACCTGAAAAAGAATATCAACTGCTAAATCAAAAGTCTACTAAATATTAATAATTTAACATTTTAGAGGGTGTGTATGTAATCTTTTTTTTTGTTTTTTTAAGAAGACCTTCTACAAAAATCTCACTGGGCAAGTGAACACTGTGGTGCACATGAGGTCCAAATCCAGTTCAGCCACTTATTAGCTTATGGTATGGAGAGTTACTTAAGTTTCTGGGCCGGGGATTTCTCACCAGTGTACAGTGGAACTATTACCACCCATAGCACAAGACTTCTCTGAAGTTTCAATGAGAGTATATATGAAAGTGCCTAGCACACGCAGTGCTCAGAAAGTGTTACACTTCTTCCCATACTCCCTGAATGGCTTATTTTAACAAATACCCTTCATTTAGCAGCTTCACTCACCTAGGCATGGGCAGAAGAAAAAAAAACAGAGTATACAATGAGAGTTCATGGGGTTATTTTAAGCTGAGAAAAGAAATGCTGTAGATATAGTCAAGAGAAAAGCACTGGTGTTTTCCAAACAACATGGCAGACTGAATTTCAAAGATACAGAGTCTCAAGCCTGAGCATCTGCAAAGAATTCCAGAATTCACTCATAGTTAACAAAAGAGCCATCTTCACCGATCAAAGGAGATCTGTTCCTATCACAGCAAACTTTCTGGTCACAGGAAAACAGCCATCACTCTTAGTTTCATTTCCCCAGAACAGCAAAGACTGTGAACACCTAGATTACTCATAGAGTTTTGCTTCTATTTTCATAGTAACAAGTCTCCTCATAACCTAATGATGTATATTATTTTAATACACAAAATATGCCAATCTTGTTAATTACTCAAATGATGATAATCATGTTTTAGTGAAACACAATACCACTTTGTTCATCTGACAACACAGTTGGGAAAACCCATTAAAAAAAAAAAGCAGCAATCTTGAGAAAGAAAAACGGAGCTGGAGGAATCAGGCTCCCAAATTTCAGACTATACTACAAAGTTACAGTAATCAAGACAGTATGGTACTGGCACCAAAAAAAGAAATATAGATCAATGGAACAGGATAGAAGGGCCAGAGATCAACCCACACACATATGGTCACCTTATTTTTGATAAAGGAGGCAAGAATATACAATGGGGAAAAGACAGCCTCTTCAATAAGTGGTGCTGGGAAAACTGGACAGCTACATGTAAAAGAACAGTATGGAGGCTCCTTAAAAAACTAAAAATAGAACTACCATATAACCCAGCAATCCCACTACTGGGCATATACCCTGAGAAAAACGTAATTCAAAAAGAGTCATGGACCACAATGTTCATTGCAGCCCTATTTACAGTAGCCAGGACATGGAAACAACCGAACTGTCCATCGACAGATGAATGGATAAAGAAGATGTGGCACATATGTACAATGGAATATTACTCAGCCATAAAAAGAAATGAAATTGAGTTATTTGTAGTGAGGTAGGTGGACCTAGAGTCTGTCATACAGAGTGAAGTAAGTCAGAAAGAGAAAAACAAATACCGTATGCTAACAC
>NC_041218.1:71119712-71122160 GCF_002837175.3 Physeter macrocephalus
GAATGGCCATCATCAAAAAATCTACAAACAATAAGTGCTGGAGAGGGTGTGGAGAAAAGGGAACCCTCTTGCACTGTTGGTGGGAATATAAATTGATAGAGCCACTATGGAGAACAGTATGGAGGCTCCTTAAAAAACTAAAAATAGAACTACCATATAACCCAGCAATCCCACTACTGGGCATATACCCTGAGAAAAACGTAATTCAAAAAGAGTCATGGACCACAATGTTCATTGCAGCCCTATTTACAGTAGCCAGGACATGGAAACAACCGAACTGTCCATCGACAGATGAATGGATAAAGAAGATGTGGCACATATGTACAATGGAATATTACTCAGCCATAAAAAGAAATGAAATTGAGTTATTTGTAGTGAGGTAGGTGGACCTAGAGTCTGTCATACAGAGTGAAGTAAGTCAGAAAGAGAAAAACAAATACCGTATGCTAACACTTATATATGGAATCTAAAAAGAAAAAAAAAAACGGTTCTGAAGAACCTAGGGGCAGGACAGGAATAAAGACGCAGATCTTCTAGAAATAGACTTCAGAACACGTGGAGGGGGAAGGGTAAACGGAGAAAAAGTGAGAGAGTGGCATGGGCATATATACACTACTAATTGTAAAATCGATAGTTAGTGGGAAGCAGCCGCATAGCACAGGGAGATCAGCTCAGTGCTTTGTGACCACATAGAGGGGTGAGATAGGGAGGGAGACACAAGAGTGAAGAGATATGGGAAGATATGTATATGTATACCTGATTCACTTTGTTATAAAGCAGAAACTAACACACCATTGTAAAGCAATTATACTCCAATAAAGATGTTTAAAAATAAATAAATAAATAAATAAAAATAAAAATAAAAATACAGGCCCAATCCCTGAGAGTTGGTTTGATATTCTGGATTGGATTTCTGGAATCTGTCATTACTTTAAAAAAAAAAAAAAAGAAAGAAAAAGAAAGAAAAAACCTACCTAAAAGCAGGTCAAACAGAATAAGGGAAACAATGATAACTGTGACACACCTACACCATGACTACACCAGTGTGAACCTGAAGAAAGCTTTCAGGTACAGAAGAGAAAACCTAGTTATGAAACCAAATCACACACCCGAGAAGGGCAGATGATACTGTTAGGGTAGCAGATGGGAAACAGGCTGGTGGGGATATTGTGGTAGAAGGCTTTCCGCTGGGTACTACTGTACACGGTTTAAGTTTAAAACCATGTGAACTCACTTTTTCTCAAAAAAAAACAAAACAAAACAAAAAAATTTAAAAGAAAACACACATCTGTAAACCTTAGCATCATCTCATATGCAAAAAAACTAAACTTTCAATTCAGGACAGTATCTCCTTCATTCCTTTAGATGTCAAATTTTCTATTTTCTACTGGAAAATTAGGGGTTTTTTTCCTTTTGAGTTTTGTATAATATAAAATCATGAGAACTGCAGAATTCTTGGTACATGAAGACTCTGCCCAAACCTCTGCACTAAGAGATGACAAAATTCTAGCACAACTTCTAACAGCGTTAAGGCCCTGTCCCCAGGATAACCCTAACCCTGGGGGAAAAAAACCACTGCCAGTAGAATTTACTGTTTGTTCCAGCAAATACCAGATAAGCCCCTGACCCCCCTTCAGAGTATTTACTAAAAAGGACTTAAAATTGTGAATCTTTTCTCGGTCCCTTTGAGATGTATATGTATCTCCTACAAATCAATAGGATCTTTCTCAAGAAACTCAAAGTCATTCCTTTGAAATGTAATCATCAGGAAGGATAGGGCTTTGGTCTCCCAGACTCTGTGGGAGGACAGAATCATAAGTTTAGTAATTGCCAGTTAACAGACACAGCTGGCCTCATCACATCTATATTGACCAACCTTTTGTTATTTCTCACTAGATGCGCACTCTTTCAGCTCTTCCCCACTCCTGCATTCTCCCTTTAAAAGGCCCACTCACCTAAACACAAATCGAAGGGGACTCAACTGTTCTTCCTAGTATTCAGCCAGTAGCTACTGAATAAAATCTGTTTTCATAGCTTCAGCTAGTGTCTGGTTTTTTTTTTTTAATCTTTGACAGTAGTGCCTTTGATATGTATAAAGAATATGTCCAAAGACCCTAATTAATTTTTAAAATCTCGTTTAGCATCATAGCACAAAACTGTCCCAGTAAAATGTATTAGAATCAAAGAACTAAAATATTTAATTGATGCCCTTAAGTCTTCTACCAATTCTATAAACATACACACACTAGTATGAATCTAAGTTGCAACTCTGCAGAATGAGCCAAGAACAACAAAGAAAACACTAATTCTTGATCTCCAAAATTTATAAGCAACTCATGCAGCTCAATAACAAAAAAACAAACAACCCAATCCAAAAATGGGCAGAAGACCTAAATAGACATTTCTCCAAAGAAAATATACAGATTGCCAACAAACACATGAAAGAAT
>NC_041218.1:71122573-71124902 GCF_002837175.3 Physeter macrocephalus
ATGAGGTGGATAGACCTGGAGTCTGTCATACAGAGTGAAGTAAGTCAGAAGGAGAAAATCAAATACCGTACGCTAACACATATATACGGAACCTAAGAAAAAAAAAATGTCATGAAGAGACTAGGGGTAGGATGGAAATAAAACACAGACCTAGTAGAGTATGGACTTGAGGATATGGGGAGGGGGAAGGGTAAGCTGTGACAAAGTGAGAGAGTGGCATGGACATATATACACTACCAAATGTAAAATAGATAGCTAGTGGGAAGCAGCCGCATAGCACAGGGAGATCAGCTCGGTGCTTTGTGACCACCTAGAGGGGTGGGATAGGGAGGGTGGGAGGGAGGGAGACACAAGAGGGAAGAGATATGGGAACATATGTATATGTATAACTGATTCACTTTGTTGCAAAGCAGAAACTAACACACCATTGTAAAACAGTTATACTCCAATAAAGATGTTAAAAAACAAAACAAAACACTAATCCTGTAAACACACACTAAAATTATTTTCATATTACCATTAAAATAAAATTCTCTTGAATCACTTTTCCAAGTAGAATTTATATGTTTCCTGAGTATATACTCAAAGCATACATTTTTTTTAACTTCAGAAAAGATTTTTTTCTTACTTAATGAAGTATTTTTGTATTGACTAGAGAATTCATTAATGTAGATCTATTCATCGTGTTTCTGGTATCCAGATTTTGTTAATTTCATGGACTTAAGCAACCAGACGTTTCACTCTAATTTATTCCAAAACTATCACCTTAAGATCTGTCAACTTCCAAAAGAAATGCCTTTCCTTCTATGGACATTACTACTTCTCTACAAATAAATGAACTTCCACCACCTCAGATGAGCCCTTGTGCAAGAAGCAAACTGGGTATGCTTCAATACATACTAAGTGGCATATTTCTCACCATTATAGTAATCCAAATGAATGACTCAGCATAACTATAAACTGTTAAATGTTATAGATGTTGAAAAGCATTCTCTCACACTAGAAATTGAAAGGGTTAACGCACAAACCTCAAATCTATACAGTATTAAAAAATATATATATTTTTTCTTACCTCAAGAGCAGTATTTAATCACAGGAATAGCTACATTTAAAATAGACATCTAGAAATACTATGAACACGATCTGCATTAAATATTTTCTGCATGGCATTCATATTCCTACAAATTCAAAACACTTATGGAGTTCAAGAATAATCTGAGGGGGCTTCCCTGGTGGCACAGTGGTTGAGAATCCGCCTGCCAGTGCAGGGGACGCGGGGTCAAGCCCTGGTCTGGGAAGATCCCACATGCCGCGGATCAACTAAGACCGTACACCGCAACTACTGAGACTGCGCTCTAGAGCCTGTGAGCCACAACTACTGAGCCCGTGTGCCAGAACTAGTGAAGCCTGTGCGCCTACAGCTCGAGCTCCTCAACAAGAGAAGCCACCACAATGAGAAGCCTGCGCACCGCAACGAAGAGTAGCCCTCGCTCACCACAACTAGAGAAAGCCTGTGCGCAGCAACGAAGACCCAACGCAGCCAAAAAAAGAAAAAAAAAAAGAATAATCTGAGGCCTGAAGATTCAATTAAAAATGTAATTTGATGCCTAATTTGATTTCTACACACCACTGAATTAATCAAGATGCAGCTACTTTCTCATTACCTTAAGATGTCTTATAAGCCCTTTAAAATTTTTCTGCAAAAATTTTGCTAAAAGTAAAATCACACGGCTTTTCAAAATGTAAATATCACGTACATTTAAATGCCTAATATTGTGAAAGATTAACAAATTGGCATGTCATCAATTCCCTTAAGCAATAAAGCAGGTACCTAACAGGCAATGACTGTTCACATGATAATGCAGTGAGAAAGCTTGCAGAAAACTGAAAGAAAAACATCTAGAACATAGATATAAAAAGCCATTATTGCTTAACAGTTCACGTTATTGCTGAACTCCTCCAACTCAAAAAGAGTTTTTCTCATGGTTTTTAATTTCTGCTTTTAATGGTACAAATGAACTTATTTACCAAACAGAAATAGAGTCACAGAGGTAAAAAACAAACATATGGTTACCAAGGGGGAAGAGGGGGGAGGGATAAATTGGGAGATTGGGATTGACATAAACATACTACTAAATATAAAATAGATAACTAATAAGGACCTACTGTAAAGCACTGGAAACTCTACTCAATACTCTTTAATGACCTATATAGGAAAAGAATCTTAAAAAAGAGTATGTATGTATATGTATAACTGATTCACTTTGCTGTACAGCAAAAACAAAACATTGTAAATCAACTATACTCCAATAAAAAATTAATTTAAAAA
>NC_041218.1:71124995-71132471 GCF_002837175.3 Physeter macrocephalus
GCACGAACCCGTGTTCCCTGCATCGGCAGGCGGACTCTCAACCACTGCGCCACCAGGGAAGCCCCTCTCAATATTTTTGAGCTATGTCTAAGAATGAAGATAAATAATTTCAACATATAAATACACTAAAATCAAATTCTTTGTAAGGTAAATGAATTAAAAGAGTAATTATAGACCCTGTAAGCTGAAAGGAGATCAAAGGAATACACACCCACCACTTAGTATAATTCTATTTAATAAAAGATAACATTTAAAGTTTCTGTTTGTTCTTATGGTGAAATAAAAATTTATTAGTATGTTGATTATATATGCAAAACTTTCCTGAGTTCTTAAATTTAAAAACTGGTCTGCAGATTCTCAAGATTTCTACTAAGACAATATTATTTGCAAATACTGATAAGGTTTGTTTCTTACTTTGCAATCCTTTAAACCTTTTATTTCTCTCTTTTGTCTTACTGTGCTAGTTAGGACATCCAGAACAAGGTTGAAGAGAAATGGTGATTGTGGCCATTCCTTTCATGTTCTTTATTTAAAGGCAATGTTCCCAATACATATTAAGTTTGATGTTTGCTTTAAATTTTGGGTATATCACTTAGCAAGTTAAGAAATTTTCCTTCCACCCTCAGTTTGCTAAGAATTTATCATGACCTAGTGATCAATTTTATCACATATTTTTGTTCCAACTTTGAGATAATATTTTTCTTCTTTAGTTTGAATACATGGCAAATTATTGTAGTGGGCTTTTTAATAACAAACTGTCTCTGAATCCCTGGGAGAAGCCAATTGGCACTCATGTTTATGAATGATATTGACTTACAATTTGGAGTTTATTATAACTTTTACCTCTATAAATTCAACTGATAACATAAATGTGGTTTAACCCTTTTTTGTTAAGAGTTTATACATTTTCAGGAATGCAGCATTAACAGAAAGCATCAGAGAAGTATAGTACAGTTAGTTGGTCCTCCGTATCCACAGATGCTGAACCCATGGGTGCGGAAGGCCAACTGTACCAGGCAATTTATATGAGGGACTTGAGCACCCACAGATTTTGGTATCTGCAGGCGGTCCTGGAAGCAATCCCTTGCAGGTACCAAGGGATGACTGTACTTTAAAACAGAAAGGTAAGGATACCACTCAAATCTATTATGTTTTGACAATATGTGCAAGTATATGTTCATTTTTGCACAGTACATGTTAGTATATCAACATATAGTTGATAAGGGCCTACTTTGTACTAGGCACCAATCCATATACTAGAAATAAATCAGTAAGCCAGATTAAAACACACACACCTCTGCCTTTTTAGGGTTCACATATTAGGTGAGTGAGATGGGTAATAAGCACATATAAATAAGAAGCATTGTGCACAGACTGTGTTAAATTGCTAAGGAGAAAAAGTATGATAGGTGATGGTGAGTACCAGAGTGAGAAAAGGGAAGGTCAATATATATACAATACAAATCACATCTGGAAAAAAACATACAATAAAGGAAACTGAAACTAAGCGCTTAGATAAACAGTATAAATACATGAAAGCTCTAATTTTTTTTTCTATGAAAAAGACAATTACGGCAAGGCTGATAGATGTGATGGAACAGTAGTTTTCAACCCATTTCCTCCCATTGCCACAAAAACAAAGAATGATGCTCAGAAAGTGACCTATCCTCTCCTTCCTCTCTCAGGGAGCATGGTGGAGTGAAGATGAGGCAAATAGCGGCTATTTTCATTATTCAGAGTCAGTGTTTTCCAAACAGTGGAACTATATTTTAGCAATATATAATTTACAGCGCACTTCACAAGTGGTTAAAAATAACTACAGTTGGTAATATTTCAAGAAGAGTCTGAGTACCTGCATTTTAAGGTCCCCTAAAAATCTGATACTCTATAATTCCACAGTTAATTAGTAAACAACCACCCAAATTAACATCATGTGGACACAAATATTTTGTGTCTTTATCTTACACATTTACTAAGATAGAAAAATTTCCCAAATTAAAAACTGTATCAGTTCAGGCTGCTATAATAAATTACCATAGACTGGGTGGCTTAAACAACAAATATTTATTTCTCACAGTTCTGGAGGCTGGGAAGTCCAAGATCAAGGTGCAGGTAGATCCAGTGTTTGCTGAGAACCTACTTCCTGGTTTGCAGATTGCTGTCTTCTTCTTGTACCCTCAAGTGTTATAGAATATAAGGGCACTAATCCCATTCATGAGGTCTCTACCCTCATGACCCACTTATCTCCCAAAGGCTTCACCTCCTAATACTGTCACATTGTGGCTGGGATTTCAACACATGCATTTGGGGAAGACACAAACATTTAGTCCATAACATGAATAGTTAATAATCTCTCATTTCGGCCTGTCCAGCCTGTCCCCCATGCTGTGGGGAATCGTACCACAGTTTTCTTTTGGGAATGCACCCAAACCTTGTACTCATCCATGTAGTTTGGGTGAGCTAACCTGGCTCCAAAAGTGGGCATATGAAGTAGGCCTGCTTAATAGAATGAACATCCACACGGGCCAAAGTAATTGAATCAGAAAATAAAGACACGTTTTACAAATAAGCTTAATGAAAATGAGAGCCAAGACTTTTGTTGAAGATACTAGGATATAGATATTCTCTTTGCACTGAGTTTACTAAACTTACAGAATATAGACCTGCAGCAGCTGGTGCTTATGTTTGATACTATTCAGAAAACCACATGAAAATAAAGACCCAAGTTATTGGGTATATAGAGGGGTGGAGAAGAGACAGACAACAGAAAGAGGCAGTCCCCCCTTTGAGCATCTGGGGTCCTATAATGCATAAAGCCATGAACTTGAATTTTTCAGTTATATTGTTAAAGCGATTTGTGTTTTGTTTCTGACATTTACAATTAAAATTTCCCAACTGATAGGCCAATTAGTTCCCCAATTAATTCAACTGGCTTAAAAATCCATTGTGCCTCCAGTAAATTTAGTTGAAACTGACATAAATGCTGCATTTTTTAAGTTTTGAAATGATCATAAAATTTGATCAGGAAGCAAAATACTGAAATTTATACATTAACATAAAGCTACATAAAGTAGATTTACACACATTTATTAATACATAATATGCTTCAAAGACAAAATATCACTATTTGCAAAATTTCAAGGTAACTGAAAATTTAAAGATGAAATTAATTCACAGTTCTATGTTATATAACAAACTATGGCAAGTGTATGTTTATTTCCCAGCTCATTAAAAATTATCAATCTATTTACCTAAGTTACAATTTTATAATTTGCAAACACTGCATAGTCTACGTTTTCTTTTTTAAAATAAAAATCTTAGTGAATTTGGCATTTTGACTAAAAACTTTCATGTTTCCCATCTAAGATATCATATTAGACATAATATATGACATTTGAACTGAGACAAAGGGAAATCTGAATCAAATTCATATCCAAAAAATATAAACCAACTTAAACTCTGACTGAGAAAGCTAGGAGCTAGCAGTAATTTAGCCACCGTATCTAAGTCAAACTTTGGATACCTGATGAAACAATTACAGAATTCTAAAATTTCCACTTGAGTTTAGCACTTAGTGTTATATGAAATGTCCTGGAGAGGAAAATGCCCCTTCCTTCATACACCTCGTTAAAGCTACAGAAGCTATAACAGTAGAAACAAATTTAGTAATTTCTCAAACTTTTCTAAGATTTTTAAAAAATAAAAACTTGGTAAGCTTTTTGGAATTTTACTGATTATTTTTCTTTACTGTACATTTTGGTCAGCCAGGAAATTCACTATTCTCAATGGCTTAAACAAGATAGCTCTCTCCTATTTTACCTTAGCACATGTTTTCTTATAAAGTCCCAAAGATACACTAGCTGAAAAGATCTGTAATCTCAAGTGCAATATATAGGGTTTTAGAAGGTACAGACTTCCACAGAACCAGCCATGCTGGTGGCAAAAGGCAAAATATTGGGTTGACCATAAAGTTCCTTTGGTTTTTAAGTAAAAATAAAAGACACATTTTTCATTTTCACCAAGAACTTTATTGAACGACATATTCACCGTTTTGTTCCACTACCTTCTGCCATTTTTCAGGAAACTTCATAATTCCATCTTCCCAAAACTTTTTATCTTTTTGATCAAAGAACTGTTCCAGGTGCCTTTTACAGTCTTCCATGGAAGTGAAATTTTTTCCATTAAGAGAATTTTGTAAAGACCCAAATAAATGGAAATCCAAAGGTGCAATGTCTGGTGAATACGGTGGATGAATCAAAACTTCCAGCCAAGCTGTAACAGTTTTTGCCTGGTCATCAGAGAAACATGCAGTCTTGCATTATCATGATGGAAGATTATGCATTTTCTGTTGACTAATGCTGGAAGCTTTTCGTCGAGTGCCGAATTCATTTAGTCTAACTGGGAGCAGTACTTGTTGGAATTAATTGTTTGGTTTTCCGTAAGGAGCTCATAACAGAGTACTCCCAATCCCACCATATACACAATATCACCTTCTTTGGATGAAGACCAGCCTTTGGTGTGTTGGTGGTGGTTCATTTCGCTTTGCCCACGATCTCTTCCATTCCACGTTACCGTACAGTATCCACTTTTCATTGCCCGTCACAACTTGTTTTAAAAACAGAACGTTTTTGTTACGTTTCAGTAGAGAGTAGCATGTGGAAATATGGTCAAGAAGGTTTTTCTCGCTTAGCTTATGTGGAACCCAAACATCAAAGTGATTCACATAACCAAGCTGGTGCAAATGATTTTCAACGCTTGATTTGGATATTTTCAGTATGCTGGCTGTCTCCCGCGTGGTGTAACGTTGATTCTTCTCAATTTATTGTTTTGATTTGATCACTATCAACTTCAACTGGTCTACCCAACCATGGAGCATCATCCAGTGAGAAATCTCCAGCATGAAACTTCACAAACCACTTTTGACATGTTCGATCAGTCACAGCACCTTCTCCATACACTGCACAAATCATTTTTGTGTTTCACTTGCGTTTTTACCTTTCTTGAAATAATAAAGCATAATATGCCAAAAATGTTGTTTTCTCCCATCTTCAGTTTTAAAATGACTATACAAAAATTCACCAATTTTGATAAGTTTTTTAAAAACCGCATGCTAATATGACAGCGGTCACAATACAAGCTAACAAAATTGTTTTGAATGAAGTTAAAGACAAGTAAGCGCTACTAGAGCCATCTTATGGAAAAAAAAACAAATGAACATTTTGGCCAAAGCCATTATTGTCATGAACTTACCACAAGGGCCACGTTTGTTATTGCTTAGCTAACCACTGGGAAACACATACCTGTGGAAATAATTAAGCTCTAAAAAGCAGAAGTTATGCATTTATAACATCTAATAACCTGATATAGTTCCTTCAGTAAAACCTCTCCCTGAGGGCGAAGGTCAAGTTTCAGCCACCATTTGACTTCCTCAAGATGCCTAACAAAAGGCCTTGCACATATTTAAAAACAAAAAACAACCCACAAAACTTGTCTTTCTTCCCAAGGCCTTAAAACATTCAGTAAAAATTTGAGAAAAGGTAGGAAACATTCACTTATGATTTACTTGACTTGAGAAAGTATATTTGTGAAGAAAACTCACGTTCTTGTGATGGTGCTGGCAAAGCCTGGTGTTCTTTTAGGTTATGAGAAAAACAGTAACTATAAAAGAAGAAGCACGACTTTGGAAAATTTGACTGAGGCTTTTTGAAATTATACTGACCAGGTCATTTGTTGAAAATTATTAAGCTGCTTCCCAGTCATTTATATAGTTGTTCAACTGGTTATTTTTTAGGGTAAATGCAATGCCATCATTACAGAAATTGCTATCAACGTTCAGAAATGTTTGCCACTGAGTGTTTTAATTGTTGCTCTATGATCAGTATGTATTTTTTTTTAATTTTGTAACATCTCCATCTAAAAAATTAGATTTAGCGGTTATGCCTCTTCTCTTCATGGGCCAGACCTAAGAATTCAGTAATTAGATTTATAGCACCTTCTTACCTAGGTTTTTAGCCTATTTCTTCTCTTGAAGGTCAGAAGAGTACTAATAATGCTGTGTTAATGCTGGACTTTCTTAAAAGAGGGAGAAGAGACCACCCTCCCTGAAGAGCCTAAATCCTTTAATTGCATCAAAACATCTTAAATATGAAGTCAAAAATTTAATAAAGGTATAAAAGGACTAAGATGATGAAGAATATGGCACAATTATTTTAAACCCTCGTATATACATATATTGAGCAAAACTTATTACTCCTATTTAAAATTCAAAACTAGATCTCTACAAAATGCCATCACACAAAGATGGCGGAAGAGTAAGAGGCGGAGATCACCTTCCTCCTCACAGATACATCAGAAATACATCTACACGTGGAACTTCTCCTATAGAACACCCACCGAACGCTGGCAGAAGACCTCAGACCTCCCAAAAGGCAAGAAACTCCCCACGTACCTGGGTAGGGCAAAAGAAAAAAGAATAAACAGAGACAAAGAATAGGGACGGGACCTGCACCAGTGGGAGGGAGCCGTGAAGGAAGAAAGGTTCCCACACACTAGAAGCCCCTTCACGGGCGGAGACTGTGGGTGGCGGAGAGGGAAGCTCCGGAGCCTCGGAGGAGAGCGCAGCAGCGGGGTGCGGAGGGCAAAGCGGAGAGATTCCCGCACAGAGGATCGGTGCCGACCAGCACTCACCAGCCCGAGAGGCTTGTCTGCTCACCCGCCGGGGCGGGAGGGAGCTGGGAGCTGAGCCTCGGGCTTCAGTTGGATCCCAGGGAAAGGTCTGGAGTTGGCAGAGTGAAAACAGCCTGAAGGGGCTAGTGCGCCACGGCTAGCCGGGAGGGAGTCCGGGAGAAGTCTGGAGCTGCCAAAGAGGCAAGTCCAGAAACGGGCCCAGAGCTACCGAAGAGACAAGAGACTTTTTCGTGCCTCTTTGTCTCCTGGTGCGAGAGGAAGGGGATTAAGCGCACGGCGTAAAGGAGCTCCAGAAACGGGCGCGGAGCTGCCGAAGAGACAGGAGGCTTTTTCTTGCCTCTTTGCTTCCTGGGGCGCGAGGAAGCGGTTTAAGCGCGCCGCTTAAAGGAGCCCCAGAAACTGGCGCGGAGCTGCCGAAGAGACAAGAGACTTTTTTTTTGCCTCTTTGTCTCCTGGTGCGAGAGGAGAGGGGATTAAGCGCACCGCGTAAAGGAGCTCCAGAAACGGGCGCGAGCCGCGGCTGTCGGCGCGGACAGCAGAGACGGGCGTGGGACACTAGGGTTGCTGCTGCCGCCACCAAGAGACCTGTGTGCGAGCACAGGTCACTCTCCACACCGCCCCTCCCGGGAGCTCCTGCAGCCCGCCACTGCCGGGGCCCCGGGATCCAGGGACAGCTCCCCCGGGAGAACGCGTGGCGCGCCTCGGGCCGGTGCAGCGTCAGGGGCCGGCCTGTGCCAGAGCCCCCGAATCAGCTGCTCCTTTAACCCCGTCCTGTCTGAGCGAAGGGCA
>NC_041218.1:71136796-71156284 GCF_002837175.3 Physeter macrocephalus
TATGCTAACACATATATATGGAATCTAAGAAAAAAAATGTCATGAAGAGATTAGTGGTAGGATGGGAATAAAACACAGACCTACTAGAGCATGGACTTGAGGACATGGGGAGGGGGAAGGGTAAGCTGTGACGAAGTGAGAGAGTGGCAGGGACATATATGCACTACCAAATGTAAATTAGATAGCTAGTGGGAAGCTGCCGCATAGCACAGGGAGATCACCTCTGTGCTTTGTGACCACCGAGACGGGTGGGATAGGGAGGGTGGGAGGGAGGGAGGGAGACGCAAGAGGGAAGAGATATGGGAACATATGTATATGTATAACTGATTCACTTTGTTGTAAAGGAGAAACTAACACACTATTGTAAAACAGTTATACTCCAATAAAGATGTTAAAAAAATAAAATAAAATAAAATAAAATAATTCAAAACTAAACAGATTAAGTCAGAATCAAAGATATGTACCCAGTAGACAAACAAGAAATGGCCTGACTTTTCACTAGAAAGGAACTAGAAATATATAGTATAATACAGATGCATTAGAAAACCATAAATCTGTACATTTATACATTTAATAATTTTGCCTGTAACGTGATATTTTGTAGTTGGTATCTGTTCAAAGCAGCATATCCTCACTAGAGAATCAATTTTTTAAATTGACTTCACTATCAAGAATAGAGCATAAGATTGGCTCAAACCTACAAACTAAATGTAAGGACATACTACCAGTAAGTGGTATACAGATTACTTTAATGGTTTCTATTTTAATACATTTCACATTGCACGAATTTCAGCTTGCAAGCCTATGAACAAAAATTAAATTTCCTCTCTTTGAATCTTTTAATGAAAAGGTCTTTGTGGTAAACAATAAAAAAAGTACAGCATGTCCTATAATAAACGTTAAATTCTTGTGTTCCTAAATCCCCTTGTAAAAAGTCTGTACATATAGCAGAAGATCTGTGGCCTAGTTATGAAATTACAGTTCAGAAGCTTTTAGGCCATAAATACACGTGGATAATCGTATTTTTAAAAAGGAAATAGAGTAAAAATGCTAAAGATAAAAATAAATAACTTTAGCTGAAAAAAATGGTAAATTATCTGTGGTACTCTTGAACACTCTTTCCTTATATTCTTCGTCATATAGGATTTCAGCATGATATAGTGATTAGAAACATACAAAATATAAACACTGACCAAAGCATAATAATAATCATGAATGGTGTCTTTGTAAAACATCTGTGTTTTTTCTGCCCATTAAAATCCAGATTCTAAAAGAGTGACTGTAGATGTTTGTTATTAAACCAACTCATTTCCTAATAGCATTAGTATATAATTGCCATTATGCATTCAGTAACAGAAAGTTGAAGCTTAATTAAAATATATTTCCTTACCAGTTGTCAAAGATGAGTAATGAGATGGATGGAAAACTAATAAACTTCACTGTTTTCTATACACAAATCTTTATGCCAAACATTACTCACAGCTTCCTGACTCTCAATGGAGAAGGTCCCTCTATATTTCCTTTGTGTTCATAATCAGAAATGTTGATAGGATTCTCAGAGACAATAAACACATGTTCTAAATTTACAAACCATTACCTTTTCTAAATCCTGATGGTTTAGGGCAGAAAATAAGGAATTTACATAAAACCAACTCTCATTCCTGGAACATGGTCCTTAGATAGTCCCAGATTTTGGAAATGTTACCCTTAATCTAAATGACACGCAATATCTAAAAGTCAATAGGCCCCAAATATTTCTAAGTATTCAGACTTATTGCCATTGGCTTAGAATGCTAAATCTTTATTATCTTGACTTCACATTGCTTCTATCTAGTTTCACTTCCCACCCTGCTTGATGTTTTCAAGTCCTCTAGCATGCACATCATGTTCTCTCTACTTGATTCAGTTAAACACTGCAATTTTAGAGTTCTTTGTACAGCTGCTTCTGCAGTTTGGATAATTAGAGTTACATAAAATGAAAATAAACAGAGAAAGATATCTCCCTCCCTCTAATGTTATTTAAGGAAATTCTACTTAAAACTGCTGTGAACAGTATGTGTATATATATATATATATATATATATATATATATATATATATATACACAACATGTTTTATTTCAAAGGGCTGAAATAATGCCACATGCATTAGAAGACTCTCCACTTCGCAGGGAATAATTACTCAGTTTGTTCTTTCAACCTATTTGCCACGCCTATTTTTTTTTTCTATTTCATTAGTTAAAATATCAGAATTTGGGTAATGAATGAAATGAAATCCTATTTCCAACTTTTCATTGATGTTAGTAATATGGCAGGAGTTTTACTGGGGAAACAGTTTATAGGAAATCAGATAACGCCCAATGAAGTGTCTCAATTCTTTCTACAAGTCCACAAACACATCTTCCCTGAAGATTACCAAAACGATTCCAGTTGTCAGATTCACTGGCTTCTTTTAATTTCTAGTTCTCCTGACTTACTACAGCAACTCTGTTTCCTGGAAACTGTTTTTCAAGCCTCTGAGACACAACACTTCTGGGTTATATGCGCCACTGTAATGATTCTCAACTCCCTCAAATGCAAAGCCACCATTTTATAACAATTCTTTTGTAATACTAGCTTCACTAACCTGAACTGAAATAATAGAGCCTATCTATAAATATATGCTCCCTAATTTATTTGATGTGGATCTGACCTAAATCAAGCTTTTTAAAATTGTACAGAAAATATAAAACTAAGTTTCCATTTCGTTGGCTCCCCACTTCCCTGCTATACTGTCTCTAGCTGTTACTACTCTATTCAAGTGTCAAGACAAAAGTAAGTTTTGGGCTTCCCTGGTGGCGCTGTGGTTAAGAATCCACCTGCCAATGCAAGGATCACGGGTTCAAGCCCTGGTCCGGGAGGATCCCACATGCCGCGGAGCAGCTGGGCCCGTGCCCCACAACTACTGAGCCTGCGCTCTGGAGCCCACGAGCCACAACTACCGAAGACTGCGCGCCTGGAGCCCGTGCTCCACAACAGGAGAAGACACCACAATGAGAAGCCCGGGCGCAGCAATGAAGACCCAATGCAGCCAGAAATAAATTAATTAATTTTAAAAAAAAAGTTTGTGTAACCATATGTACATGTGTATATATGTATACATATATGTAAAATCTGTGCGCATGTTTTTCACCTTAACACATTTCTGGCCCTATTTAGGTTACAAACCCCTTACTTTGCTTGGAGTGGGTAGCAAGAAATATAGTTTTAGGCTATAGTATTAGCATTCTGGTATTACTGTGGTGGGCAGCATCTGATATGGCTCCCAGTGATCACTACCTACTGGTACTCATGCCCTATGTAAATCACCTTCCCTGTAAGTAAAACTTTGTCATTTGTTTCCAATGAACAGAATACAATAAAAGTGACAGGATGTCACTTGGTGATTATGTTACAGAAGACTGTGACTTGTGTCTTCGTTTTCTCTCCCTTGCTTGCTCTGATATTGTGGGATGCTCTATGGACAAACCCCCATGACAAAGAATAGAGGCTGGCCTCCAACCATGAGCTTGTGAAGAACTGAAGACTCAGCCCAGAGAAACTGAATCCTTTCAACAGCCAGCTAAGTGGCTAGGAAGCAGATCATTCTCATTGTAGCCTTGAGATGACTACAGCCTTGAGAAAGACCCAGAGCCAGAGACCCACAGCGACTGTGAGATTAAATATGTAGTTTTAAGCAACTAAGTTTTGGGGTAATTTGTTATGCAGTAATAGTTAGCTAATACGTTGTTCAAAGGATTTAGTTCATTAAGAATTTTCCATGGTCTTTTTCATTCATACTTTTGCTTTTTTTTATTCAAAAAAATTGAGGAGAGTTCTGTAGAAGTTTGTAAGTAATAATCCATTTCATTTAGATATGTCTAAGTATAATAGCTTATTGCTACTCTCTCTGATGAGTCTGCCAAGTAAGCTAACCAAACTCCCTGAAAATAGTTTCAGTTTTTCAAACACACAGTTGTTTTTTTGTTTGTTTGTTTGTTTGTTTTAACATCTTTATTGGAGTATAATTGCTTTACAATGGTGTGTTAGTTTCTGCTTTATAACAAAGTGAATCAGTTATACATACACATATGTCCCCATATCCCCTCCCTCTTGCGTCTCCCTCCCTCCTACCCTCCCTGTCCCACCCCTCTAAGTGGTCACAAAGCACCTAGCTGATCTCTCTGTGCTATGCGGCTGCTTCCCACTAGCTAGCTATTTTACGTCAAACACACAGTTTTGAAGAGACATTATCTTTCATAACCTTCCTATTTTCCCAAAGAATGACTAAATCTAAATAATAAAAGCCAAAACAATTTGAAAGTGAAAAATATTTAGTCTCATCAACATTCCCACGTTGAAAAGCCTGATTACTCTGAACAGGGTATTATGGGTTTCTGTAAACAGATTTGGTGCTGCGTGTTTGGTGTACATGCCGTATGATGGCATGGAAGGTAATGTGAGTTTAGTAAATAATTCAGTTAAATTCCAAGTAATTGCTCACTGCAGGGAGTAGAGTTTTAAGTCTAATCTCCCCAAAGATTTTCATTTAAAAAAAATCTGTGTTCTGCTACTTGATAGCATGCACTATTTGTTCTCCAAGTGATCACACATACTTGAAGGCTAAGAACACAGAGCAAATGGGGTGCATTTGAGAGGAAAGATTGGTGTAAATTGCATCCTACAAATTCAGGTCTTTTGGCACAAAGGTATCCGAGAGCAGTTGGACCTGTTCATATAGTTCTTAATATTTTATTTTGAATTTACCTGAAGCAATTATAAAGAGATTCATTGTCAAGAATGTTTTCTGGATGTCCTTTATAGTACACACAAAACCTTCAAAACCCAGACAACCTAGAGAAAGACAATAGTACTTAACTCATCAAATAGAGAGATCTTGCTTACACTTTGGACAGAAGAACAATTTACATATCTTTATCTAATTCAGTGTTTTGCCAAACAACTTCATTTCACCATTTCACATCCTATTTTGGAGGTTTATAAAAGGATCCTCATAAGTCTTTTACAAACAATTGTTTTTTAAAAAACAAAAAATTACAGAACTGCTTTGGTAACTTTCCTTTTTCTATATGCCTCCCAGAGCTGCAGTAGTTGTAGGAAGAGAGGAAACAGTGGCATTCAGGAGCAGGGAGAAGGTAAGGGGCTCCCGTTTTACCCCCGACCTCTTCAAGACTTGTTTTCTGTAGCTCTGCCTGATGTAGTCCTTTCCAATGGCCCCATCTTACGAAAACACTAAGTCAACTATTGCTTTCAAAAGTCCTGTTTCCCACTGTATCAAAACCAGTAAAATGACAGTACAAAGGAGAAGAAAGGAGACAGAAGATAAGAAATAGATAATAAACAGCACATACTCCTGACGTGCTAACATATTTAATATTTCCCTTAACCTTTCTCTAATGGATGTTAATTCCTTCCCTGTCATGGACTGAATCTTTGTGCTGCTCCTCCAAATTCATATGTTGAAATCCTAACTCCTACGTGATGTGACGCTATTAGGAAGAGAGACCTTCAGTTGGTGATTAACTCATTAGAGTGGAGCCCTCATCCATAGAACTGGGTCTCTAGAGGCCTCACCCTCTCCCTGCTCTGTGAGCATACAATAAGAAAACAGTGCTCTGCAACCAACAACTCCCTAGAACTCAAACATGCTGGCACCCTGATCTCAGACTTCCAGCCTCCAATCTATGGTATCTGCTATAGCAGCAGAACAGACTAAGGCACCACCCTTGTCTTCTACTTTATTAAGGTGTCTGACAAAAAAAAGAGAACAGTTCCCTCTCTGAACTAGAATAAGATACACAAACAATAATGAGTAATTCTGAATAAAATAAAGGAAATAATAGTATAGGTGAAGTTTATGGTCACATAGGGAGAGGAAAGAAAACCCAGGCCCAGTTCTAAAATTCCCGTGTCAGAGTGAGAGATGGTTCATGGTACCACATGACACAGCCTGCACACCTCTTGTGTCTCCTCTTTCTCATCCGACAAACGCTTTCAAACATAAGGTCTGACTTCTGCATTTTAAAATGGAGAATCCAAGGCCTAGAAAACTTATATCCCTTGTTTAGGGTCATATACCTTGTTTTTCAGTTAAGGGGAAGATACTAATTCAATGTAAGAAATAATCAGTTATAATAATTTTAGGAAACTCTTTAACCATGAACCTGTGTGCCTCATCTCTAAAGCCCTGAGCACATAAAATGCACAGATTAAATACAAAACTGCTACAGATAAATTTTATAGACTTTGAAAATTTTATTATTATAAAAGTTCATATGCAAAATTGTATTTAAAAATGTATATTTGTGGCAGACACCATAAGGAAAGCCTGGATATAGACAAATAACAAGCCCTTGAATGTAAACACATGTTAAAGGTCCTCTGTTTGATTTCATTCCAACCTAAGACAGGATTCTATAACACAGATGGGGCTGATATTGCAAAGTGGCGCAAGCAATGCCTTCCCTAACCATAGCCCATCTTTCATTTCTGCGCTACAGACTACAGAGAAAACACCAAGCTACATTTCCCCAGATTCTGTAGCATATAAATTCTAGAGATTCTATTATGCTCATGGAGGAGACTTGGGTGGAAGTGGTGCCAGAACAAGGAGACTAGATCTAGGGAAGAGACTTTTCATTTTATGGATCAGCTATGGTAGAGTTCCTACCCATGGTCCCCTAGCATATTACATAAGCAGAATCAGGGATGGAAGGCATTTTTCTTAGCACAGTCCCACAGGATGGTTGAGCATTTCTGTTAACTGTACTGTTCCTGGCTAGCTAGTATCCAGTCTTGGTTCTGTGACTCCTGAGAAATTCTATAAAGCTACAAAATACCTTTTCAAAATCCATCTTTTAAACAATCAATGATACACTTTTTTTGTTTCCAACTAATTGTCTTTATCGATATAACTGCCCTATTTTACTGAGAGTTTTTGAGTGTTTAGAACAGTTGTCCTTAATGAACATGAAGACATGATTTCGGTTACCTGAGAAACTTTTTCAAATGGCCATTCTTTACTCCCTAGCCAAACGTAATCAACATTCTATTATATCACCTGGTATATCAGAGCCTCCACTGATGTGACAGTCCTACACAGATTACAAAGGGAAATCAGTGATTCCAACATGCCAATGTAATGAAGGACCACTGACCTGCATCAGTCATTTAAATCTGGCTCACACTAAACTTTCATCACAGTTTGAGCTTGTGAAACATAGAGCCCCAGGGATATCCCTGATCTCTTGAAATAGAGTCAGGGAGGTACAGACTAGGAATCTGTATATTTAATTCCTCAGGTGACTATAATATTGTCAGCTGGGGATTTTTCTAAGACCCAGTGTTTAAAAAGCTACTGGCATAGAAAATCAATCATTTATTAGTGGCATCTGATGTATGTTCATTTAAACAACTTAAACTTATTTCTTTCTTTGAGAATGCCAGTAGATTACTCAAGCAAGGGACAGCTGTACAAATCCCAGATCTGGACTTCAGGAAAATACCTAATAAGATGTCTCATGATATCTTTGTGAAGACGGTGGATAAGTAAAGCTGAATGCAAAAATCAGTTGAGTGGATTATTCAATGTTGTAATGCCTGTACAAAAAAGTTACTAATCAAAGGAAAAATATCGTTGTAACCTAGAAGTTTTACCTGTAAAATGGTCAGTATAGTTTAAGTTGTATTACAGTGACAACGGAGTCTAATTTCTTTTTCATGCTACATGTTCACTGTTAGTTTGCTGGGGACGCTGATTCACAGCATTTTCACTAGGCACCTAAGCTGAAAGAATGTCCACAATTTGGAAAACCTCTGGTGGGATTGGGTAGATAATAGATATAGCAAGTTTTATACTGGCCTAAAGATTAATTGTTTTTCTATTCTTAACACCTCTGCCACCAAATGTGTGTTTTATTTTTTCCCACACTAAACAGTTCTGACACTCACTACCTGGAGTTAGCACTGACCACACACCCCAGGCTTAAGGGCTCAGTCCCACCAGGCTGACTTCTACTTTGGATGCCATCTGTACTTCTGACCAACAAGCTATAGGTCACGGGTTCCTAAAATCCGCTTCCTGAATGGCTCACAGAATTCAGGGAAACAGTTTACTTACTATCACAGTTTTAAGGAATATTATTTTAAAACGTAAACTCGCAAATATTTGCCTTAAAAAACAAAGTTATCATAAAAATATTTTAGATTTCAACAAAATTAAGACTGTAAACTTGTAAGCTACTGGCTTGAACAGTTCATGACAGAAATACTAAGTCTGTATATGTTCACTGCCATATTATCAGATACAGATTTTCAAATAACTAAAACATGTTCCCCAAACACATAATTTTACATCATGGACCTCAATGATCGTTTGCATAACAAAGCTGGATTAACAGGATGAAAAATAATATTTTAAGCATAGAATTATTTAAAGTAACACTTAAAAAGGGACTAAGATCCTTTATATGGACTCAACTATAAAAACTGGTTTTAATTATTCATGGTTATTTTTGTATGGTATTTTTTACAAAGGGATAGGACCTGATTTAAATTCATTCAACAAATTGTAAAGGCAAGCTTTATGCTACATTTCTAGTCTAGAGCCTAAATTTCAAATCTTTCCTGATTCGTTTACAACTTGCGGAACTGAAAACTGGATGATAACATTAGAAAACTTTATACTATGGTCAAATATTTTTTACTTATATTTATATATGTGTGTTAATAAATGTATAGATACATATATATACACAGTGAAGCCAGTCACTTGATCTATAACTCTTAAGTTTAAGCTACCCACGAAGAGCTCATTTTAAATTATTAATTTTTTGAGGCCACTAGAATATTTTAAAGTCAATTTTGGGAAAAAAAAGTTAATAGTGCCTTACTGTGGTGATATAGATAAGAAGCTAGCATATTCAATAATTTAGCAAATAATCTCTCTCAAAGGCAGAAGAAACACACACATAAAGCTTATCTAGAGTTAAGTAAAGTATTTGTTAAAGTTTCTTATATCAGTAAAGAAAATACGGAGAGATTGAGTTGAGCTATTATAAAATTAGATGCGTTTGTCAGTGACTGAATTATTAAATTATCAGTAATTGATCACAGACAACATTGTAGAACATTTATAGATACTAAAGAAGGAATCAATCCTTAGCTTTATCCAATCAATTTTTTCCTTAAAGGTATACACAAAACATAGATGACATCTAATTTGTAAATTATATGATGCAAGAAACTATAGCTAATTAATCATATGCTATAATCTAGATCAAAAAAGACAATGAAAGACTGAAATAATAGAATAAAACTAATCAGCTTAAAATTGCCAAACACAAAAACTCCTATACATGTGTGTAAAAGAACCCTATACAAACTCAAACAGAGGTTTAATAGCATCATGTGTTTAAAAAGAAAAAAGCCTATGTAATTCTATTTAACTATAAACATAATATACATCAACACTGTGAAGGTGTGGCCAAATATCAAGACCATCTACATTATCAGAAATATCACATACATAACAAGGGAGGTTTTCTTTAAGCCAGAAAGAACATATGTGTAACACAGATACAGAAGCCAATTCGATACATTCTCTCTTCCAAGGAGGGGCTATCAATAAACTGAAAATCATCCAAAGAAGAGGCACCTGATGCTAGTGTCTTATGAAAAATGGTTTAAAAAAAATCTAGAAAGGTTTCACTGATCAGAGACTTAGAAGCATACACAATAACTACCTACAAAACACCTAATGGCTCTTACAGAGAGGAATTAGATTTAGGGAACAAAGTCCAGTGTATGCACACTACAAAAAGTTGTATCTCACAGCACAGTGGAAAGCACAGACCAACACTCTTCACTAAACAGTGAATGAAAGCTCCACCTTATACATCTTCATATCCTTGGTGTTTGCAGTGTCAAGTAGGCACTCAATGGTAGAAGTACTGCTTTAACTAAATGGAAAAATTAGTACTGAAGTAGAAAAAGACTGTACGGAGGTAGTGCTTTCTTTACTTAATGGTATACTTGTGAGGAGTGTTTCTCAAAGTTTCTTTTAGGGAACATTAGTCCCATGATTTATCTATGGTTAAAGGATTACAGGAGAAAATGGAAAATGGCATAGCCCTTGTCCCCAGGTTGGAGATATGAAATGCTCATCAGTATATTAAGGATTTGTGAGAAGCCCTCATTAAAGAAGTCTGTTTAACTCTATTCACTGCTGCCTCTCCAATTTTTTAACCACAGCTCTTTTTTAATGGCATATCTAAGAAACATCCCAGGATCTCTTAGTAAATGCTCTTTAAGGTGGAATTATGCATTGGACAGTGTGTTAGGCTAGTTAGTCAATTCACATCTGTGTCTTTAAGGACAAAAGTAAACCTTTCATTTTAAACATTTTCACATATTTGAAACATCATTACTGACATGTTAAGAAGAGACAAGCAACACCTAAGTAAGCTATCTTTGCATCCTAAAGCAATGAGAGACATATCCTGAAGGGCTTGCAGGACCATCTTTTTCCCACTTTTGGTAACTTAGTAGACAGCTAGCTGGCTTAGCAGGTCCCAGTTTGCTTAAAAGAGCAGTCAGATACCAAGCAGTGGGCTACAAAGGCTCCTCCTTTTCAACAAGGCTACTTTTCCAATCAGGGAGCCTTCATAGGTACCGAGTCACATAGATACTCACTGTACTCCATTCCATAAAAGGGTAGAACGCATCAAGTGTGAAAAAAATGAATACTTTTATGTAAATATGAACTCTACAAGTGTTACCAGGTTTAGCAAATAAAACACAAGATGCCCAGTTATACTTGAAATTCAGAATAACAATAAAGAATTTTTTGTGCATATATGGTCCATGTAACATTTGGGACATACTTATGCTAAAACATACTTTTTCTCTGAATTCCATGCTCTATTTCATCTGGCAACCAGACCCTCCACTCGAAAGTCAGCTACAGACCCTCTGTGCTTAGTCTAAATCATAGGACAAAGAGAGTTCCAGAACTGTGTGTGCTCTACCATTCCCCAGCTTTTGAGGTTTTACTGAGTGAACTCTATTTTATACCTGTATAGAATAGCATTAGTCCATGACTCCTTTGCATGGCACAAGAGAAATAACTGATTTCTTTTTCCCACCACATTAATCTAGGGTACAACCAAAGACAATATGGAAGAGGAAACATTCCTGAAGGAAAACACAGACCTCAGTTCTTACTCTTACTCTGCCAGTTTTATGTCCTTGGGCAACTATATGTCTCTCTTTAGGCCTTGGTTGTGCTGACTTCAGGAACCATACAGCACAAACATTTTACAATTCCATGATCCTAAGTGAACTAAACTTTGCCTTGTCCTTAGGACCAACTGGAGGTCATGCTTGTCTATGTCAGAAGCAGAGGAAACAACCTCAAAGTTAAAGAAAACCAAGGAACTGGCTAAAAGATGGCCCTTATATTCAACTAAAATCCATTTGTTTCAAAAGAAATGTTGTTACCTTCAGGCTAAAAAGGCACCTTAAATATTTCATAAACAACAGCTGTTATTCAGCAACCATATAGTACCAAATCACTTTTATTCCAGACCACTAAAAAAAAAAGCAGTTGACTGCTTTACTTCCTTGACTCCTATGTGGTACACCACTAAGACACCATGAAGCTTTCTGCAAGTTCTGTGAAAGGTATCTATGCACAAATGGCAAATCCATCTTCTCTAACAGATTCCCCAGTTTGATTTAAATAGCATTTCTCTGCACAAAGAATCTATAATGCTAATTCATTTTGCCTTCAGCTTAAGTAACTCGCTATTAAAAGACAGCGACAGTAAGAGTTTTTGTCTAGTGAAATACCATGCCCTCACGTAACCCAAAAGGCAGCCACTGCTTTCAAATGATTAAAGTCTTGATTACCAACATCTTTAGCACCGCATTAAAGGAATAAACAACTTTAAATTATACAAACGGCTAAGATTGTGACCTTAGAGTTACCAGTTAAATACAAAAGTCCAGTTAAATAAGAAATTCAAATTTCAAATTCCAAAACTGGAATTAAAAATAATTTATTATTTATTTGAAATTCAAACTTAACTGGGGATTCTGTATTTTTATTTGCATATCTGGCAATTTTATGTGGGCTACCTAGTGTGAGATCTTCGCCAATTTTCATCTTTTTTTCCCCCTAATCAAAACACTTGTTTTGATTTTTAATTTTCCCTTAGAGTCAAGAGTTTCTACCTGCTGCAGAACATGAATACATAAGTAATTTTCCAGCCCAAATTTTTTTTTAATATTTCTTTGCTTTTAACAAAATCAGGTTCCCACCAATAAAACTGTAGTCTAAAACACATACAATCTGAAGAGACCAACATTTTACCTACCTGTGGGTAATATACGAGAAGGCCATATAATAAAATATTTGTCTTTTTCACTTCCTTGGCAAATTCTCTAATCTGCATTAGGTTTTCCATTTTCTGACCAAATGGTACTGATTCATAATCAAGAAATTGCACCTGCAAAATAATATAAAAGGTAACAATCAGAGTACCATTCAGTTTCCCTTGAAAAGTATGACATTAAAGAAGCTTAAAACACATATAATATTGAAATTATTTTTATCATTTTATTAACTTCTAATCATTTCAACCCATACTTAATAAAATGAATCATCCTTTATAAATACAAATGCAGTAAACACTAATTGAAAAGTCTAAAATGCTAATATTCTATTTCAATCTGTGTCAGAGTCAAGTGTATTGATATAAAGAATATATGATTTCATCAATTCTTTCAACTTACTTCCTAATTTGTAATTTGAAATTAAGCTAGATAGAAATAAATAGGTAAAATAAATAAATAAATAGGTTAAGAAATTAATAACAATAAAATTCAAGGGACTGTTTATCCAAATACATAAAGTTTTTCAAAGGAATCCCTTTCAAAGTAATAACTGGAATTTAATAATAATCTACTTCTTAAAGTAAATCCAGAAGAATTTTATATAGAATTCTTTTAGCAGTGTTAGTGTTTTTCTTGAAATTATTCAAGTGACTATTTTTTAAGCATTATTTTTCATTTAAATTTAAGGTCTCAGGGTGATCTGCGCTCTTTTCTACAAACTACTACTACTGAGATGATACAATACTGTCTGTCTTTCATGGGATATAAAAACCTAAATCACAACAAGAGCTTCAAAAGAAACTATTTAAAATGGAAATGCACATATACAATGAGCATAAAGAAATATGTATTCTTTTGCAATATCAAAATTTTAAAACTTAAGAATTATTTGTTCAGTTATGTGTATTTATTAACTAGGAGCATTTTATAATATACTCCACCTTATATACTAATACTAATCCCTTATACCCATCTTATACTAATCCCTTCCTCTCTGCTCATTCATACGGAAATGTGCTCTTTATGACAACAGACAACAAAACATATTATATTCTTTCTGTAAAACAAGGGAATGAGAAGGGTTGTTTTCACCCATTACATTTTGCTTTTCCAGGGAAAATTGCTTATATAACATCCTTTAAAGATAATTGAGATAATGTGCAATGTATTTTAATTTAGTAGATATTCAGTAACTTTCTTGGAACTTTTCATTAAATATAGTCAGTTGAAAACATATACATATAGCTGCTACCTCTTGAAATCTAAGGTAACAATAAAGACTTTTTTCCTTAAAAATGTCCAATTCATAAACCAAAAGAACAAAGAAAAGCAAAAAAAAATTTTTTTTGGAAGATAAAAAGCAGAAAGAATAAGTTTCAGGTGTTTCTATCTGCTGAATAGCTGAAGAAAAGACCATGTAACCCTGAAACCCTGGGCTCACCTTCCCCTAAGCTCCGTTTCCCTGAAACATTATGAAAGTGAAACTTCAGCTTTTTTACCAGGTAGCATTACTTATGGTAAAACTAACTCCTGACTGGTGAACCACACCCAGGCTGGAAGAATTGTGAATGAACTATAAATACTAGACCTTCCTTCAAAGTAATTCACCTTATAGCCAGGTGTTCCCCTTGCTGGTACCTGGAAGCTAATGACTATCAGCTGTTGCAAAAGATGTCAGTCCCTATTTGCAGCTGAAGCCTTCTGAAAGGATGGCTCACATACCACCTTCTGTGCTCTCCTTCCCTCACCCCTAAGAAGCCAAGGTAGAGGGAGAAGTGGGGAGAGAAAAGCAGCCCCTAAACTCATGTGAGATGATGAGCTCAGGAGCTAAAGCAGAAGACACGCCCACCTCTGCCCTGCCTTTTTCCCTGCCCTGTAGTCTTTCACAAAGTTGGTCAAACTAGTGCTATAAAGGCTTCTACAGGAGTTTGAACCTAAAATTGCTGGTGGTGTGCTTGCTACAAAAAGCAGGCTAATTCCCCAACACTGAGGCAATTTTGGAAACTGCAGTCGCAGTATGGATCTGAAGCCAGGGGACAGACTGAGGGTAAGAGTCTCTCCGGAGCCCATATGGCCCGATTACTACATAGCCCCATACCAGGTGGGCTGGGGAACAATACTACTGTTTGGAGTTTAAAGTCTCAGAGGACTGTTTAACTCTTTTAACTGTGTAATTACCTGTACTATTCAGATACCATGAAATGCTAGCAGCCACCTTGCCCAACATAATTTAGGTGAATGGAATGCCCGAGAATTTTGCAATACACAACCTGGGCAACCTTACTGCCAGCCTAGATAGATAGCTAGACAGACAGACATTTCTTGTTTAATACAAGTCTTCCTGAAAAAATTTGAGTTCAGAAAAATCTTGCACTAAAGTAAGGGAGGTGGGTGGTAGGGAGACGGTTTGTGTAAAAATAGCACAAGGAGCAGAAAAGACAAGACCACTATAACTGGTAATTATAGCCTGCACAGAAATTTTAAATGCACAGAAATGAAAGAGTGGCAATACTGGTAATGCATTAATTAGAGAAGGAACGATGACTAAGATACAACTGGGAATGAGCTCTGCGCCAGGAAGCTGCCATTAGGGTTGGCCCAGGAGGAAACGCATGCTGCCAGGAGCTGGGGAACCTCTCAGGGAAGTCAGAGCTGGGAGCAGGTACTCATTTTTAATTTTCCTTAAAGAGTGTCCTACAACAGAGCCTAAAATTAATTTTTTAAATACCAGTTAATTACATTAACTATCAATTGTAAAAATAAATTGTAACTCTGGGAGTCTAAAAAAATGGTAAATCTAAAACTCGAGACAAGATTATATTGTAATGAGAATGTTCAACAGATAAAGTGTGCTGAATCTTTTTTTTTTTTTTTGAAGGACAGAAATTAGAGACCTTACACTTGGTTAACTTACAGCTAATTATGTATATTAAAAGTAATGCTATTTAATTAAAGCTATATACAATTATATTGTATCGTTTCCAAACTTGCAGAGGGACTAAAGGATTATTTGTATCAATGCAACAAAGCACAGGAGGAAAGTAAAGTAGCAAACAAAACAATTGGCCAACAGCAATAACCAAAAAAAAATAAGCTTGTAGAAAGAATCCCAAATATAAAAGTAATAAAGATAAATGTAACACTTTTTAACTCTTTCTTAAGTGACAGATTTATCAGATTGGGTTTTTAAGAAAAATCTAACTATATGCTAGTTATAATATAAATGTCTAATGAAAACTATCCTGAAAGTATGTACTTTATAGGATAAGATAGTTTTCATTAGACATTTATGTGTGTACTGGTATGAAAAGGCATACCATGCAAATGCTACCAAAAATGAAGGTTGTAGCAATATAATAGGGTTAAGACCAAAAAAACAAACATTAATACAGATAAAGAAAAACAGTACATAATAAAAAACAAAACTTATAATAACCATAACCTTATTACTAAGAACATAGATTTTAAAACACAAAGCAAAGAAAAAAAAACTGAATTATGAGAAAACATCCAAATCCATAAACACAGACGAATGTTTGACTGCACTTCTCTTAGAAACTAATACATCAGACAAAATTTTTTTTTAACGTCAAAGGCTTCTGCTTCCAGTGTAGCAGCTGAGTTGAGGGTGTTTCTCTTTCCTCCCAAGGTTATAATTCTATTCCTGTTTTTCTGGCTGTTTCTATCTAGGAAAAGTTGCACACGAGCTGATGCAACTTCACATTAAATGGACCTAACTCCTTTATTTACTAATGACACAGAAGCTAATTTTTCTTACAGAAACAAATGTTGTAGCATAGAACATCTAGATTGAACTGAAGGACACGCTACATATACGATAGTTTTTAAAAGTTCTCACCAAGTCATGAGATTCTAAACTAGGAATGGGAGGCTTTCAGTCCAGCCATAGGTCTGTAAGATTCAACATACCCTAGCTCCTTGAAAAGAAAAAATGTTAACGGCACTCAAAAAAATCAGTGGGTCAATTCTGTTCACTGTAGATTCCACAAATTAAGGAAACAGTGTGTAAAAGTGAATTCTGGGCAAACCATTTATATACCTACAAACTGCCTATTTACCCCATTGTTGACCTAAACCAAAGATGGGTTTATTCATTTGGGATTATCAGAGAATTGTGATTCGGTGTCTGTAACCATGGTGAGCCATGTGCAAATTCTCACACAGCAAGAAAAGGAGAAGGCTTTTACTGAGGGGGAAAAGGAAGTTGGAGGGCTATGGTAAACAGAGTCCCTGACTTTCTACTCACTGAGTCTTCGCCAGGAAAGAAGAGTGTTTCTTCTTCCGGTCGGGCTCTGCAATTATCTCAGGGCATGAGAGCTCCCCCTTCTGGTCTCCTAATTCTTTTTAATAGAGGTTTCTGTTTATTAATTTTTTCATACCACCAAACCAAGTACTTAAATTATAGGGAAGCTTTAAGATATAAAGCAGTAGAACATAGGAGAATAACGCAGTTCCTTTTCTAAATACTTAGTATGTGCTAAGTATTATTGTAGCTGACATATGTCACTTTTAAAGAAACAGATACAAATATTGACCTTATGAAATGTATATTATCAGGTTGATAAAATTCGAGCATGAGGAAGTAGGATGCATCTCAAAATTCTCTTTCACCATGTGAGAAAGCCTGATGACATCATAAAAACCGGAAGATAATCTCCAGCAGATGTACTTCCTAATACCAATAATGTAAAATTTAAGCATATACATAACACTGTGCTACTAATTTTGAATTCTAAAATACACCAGATACTTATGACATCCACGAAAACATTAAGTTGGTACAATACAATCAACTTTCATTTTAAAAACAGGACAGATTTATACAACTGTAGCAGAAGGTTGCAAAATGGTCATGATAACTCAAGAAATGTAAATGTTTCTGCCTTAATAAACACTTTGGACAGGATACAAGCACTTGTATCCACTGAAATGTAGCAAAACACTTCATCTAGGTTGAGTTCTGCAGATTTGCTTATAGCTACACCAAATACATATTCTTTGGTCTCTTTTTGCACCATTCACTAATTTACTACATGTAAATTATAGGAAAAACAATATTCCCCAATTAGGATGCCATTTCTAAATGTTCTTTTTCAGGCATACATAAAAAAGATATAAGACACACTCTGGCTCTTCGCTCGGTTGCAGTGTTTCGTTTCTTCGCCTTCTCTGCCTCTTCTCATCCTTTCTCGCTCTCTGCTCTGCGGTGTGACGAGGCTGAATCCTCTCCGCACCCAGCCCTCGCCTTTCTTCTTCTGCCCGCGCTGTTCTATTTCTCTCCTTCGGCCGCCGCCGCCACTGCTGCACAGCTGGTGTCGGTGCCGCGCTTTTCCCCCTGCGTCGTCCCCGCAGCCTATGGCCCAGGCCGCCTTGGGTATTTCTGCTCAAGGTAACCACATCCCTCTTTAAAAATTCCGCCTAAAAAGAGAAGACGCTTTACCCGACTCTTTGGGCCGTTATCTCACGGCGAACTTTCTGACCAAGTATACAACTACCCAGAGGGCCTAGAAGTGCTGTATAGAGAGCAGTTCGACTTCAACGCTGAGCCACCTTGGGAACCTAGCTGATGATAGGGGGGTTCCATCTCCTAACTTGTCCATGGAGGTCTTCACTTCAGAAATCCAAGACTCATATTCATCCAGCTTGGTGTCAAGTGGGCTGTTGCTGCCAGAATTATCTTGTGATTATTTGAGAGATGTATCAGTTTCTTCTGAAGTACAATCAACTGTAGAAGCCTTTGTAGCAGTTTGTTGCATATTCTAAGGACCCAGACGTAAGGCTTGGTGGCCCGTCTCGGCTTTAGTGCAAGAATTGTGTGTATCTCCAGAAAACATCATTTACATAAGTCCTTGCAAGCAAGTGTCTCAAATAAAGTATGCAGCAAAAGTTGGAGTGAATATCATGACATGTGACAATGAAGTCGAACTGAAGAAAATTGCACGTAATCACCCAAATGCCAAGGTCTTACTACATATTGCAACCGAAGATAATATTGGAGGTGAAGAGGGTAACATGAAGTTTGGCACTACCCTGAAGAACTGTAGGCATCTTTTGGAATGTGCTAAGGAACTTGATGTCCAAATTATTGGGGTTAAATTTCATGTTTCAAGTGCTTGCAAAGAATCTCAAGTATATGTACATGCTTTATCTGATGCTCGATGTGTATTTGACATGGCTGGAGAATTTGGCTTCACAATGAACATGTTAGACATTGGTGGAGGCCTCACAGGAACTGAATTTCAATTGGAAGAGGTTAATCATGTTATCAGCCCTTTGTTGGATGTCTACTTTCCTGAAGGATCTGGCATTAAGATAATTTCTGAACCCGGAAGCTACTATGTGTCTTCTGCATTTACACTTGCAGTTAATATCATTGCAAAGAAAGTTGTTGAAAATAAGTTTTCCTCTGGAGTAGGAAAAACCGGAAGTGATGAACCAACCTTCATGTATTATATGAATGATGGTGTTTATGGTTCTTTTGCAAGTAAACTGTCTGAGGACTTAAATACCATTCCAGAGGTTCACAAGGCAAGTTTTACAAATAATATAAAAACTGCTTATATGGCAGTTTATGAACGAGCTGTTATTTTTAAGATACATCCCAATTTTTGGAGAAATATTTTAGGATTGGGGAAGGTTGCCCCTTTTTTGAGGATTTGCATATCTCTGGCTGAGTTCCTTTATTGCTTCCTTAGATTGGAGTTAAGGAGCATCACTGCCGCTGGTTCTAGGCTTTTCTTCCAGGGGCACATTTGATCTGAGATAGTGAAAAAATGCTTTTATCCACCTTCAAATTCAGTGCCTGCCTGAGTAAAAACCTAACAAAACAACCACCTTTTTTTTCCTACAGAAATACAAGGAAGATGAGCCTCTGTTTACAAGCAGCCTTTGGGGTCCATCCTGTGATGAGCTTGATCAAATTGTGGAAAACTGTCTTCTTCCTGAGCTGAATGTGGGAGATTGGCTTATCTTTGATAACATGGGAGCAGATTCTTTCCATGAACCATCTGCTTTTAATGATTTTCAGAGGCCA
>NC_041218.1:71157677-71232594 GCF_002837175.3 Physeter macrocephalus
GGAGAGCTATTCTGTGTATAACAGCTCAGAGTTGCAAGTAAGACGTGAATATGGTAACTTTAAGAAATATCTGTGTTGTATTTGAAGACAGTTTGCCATAAATCTGAAGTTTGAACTTATGTATTTCAATTTGGTTTGCTTAAAATAATGAATTAATGTAACAATTTTTTTAAACAATATTGTAATCTCAGTTCAGAATTTAACTGAAACTATAAAACCCAAATGATTTCTATATAGTAAATTGAACTGTAAAGGTAACTTGTGGTGATTCTGAATACACAGATAAAATGTTTGTATTCCTCCTTAAAAAAAAAAAGATATGGATCTCTTCCTACCCACCCCCCAAAAAAAAGAATGTAATTTCATCTTTTTTAAAGGTAGCAAATTCACTCCTATAAAATAGTAAACTGCTTAAACATTTAACATGTGGATAACTTCATGGCTTTGTGGGTGGGCGAGGTTTCTGGCACTCAGAGTTTGGAAAAGGCTTCTCTCTGCCTCATGTCTTCTACATTCAGTTCTACACATGCTTTATATTTGTCTTAGTAACCATTTAATATACCCCCTGGTCCCCAATGAACTCCAACTACTTTTTTATATTATAAAATGTGATTTTTCACTTGTCACTGAGGACAGGTACATTAATTAAAGGACAATAGTTAATATCACGTACAATATTCTTTAAAACATCAGGAATGTTCCATAACACCACATTTAACACTTCTGTCTCATTCCAGAGTCCATGTTCACAGGAAGGCCTGAGAAGGGAGTCAGGATTTGTGGTAGAAGGGAAAACAAACCCTTTGTTTATTTGACTAAGAAAAAAGTCAATTTGTGAAGCTTATGTATATATCCAAGTAATGCATTGCTTAATGCCCACCAAAGTAGAAGGAAGGATGGTCAAAATGAAAGTTCTGGTAATTATCAAATAATTGAGTTAGAAAGAATTGGTAGATAGACCACAGGTTCTTTGAATCCACACAACAGATACTGCAAAATTATCAACATATGTGTACAGAAAAGTAAATTGTATGAATGAGGCCCAACATCTTCAAAACATCACTTTTCAAAAGACATATCAGGGAAATCCAAAAATTGATGAAACTTGCCAATACTATGCAAATCAAAGTAAGAGTTTATCTTAAGGATAAAAGAGCCCCAAAAACTTCAGAAAAACTTTCATCTCACTTCAACTACTTATGAATTACATGGATTTTATTAATGAAAATTAATTAAATTGTACTTCTAAAAAGAAAAAAGAGCAAGCTTTTAATACTGAATCACTTTGTTTTAGAACAAGTTTAAATCAATGCCATCATGAAATTCAATTCATAATTGTGATGAATAGAAACTAATTAAATTTTAAGCTATCACGGAAACTGAGAGCAAATGCCTAACAACTCATTTGTAAATCTTAACAAAATAAAATACGAGCAAAGCTAGTAGGTTGGGAAATAATGGCATTTAATAAAAGGTAGTAAATAAAATAAAATAGTACTTTGCATTAAAATATCAACCATAGAAAAGGTTTAAATGTTACTATTGATTCAAAGAATTAAAAAGTAAATGAGTTTTATAGTACCAGTAAAAATGTTACATTTGTATATACTTTTTTTTCAGATCCTTATTTAAAAGATCAAAGTAATGGAATGAGAAGTTCATATTTTAATAATTTTTCTTTGTCTTTATTTTTGTCAATTTGATTACTATGTGTCTCGGCGTGTTTCTCCTTGGGTTTATCCTGCCTGGGACTCTCTGCACCTCCTGGACTTGGGTGGCTATTTCCTTTCCCATGTTAGGGAAGTTTTCGACTATAATCTCTTCACATATTTTCTCGGGTCCTTTCTCTCTTCTCCTTCTGGGACCCCTATAATGTGAATGTTGGTTCATTTAATGTTGTCCCAGAGGTCTCTTAGGCTGTCTTCATTTCTTTTCATTCTTTTTTCTTCATTCTGTTCTGCAGCAGTGAATTCCTATCATTATTCTGAATTCTTTTTCTGGAAGGTTGCCTATCTCTACTTCAGTTAGTTGTTTTTCTGGGGTTTTATCTTGTTCCTTCATCTGGTACATAGTCCTCTGCCTTTTCATTTGTCTATCTTTCTGTGAATGTGGTTTTCGTTCCACAGGATGCAGAATTGTAGCTCTTCTTGCTTCTGCTGTCTGCCCTCTGGTGGATGAGGCTATCTAAGAGGCTTGTGCAAGCTTCCTGATGGGAGGGACTTGAGAACTTCATATTTTAAACAGTCAATAGAAAAACCGAGTATTACTTTAAAACATGTAAAGAAATCATAAAATGAACATTTTTCAGATTATTTCACAAGATTGATTCTCTTATAAGGACGTAACTCTGCCACTGTTGTATTTTGCTATTAATACAATTATCTGAAGCATTAAGTACAACTACAATTAACTTAAGTAACATCTGTATCGTCTGTAACAAATTTTAGAACCAAAAGTTAAAAGCAATCCCAATATGAAGCAATGATTTGTTTAGCTACTATTATCTGAAACATTTAACTCTGTACTTATTTATTTACTTATTTTTCTGTTTGAGAAAACTCTGAGAAAAATTGTCAGAGAATACAAATCACTGAAGAAGTTACAAAAAACAGGTGTGTGATTCTTCACTGAGTTTAGTATATAATCTTTATATATTTTAGTGACTTGTCAAAATTTCATCTTACATGATAAAATTTATTACTGCTATTATTATTTAGGTTGTCTGCAGGCCATTTAGATCAGCATTTTCTGATTTTTTTAAAGAACAGGTATTTTTTAGAGTTCACAAGACACTCTATGCATTGGGGCAAACCACTACAAAAGTCCATTATAACACTTTGAATTTCTAAGAATAACTGATTCTGTTTTAATGTACCTACATTTGTAAGTGAAAATGTCAAGGCAAATTCAAGTCAATAAACATTTCTGAACGCCTACACAAGCTGTCTTGAAAAAGGGAAAAAGACTCTGAGCACACAAATATAAAGGAAAGATTCCAAGACAAAATATTGTCACTCATACTTTAAGGATAATAGGAGTCAAGCAAGCAAGCACTAGAAAAATGGTGTCTCAGATAGAAAAACTCACCAGGGTAAACACAGATGTGTCAGGTAACACAGTACATGTGCAGAACTATAGTAGTTCAGTATTACCAGAGGGCAAATTGCTCAGTGAAGAAAGAAGAATAAGGATGATAAAATTAAGCAAGAGCCACAACAGCCCAAGGCTTTATGATCTGACTGAGCCTTGTCCAGGATGGGATGAGGAGTGTCTAGAAGATTTAAATAATGACAGGGTTCAGGGCAGGCCACCCCAAAATATACCACTTTGACATATTGATTGTTTTGAATTAAAGTTACTTGAGAAACAGTGGGTACAAGGACACTCTGAGCCTCCTTTATGTCCCCCCAGAAAGCAGGAAGTAAGTTTCCATGTGGAAGCCACCCTCCCTGTACCAGGAGGTAAACAGACATTCTTATGGCCAGAGACAGGGAATTCAGGGCCGCAAAGTCTGTGTAAACACACTCTGCTTAGTTTCCTCACTAATTAGTACTGAAGCCTAAGTTTCTTCGTCTAAAAGGGTATATCAACAGGCTGCTTTGATTACTCTTGGGTACCTTTGCACATACGAAATTAAAATTTTTTTTCTCCTGTTAATCTGCCTTGTATCAATTATTAGACCAGCCAAAAGAACTTAAAGGGGTAGAGGGAAATTTTTCCCTTCCTGACAATGAGAGTAACATAGTAGATTTGCAATTAGCAAAACCTGTTATAGTGGCTGTGATGAGGTCAAAACTGGAAACAAAAGAGACACTTTTGCGAGGGACAGTTCTTGGAAGGAAGAAGATGATTACAAACTTTTTAAACTTCATGCACTTAAACATTCCTGTCAAAACATAGGAATAATGAAAATTGGATGTAAAAATGTAGGAATTGGCACACAAGCAATACTTTAAATCATGAGACTGATGACCCAGAGAGTATGTCTATTAAAGAATGTCTAACAGATATTTTAGTAAAGGTACTAAGTAACTGTGGCAAATAGATCATTTCGGATTGAAAATTTAAGCCAAAGTTCGATAACCTATGGCCCATGAGTCAATCCAGCCTCCTGCCTGTTTTCTGTGAATGAAGTTTTATAGAAACACAGCCACACACGTTCTTTGACATCTTGTCTATGGCTGCTTTTGCACTATAGCAGAATGGAATAGTTGCAACCAAGACCATATGGTCGATGAAGTCTAAAGTATGCATTATCTGGCCCTCTACAAGAACAATTTGACACCCCTAACATAAAAAACTTATCTCAGATCCAGGGAAAGAAAACGGCCTCAATTATCTCTTGTAAAATGAGAGCATTCTACTAAACGATTTTTCAGACCCTTTTCTTCTTTAACAATCTATTGTTACTTGAAAAGGGCAAGTATTGACATCCCTCATCAAAGTCATATGATAAAGTGAAATGAGCACAGCATTTATTCTTGAACTGAGGATAATAGCATGTATGATAATCAACTCTTAGGACTGCTCTGAGGATTAAATGGGATTATTTACTTTAAAAGAAAAGGATAGTGACTCATTATGTCAAATGTTCAATGAGTGTCTGTTATTACTAACATTAACATAATTATACTAATAATATGCATTAGCAGGCCACATTTGGGGTTGGGGTGGGGTTCTGAGAATTATAAATGTCGTGAGAGTTGCATTTCTTACAAATGGGCAGAACAAGAAACAGAAGATCAGTTATATTTTCATTGGTTGAGCAAAAATCCTAGAACTCAGTTATTACCATAAACACATTGAATTTTTTCAGAAGACATTTATAGTTCTTTCTCAAATGATCTAGAAATGGGTATAATACTCAGAGTACTCAGAAGAGACAGGCAGGCTTAACAGTCCTGTCATTCCCAAATAAGAATTTTCCACTACTGACACTAGGATTATCTTGGCAACACTTGTTGCATTCTACCTTAGCAGGTACCAGTGAATAAAGTAGCCCGGCATTTGAGTAGAATAAGTATAAACTTCAAAATCCCATAAAATAAAACCTGTGGTGCCTGGAAAACTGAATCATGCTATACTTTTCAAAAGTGTCACGTATAAACTTATTGCAAGTAGGGTTCAAGCCAAAGGATGTTTGGAACAAGAAGCTTTTTGCACTAATTCCATCACCTTTCCATTCTTTCAATAAAAGAAAGTTGAGTTTCCAGAAAACTGCCTAAGTAATCTATTTTTAGGTAGCTATAGATTTTTATCCTAAGGGAATAGCGCTTAGGTTTGGAATATTCTTACCATCTTTCTGTCTGCTAATGACTCAACCCATGGACAAGATTTGTTTTACTGTTTTTGTTTCTTCTCAGAATGTGTAGCATTAGTACAGAGAAAATTTTGTAAAAAAACATGATCCATCATACAAACACTATATAACTTGGCAAAAGCATTATAGTATGAAAGGTATTTTAAATTGTGCTTATACCTGGAATTCTATTAAAATTCAATTATTAAGGAGGCCTTGGAGGCATGTAACTTGCCTTTTCAAGTATAGGTTTTAGGATAAAAACTTCTGTTCAAACACACACACACACACATAAAACACCAACACACAAACGCCTAGAAAGCTTTTGGATATGAGTGAAATCTTTCTAATTATTTCTGCCAACAAGTTCACGATAATCATCTGCCTATTCAGCTTTCAGAAACAAACCATAAAGATCCTTCTCTAATGTTGCCTATTTTGCTATTATGCACCCAATTTCACAAAACATAAAATTGGAGATTATGCTTCCTCTCTTATTAAATGAAGCACTAAATCTTAGTACTTTTTTCTCTTAAATATATCTTGATTCTAGCCATTTCTGCACATTCACTATAAAACTACCCTAGTCCTAGCCACCAACATTATTTCTTAGACTATTGCAATAGCCTCTAAATGAAATCAAATGCATCAAGGAATCCCTCTGGATCACTTTAGTCCATTCTCTGTGTTGCATCCAGAATGATGTGTAAAATGCAAAGCTGATCACATCAATTTCTACTGTGCAGTACTCCTTTACAGAGTTCAAACTTCGAAGGCCCACCTTGACCTAGACCTGTGTAGTTCTCACCTTAACTCTCCCCAGTGTGTAATTCATTCTCTGTGTTTCAGATACACTGGCTCTTTCCAGTTCTAACCATCCATGAGACACTCTTTCCAAATAGAAATGCTATTCTTCTTACTCCTCATAGACTCAGACCCCGCTCAGCCTTCCAAATTTCAGCTTTCTCCCTTATACTTAAGAAGATCTATCCTGATATTCTATTCCAGGCTAAATTGCCCCTTTCTCAAAAAGACTTAATTACAGTTCTTACCTTGGGGTGGTAGATAGAAGGGACAGATAGTGACCAGAGTCCTGTGACCTCCCAACCATTGCGTCACTTCCCAAGCTAACTCGTCTTTTAATTAAGCTCATATTATTAAGACTCTTCATTTAAAAAAACAAAAATAGCTAAATAAAATTATTTACTTACTTCAGATCAAGATATGAAAATCTGGAAAATTAGCACATATGGAAATGCCTCATTCTTCTCAAGTAAGATGTAGTTTAAAAAAGTATTACATTATGAAATAAGCTACATGTATGTCAAAATACCTGACACACAGATGTTCAGTAAATGCTATATGAATTTATATTAAGCAATTAATTAGATAATGAAGAGACTAGGATAGTTCCCTGTAAAGAGCTAACTAGACAGCACCTAAGGTAAGTTTAAAATGAATTAGTAAGAAACAGCATTGGTGTGAGTTTTAATGATTAAGAAATCATTTTCAGAAGGTAGGACCTGGCTACACATGGAAGGATAGATTTCTTGGGAGGTGGGAGAAAAATTAATCTTGCAACTATTGTTAAAGAGAGAGAAAAAAAGGGGGATAAATGCAAAAAGGGAAGAGCTAGACTTAACACAATAAAACGCAGACTATGAAAGAGGAAGATAAATAAGAAAGAGGTAAACACAAGAGAAACCATTTTAAAAATCCCATGAGTCTTGTGATAAGGATTAAAGTACAGAAAGGTGTCAAAAATTGCTCAAAAAAGGAATATCCTACCACCTGATTCATATTGAACATGACTGTAATAATCTAAATTGCTCTACTATATCTTTATGTAAAAGACATCCATCGTAGATCATACAAAAGTAAAAAGACATCACAAAATATTGTAGTATAGACAATATTTTTAGAAAGAGAAGCTACTTAGATGCAATCAAGGACATCCAGCTCTTTTATAGATAAAAATTCTGACCTAAAGTTCAGAGACAGGAAATAACTTAACAAGATTAATAGATGTGTTATTTGCATACACCTAGTACCTATACCTGAATCCCACTCCAGGTTCACATCCTTACCTTGCCAAAGATCTCCTAAGACATTAAATAGCCAATTCTTTCTATTCAATACCTCCTTTACAAAAATATAATTTTGTTTTCTCCATGAAGTAAAATCCTTTTAGATATTATAAACAAAGTCAGGCTTAGCTATGTTCATATTAACATATATATTAATTTATAATAAATTACAGAAGTATAACGTAATTTTAAAATAATAAACGGTACTGAAAATATATTTGGTCCCATCTTTGTAAAGAAATAGCATAACATAATTAAGCTAAGGGCCATTTCCACTGTTTAAAACAGAATCCAGTGCACAAAAAAAATCTAATAAAAGAAATCCCGACATAATTTTTTAAAACTGAATGACCAAACCAATTGTTTATTTCCTTTTCTAGGGCTAAAATTCATGTAAGCCACTTAACAAAGGAGGCTATTTTCATTTATTTTGCCTCCTATTCATTTCATGTTAAATTTTATAAACTGATTTGCTAGGACAGCACTGGCAAATAAATTCACAAACAACTTTGCTCATCTGACCAAGTTTAGTAAACTACTTAAAATAGAAAATTAGTGATTCCAAACTCCATGCTTAATCTAGAAAAAAAAATTATTCTGAAAACAGAGAAAAAGTTCTCTGGAATTCATTCTATTTGTACATCCATTAGAACACCATCTATCTGAAAATAAATAACCTTTATTCATTAAAAGAAAGACTACCAGAATGTATGTCCTATGAGAATCAGTTCTTTACACATCATCAGCTACATGTCCATCACAAGTAATCTTAGGGAATTTCTATATCCCACAACACAAACTTTCTAGTAACCATTTAGCCAGAAGCAAAGATCTCCTAAAACTTAAAAAAACAGTCAATTCTTTCTATTCAACACCTCCTACAAGAATGACTTCATCATTCCTCATCTTTGTGTTAGATATGAATCCCTTAGTGACTGAAAGGGCAAAAAGGTTCTAAAGGTATTTTAAACCAATAATTACTTAGATTTTATTATTGATTTAGGCAGGAAATACCTAAGACTTACTATATGAGAAGAAAACAAATGAAAACATTTGTAGAATTTTGTGGAATTGATTGCATTTCTGCCACTGAAGCTGTGTACAAACATGAAAGAGAAAACTTTAAAGTATCTTAAGTGATGACATCACAGATGTTTAACATATAATAAAGTTATAATTTTCTAAGGGAAAAATCAAGGTATCCATAAGGCTACAATAGCAACATGGTTGAGATAGGAATAGAAGAGGGAATGGGGCCTAATCCCTTGGTCATTCATTGGCTATTAAACACACACACACACACACACAAAATATCCATTCAAAAATAAATGTAAATAAACTAGGACCTGAAACATTCATAGTTGACCCTTGAACAATGTGGGGGGTTAGGGGCACCAACCCTTTGCACAGCTGAAAATCCACGCATAACTTACGGTCAGTCCTCCAAATACACGATTCCTCCTCCATCCCACAGTTCCTCAGCATCCGTGGATTCAACCAACTAGGATCCTGTAGTACTACAGTATTTACTACTAAAAAAAAAATCTGCCTATAAGTGGACCTGCGCAGTTCAAACCAATATTGTTCTAAGGTAAACTGTGTCCATAAAGAGTAAATCCAATATGGAAGCAGTAAGAATTATGATAGGAAGCGCTCTCTTTTTTGGTCTTATAAGAAATTCTGCCTTAAAAACACACTTTCTTAGTCCAGTAGTAATAAGGTTAACAGAATGAAATGTATAGAATAAGAAGTTAAAGTGAAAAATATACATGCTGGGTTCTGTTAAGAAATTTAACAGGACCACAGATTTTTATAACTTAAGTTCAATAAAGGCTCAGTATCCTGTGAAGCTAAAGAAAGAAACCATTAGCACTTAAAAGAAGGAATCAATGTGTTTTTCCAATTGTCATTTGTTCTTTATTAGGAAGAAATTTTAAAGACATATATATATGTATATGTGTATTTTTAATCTCTTTGCATCTTATTATTTAACACATTCATGAGAGCATAAGAGTAACAAGTGTATATGATAAACTGCACATTGGATTAATTCTGTTCCTGGCTCTGCCACTGGTGAGTGTGGAACCTTCTGGAAACAATTTACATCTTTGTGACAGTTTCCCCAGATGTGAATGTATCAAGTGTCAATTGATGGTGGTTTTCCATTTTTTTTTATTTGCTGACATGTTCAAATATTAAACATTTTGAAGTATTTTAAAGACCATGTATTCTGATCTATTATGTCAATAAACTACTTCCCTGTAACTAGAACTAAATTAGGCACTTTTGAAGGTTTATTTATGTTTTTCAAAGCATTAAAATTCCATATGGGAATTTATGTTTTTTGCTTAAGTAAATTCATGAAAAGATTCCTACGTCTCCTAAAGCACCAATAAAATTACTGTCTACATTGTCAGGGGAAATTAGAGCTCTTGGGAAATTATCCAGATAATTACTGTAAAATTTTGCTGTGGAAAGTGATAAACTATTTTATCAAGTAAAATTAAAGAATTTGCTTCATTTCTCAGTTTTTAACTTCCACTTAAATTTGTGGCCAATTTCTTTCTGCTTTTAAAAATTAAACTTTTGGCGCCTATTATATGAATCAGCTATGCTCACTGAATAAATAAGAATATACTGTCCATTATCTCATCTGATAGTAGTACTAAAGGATATTTTGTGAAAATCTTGCCAGATCCAAATAAAGTAGAATCTCTATTTTATTTTCTCGACCTGGAAAGTATTTTTTGAGAGTTTTACATTTGATTTTACATAAACTTGGATGGAAAACAGCTACACTTAGCCTTGGTCTTCTGAAAATCTCCTCCATTACCAGGGAAAAAAACACCTCTCTGATCATTAATTTCTAAGCAAAGACAACCTACGATTCAGACTCTTAACACTTTTGTGTCTTGTACAATTTAAATAGAAGCCTATGGGTTTTTTTTTGGAGTGATTTTTATATCAGAAACTTTATGAATTTACCTTTTACCATTCTAATACATTTAAAATACTGTCTTTTCTAAATATTTATTACTTAAGTAGTGAACAAAAACAAATAATGGAGTAGAAAATAGAAAACTGAACATGTCCCACGTTGACAGTTATTGTATCAGATGATTCCAAAAGAGCTTTCAGATGACCCTCTTGACAGCTGCAATCTGAAAAAGGTGCTAGCAGTACTATACACCCCCTGGTAACCGCAAGAAAGAGAGGCTAACAAAAACTTCATTCAACTCGGGATAAAAACTTGGCTCCTTGATAACTTACGTGATAGACTAAACAGCATCAGAAATCACATCTGAAAAGGATTCTTAAACATAATTCCTACACAACTTTACGAAAGAAAGCATTGGCTTTTAATGTTTATAAGGTTTTTCTTGTTAAAAAAACACAGAAAGTGATCTAAATTTTTAAAATTCCTTCATGCCAACCAGTTTTTAGTTTTAAAAAGGCTTTTTTTTTTTCTTTCAAGTAGAGACTAGTCTAGTACAAGGTGTGACTGTTATCCAAATATGTGTTCCCAAAGGCTCACAGTTGAAAGACTGCATACGGTAACAAACGTCATCCTAAGCCACAAAGATGCACTGAGAAACAGAATACTTAAAAAGTGACCTCACCCAACTATCTCTCCTCACTTTAATGCTGGCACCTATTTTATCATCCGTCAGTCTCCAGCTGACTACAGAAATTTGGAAAATTCTGATAACTCATTATAACTACAATTAAGTTATACCTACCAAAACAAAAGATTTTTTAAGTTGATCAAATTAACATGGATAAATTCCTTAAATCATATTCAACATCATTAAGAATTAAGAAGCAGGCAAAATTAGACTACTTAAAATACATAAAAAGAATATAAGAATGATGACCAAATAGATGGTCCAAAAGGGTATTTTGAACAAAGTAGTAATAAAGAATATTTCTTACAAAACTAAAAATAACCAAAAATATTTTCACAAAAATGACCACTTGAAGCATGTCACAACATATTATCATATAAATGTCTACAAGATCATTCAAAAGTTTATTTTTGCAAACATAATCTAAATTTTAAAAACAGAAGATAAAATTATTTTAATAAATATCTTAGTTCTTCTAAAATAAAATCCCAATTATTTGTCCTACTTTTCAAAATTTTCTTCCTTTCTCTACATGGATCTTAAAGCAGTAGCCTCTACCTATGCCAGTTTATCTTAGATAACAAAAACCTCCTACATTAAGTATTTCCTAACCCATTTTGCTTTCATAAAATCCAAGGAGAAGTTGATCTCTGATCTTTGAACAACCAAGAATCCTACAGAACCCGAACTAAAACCTAAGCATCCTAAATACCTAGAACCCAGCACCATTAACCGTCCATTCCTTTAGTAGTTAGCTCCCTCCAAGGGGTAATACTCCAGAATGAAGTTGAAAGTCACACGTACCTTCTGAATGACTACAACCAGGGTATTCCAAAATATTTTTCTATATCTACATAAGAATATAATAGAAGAGATATGCGGGCTTCATCAATACTGTAGTCCTGACATCAATTTTTTAGCACTGAGAACATGATCTCATGTTTTCGTCAAACAAATGCCCCAGCTAAACTGACTTTCAGTCCCATTTCTTCTGAATATTTGTCCTTGTACAGTAAAACATGATGACACTGCAAATGACAGCCTTAACTAAATACCCTCTGAGTTGAAAAAACGCTCACAAACACCTACTCAACCACAATTTTCCTTTTCATCTGACTGATTCCTACCAAGCCTTCCTCTCTTCAGATGGACTGAAAATCAAAGTTGATAAACCTTGGCACAGGAAAAAGGACCACTGTACTATATCTCAGCCAAGAAAAAATAGGCCCATAAACATTTACAATACATGCATTCAATAACTATTGAATCACATAATCCCAAAATAAAAATGGAGATACTTTTTTATGACTCGGATGTCACTTTGGATTTATTTTCTGATGAATAAAATCTACCTGTTGAGGGAAGCAAATGAACAGACTCTTCCCTGAATTTAAAAGTGCTTTAAAAAGGCTTATTTAAAAAAAAAAAAAAAATCCCCCATGGTAGGGTCCTTTTTGTCTTGGTTTAATCTTCTAGAGAAGTAATTCAGATAGAAGCAAAGTAAACACACCATAGCCTCAGAGCTACCTGATTCACATCTTTTCAATTACATATATATGTATATATGTCTGCATATGTACTCATATTTTCATATCCACACACTATATGTATATGTGTATGTATTGTTCCCACTTAACTAATGTAAAAATTGTGTCCCCAGATATCTAGACTCAACTTTAAGTCTTTTATTCTACACTATAATATTTTCCACACAACTATTTATTTGGGGAATATTTGAATGATTCTGCCAAATTTTAAGTCACAGGGAAACTGAAATGGCCTTTTGGCAATTTGGGGGTAAAGTAGCATCAAAAGGAAAAAAAAGATGAAGCCTTTACACAATCATCTACAGGACAATTTAAAAATCCAGAGACAATTTACTTGACTCTCAATCCAACAAGGCAGTATTCTTTACCTTTCCAGGGATTTGTTCCACCCCAAGGATACAGATTCCAGATATGTTCTAGAGACATTTTCCTCTTAAGTTTAATAATAACCCTAATAATCACCACACTGATTCTACCTATGCAATGGGAAAATAACAGGTAGACAAGTATTAACTATAGAGTGACAACTCTCCAGTTTAAAGTGAACATTTTAAAGTTTTTATAGCATATTGACTTAGCGTATACTGACTTATAATACTACTACTCTAAAACTAGTTCTCGTAGACACTTCCTTCCTAACTAGAGGATTGTCCATCTTTTCCCTGAGTTTAATACAGAACACTAGGTAGCAAAAAAAAAGAATGAAAATCTGGCATTTACTAGGATATGTGAAATGGAACTCTACAGAAGTCAACAGAAAACTAAATTCAAATGTTTATGGAAGCAATACAAAGGTCTGAACTTGAGATACAATAGTAAAAATAAACTACAAGAACTAACAGTTTAAAAATGATGTGTGTGTGTATGTGTATATATGTATTTGGTGAAGAGAAGCAGAGGAAAGGGGTAGAAGGAAAATTCATTGATGACACAGATTACCACCTGCGTGCCTGCCACAACTATACTGCCACTAAGAGAAGTCAATTGACGGGGAATGTGCTTTTGGGAGAGATCTGACATGCAAGGTGTGAGAAGATAGTCAAGTACTCAAATGGAAGTACGTGATAAAATGCTGAACAATGTAGGACTGAAGCTCAGGAATCAGATTAGAGCAGCATCAGTAAGCTTTGATTCATCTCATCCAAATTGGAAAGAGCAGGAGCTACACTATTAAATGAAATTAACATTGCACGGCTGCCAAGGGCCCAGCACTATAATATCAACTACATTTTACATTCATTCATTTTAATCCTGACAGTGATTTAAGAAGTAGGGCTACTAGCCTCATTTCTAAAAGGAGGAAAGCAAGCCTCAGAAAAGTTAAGTAACTTGACCAAGGAACCAAGGTATTCTGAATTCAAAGCCTGTGCTCTCTTTACTGTACTCCTCTGCCTCTTCAGAAGAATATCTGGGGACATGGGGTGAATGAGATTTCTAAGCAAGTTAATGTGGAGCGATGAATAGGGAGCCAAACAGAACTCTGAATTTATCTCCAACCTATGGAGACTTAGAGCCCTTCAGCGTTGGGAATATTTCATGCTGTTCCTAAAAATCTCAGTGAAAACCTATATTTCTGTTAAAATCACTGACATGAGGAATTTGGGTTTCCATAATCAGCAGCACTCATGGAACTCATCTCTAGGGCATAAAATCAAATACAATAGACAGGTGAAATAATCAAACTTCCCCCAATTGCTAATTTGTTTCTACTTGCATGGCTCAGTCTAGAGCTACTTATTTTTAGTGCAAATTTTATTTATTCTGTATTAATAATCTCACCTAACAAGAATTTAATTCCCACACTATGGCACAGGCCTGAGCTCTATGAATTCAGCAACTGCTAAGCAACTGTTTTGAGAATTTCACGTTTGGAACTCCTTCCCACAGCAAAATGCTGCTGACAACAGATTCTTCTCAGCTCGTTTGTCAGTCCTAGGCTCTAATTTTGTTATTTCCTGGTTTTGCCCTCTGAAATTCCCCTCTGGTGCACAGTTTAAGAGGTCAATGAAGTAAATTCTGTACTAAACACACATTTTTAGTCTTTCCAGAAAAGATCTCTCCAAAACTTTCATGGGTCATTTTTCTAGGACTTCTCTTTTATCTGTTGCTCATTCTACTTTTGCTGTCCATGGAACAGAGAAGATGAAACAACCTAAGAGTATTTTCTTCCATCTGATTTGTGCCCCTCAGTTTTTTAACTTTGGGATTTCTTCTCTAATGGCATTCTGGTAGTACACTAAAATATAGCTCTTTCACATTATCCAAACAACAAGTCAACTCAGCAATAACCTCTGAAATTCTAAAGAAGGAAAAGACATGCAATTTTTGCTAGGGTGAAAACCTATCAGTTCAACCAAATAATTGAAATAATAAGGACCTGCAGTCAGAGAAGTCAAAGCGAAAAAGTGCATTCAAGAACCCACCGAGAAGAGTTTCTTCGTTTGGGTTTAGATGGATTTCTTCAGTTGGATGAAATTTTGTTAAAAAGAAAAGTTGAATTTCAAGGAACAAAGCCTAAGTTTGAAAAGTCTGCATTAATTCACTTACTGAAATAACAACAACAGGATATAAAATGGAAAGATTACTCTCTTCAAGCATATTCAGTAATTTCTGGGTTTCTTCAAAATCAGAGGTCATAACCTGAAAGACCAGAAAAATAAAAGAAGTTCTTAAATGACTTAAGAGTTCATTCAAGGAGAAAAATGGAGAGCTTTTAAACATTTAAACATTCTAAATATTTATCAAGCTTAATTTTAAATTTTCAAACAATGTTAAAGGATACCCATAAGATTATAGCTACTAAAATTTTTAAAATTCATTAATTCAAACCTATCTTCTTATCTACTTTTTACCAGAAATTTGAAAATACCATCTAAAGAAATATCACCCTCTTCTCATTATGTGAACTAGGTTGTTAGAAAACGTTATTTCCCTATTTCAAAAGACAAAAATAACATTTCTAAATACATATTGAATAACACAACTCACCTATCAAAATCTTAAATTCAAATACTTAAGAAACAAGAAAACTAAGTACTTGCCAAACATTACATTTATACAAATCCTCAAGTGCTTTCAATCATTTGTATTAACTACTTACATTCACACAAACAAAATTGTAGCATTGCTCTAAGATGATTTGCTGAAGATCTCTGCCAGATGTGACTTTTACATGCTAGGAGAAAAAATTAGAGGAAAAAAGAGTTTACAAACTAGATAGAAAGACCAAACACGAGCATAAACAACTTTATGAGCACAAAATTTCTATAGGCACATAACGCCAAGGACCATGCATAAGAGCAAAATAATTCAGGCTGAAGTTTATGAGGCTACCAAAAAGACCCCACTTGAACTAGTCCCAAAATAATTAACATTATTGTAGCAAATAAGGATATAGGAAATTGTTTTAGATTAAAAAATGTTGAAAAGGCTCAAGATATATTCAGGAATAGGCAAACAGTCTTGTTTTTCTTATACAAAAAATATACAGTAGAAAATATTTGAATAAAATTTAAAAATTGGTTAGACAAGAATTTTTAGAGAATTCTGGAAGCATGTTAAATACTACAGTTACAAAGAATACATTTAACGAAATATGGAATGACTAGAAACAGGGAAAGCAACAAGAGATTACCATCATAGGCCTTCTTCTGAGGGTCCAGATCAAGATAGCAGAGTAGGAAGATCCTGAGCTCACCCCTCCCATGAAACACCAAAACTACAGCTACATATAGAACGACTATCTCTGAGAATGACTTGAAGATTAGCAGAACAGACTTTCTACAACCAAGTCTATAAAGAAAAGGCTACATCAAGACAGGAAGGACGGGCAGAGGGGCAGACATGCAGTCTAATCAGAACCCCCACCCCCAGTGCAGCAGTCCATAAGCAGAAGGGATATCACAACCGTGAAGGTCCCCCCTGAGGAGCTAGGAGTCTGAGCCCCACGTTGGACTCCCCATCCCGAGGGGCCTGCACCAGGAAGATGAGCCCCCATGCCTGGCTTTGAAAACCAGTGGGGCGCACATCTGGGAGAGGTAGAGGGCTGTGAGAAATCAAGACACTGCTCGTGAAAGGCTCACACACAAACTCACTCGCTCAGAGTCCCAGCACAGAGGCAGCAACTTGAAAAGAGCCTAGGTATTATCAGAAGGAAATTTACTGACTAATTTTAGGGCTTGTGCTGGAGGGGCAGAAATCTGGTAGAACTCTCTCCAGGGAAAGAAGCACTGGAAGGTAACTTTTTTTTTTTTTTTTTTTTTTCAAACTCTTCTTCTACCTACCAGGCCACTGCCATTTCTGTCACTGTTCATCAACCTAGTTAACCCATGTGCCCCACCCCAGTATTCCCCTGAGGAACAGCCCTCCTCAACCCACCCAACCCAGCTGGCCTCTCCAAAGTAGCTGCTGCCCCACCCCACCCAGTGGCTGGGCTCAGTCAGCACCAGCACCCCTCCAAAGTGGCTCCTGCTCTCAGGGGCCAGCCCCACACATCAGCAGGCCTGGAGCAGTTGTGGCCAGACCTCTCAGCCAGCCAGGCCAAGAACCAGCACACCATTTCAGCATGCCTGCAACAACTGTGGCCCAACCACAATAGGAGGGCACAATGACCAGGGGAGACTGCACCATCAGGCCCCACAGGACACCATTTATATAGGGTCACTCTTTCAAAACCAGGAGATGTAGCTGATATACCTAATACACAGAAACAAACAGAGTTTGGTAAAATGAGGAAACAAAAGACTATCTTCCAAATGAAAGGTGGCAAAACTTCAAAAAAAAGAACTAAACAAAATGAAAATGAACAGTTTTATCAGATAAAGAGTTCAAATTAACGGTAATAAATAAGCTCACTGAATGGAGAGAAGAATGTGAACTCAGTGAGAACTTAAAAAGAAAATATAAAAAAGAGCCAATCAGAGCTGAAGAATACAATAACTATAATGAAAAATACACTAGAGGGAATCAACAAGAGATCAGAAGATGCAGAAGAATGAATCATCAATCTGGATGATAGGGTACTTGTAATCACCCAATCAAAACAACAAAAATAAAAAAAGAATTTAACCAAATGAGAATTGTTTAAAAAGGGACCTCTGATACAACATCAAGTATACTAACATTTGAAGTACAGGGGCCCCAGAAGGCAAAGAGAGACAAGGACACAAAACCTATTTGAAAAAACAATGGCTGAAAACTTCCCACATCTCGGGAAGGAAACAGACATCCATGTCCAGGAAGCACAGATTGTACCAAACAAGATGAACCCAAAGAGACCCACACCAAGACACATTATAATTAAAATGTCAAATTTTAAATATAAAGAGGGAATTTTAAAATCAGCAAGAGAAAAACAACTAGTTACATACAAGGGAACCCCCCCGCATAAGAATATCAGCTACTTTTCAGCAGAAACTTTATAGGCCCCAGAAGAGACTAGCATGATATATTCAAAGTACAGAAAGGAGGAAACTTACAACCAAGAATACTCTACCTGGAAAGATAAAGAGTTTCCCAGAAGCAAAAGCTAAAATAGTTCATCACCACAAAACTGGCCTTATAAGAAATGTTAAAGGGAATTCTTTAAATGGAAAAGGCCATAGCTAGAAACCAGAAATTTATGAAGGAAAAACTCACTGGTAAAGGCAAACATATAGTAAAGGTAGTAGTAGATCAACCACCTATATAGCTAGTATGAAGATTAAAAGACAAAAGTAGTAAAATCATCTGTATCTAAAATATTTATTTAAATGATACCCAAAGTAAAAAGATATAAAATATGACATCAAAAACATAAAACATGGGTAAGAATAAAATGTTGTGCTTTTAGAATGCATTTGAACTCAAGACACCATCAACTTAAAATAGACTACTATATACGTAGTTTGTTATATATGAACCTTATGGTAACCACAAGTCAAAAACCGCTAACAGATACATAAAAAATAGAGAAAGAAATCCAAACATAACACTAAAGAAAGTCATCAAATGAGAAGGGAAAAGAACCAGAGAAGAAGAAAGCGATAAAGAACTACAAAACCAAACAGAAAACAACAACAAAATGACAATAAGTACATACCTAATCAACAGTCACTTCAATCAAAATGAACTAAATGCTATAATCAAAAGGCACAGGTGGCTGAAAGGATAAAAAAAAATAAGACCCATCTATAGGTCACCTTCAAGTGACTCACTTCATATCTAAAGACACACACAGACTAAAAGTGAAAGAATGGAAAAGATTTTCCACGTAAGCTAGGGTAGCAATATGCATATCAGACAAAATGGACTTTAAAACAAAAAATGTAACAAGAGACAAAGAACATCATTATATACAGATAAAGGGATCAATCCAACAAGAGACTATAACACTTATAAATATCTATGCACCCAAAAAAGGAGCACCTAAGTACATAAAGCAAATATTAACACACATACAGGAAGATATAGACAATAATATGATAATAGTATACTTTAACACTCCACTTACACCAATAGACATATCAGACAGAATATCAATAAGGAAACATTGGCCTTAAAGACACAATACACCACAAAAACTTAATAGATATATACAGACCTTTCACCCCCAAAACAGCAGAATACACATTCTTTAAAAATACACATGAACATTCTCCAGGATAGATCTCATGTTAGGCCACAAAACAAGTCTCAATAAATTTAAGTAAACTGAAATCACACCAAACATCTTTTCTGACCCAAACAGTATAAAACTATAAATCAATTACGAGAAGAAAACTGGAAAAAAAAAAAAAAAAAAAACCATTTTGGAGCCAAAACCAAAAGCTACTAATCAATCAATGGGTCAATGAAGAAATCAAAAAATACTCTGAAACAAATGAAAATGGAAAGACAATTGTTCCAAAATCTATGGGATGCAGTGAAAGCAGTTTTAGAAGGGATGCTTATAGTAATGCAGGTCTACCTCAAGAAACAAGAACAATCTCAAATAAACAATATAACTTTACACCTAAAGGAACCAGGAAAAGATGAATAAAAGAAACACAGAGTTAGTTGAAGGAAGGAAATGATGAAAATCAGAGCAAAAATAAATGAAATAGAGACTTAAAAAAAATTTTTTTTAATCAATGAAACTAAGAGCTGGGGTTTTAAAAAGATTAAAAAAATTCACAAACCTTTAGACAGACACATCGTGAAAAAAAAGAAAGACAGCCCAAATAAATAAAAAGAAAGAGAAGAAATTACAACTAATACCACAGAAATACAATGGACAAGAGATTACTGTGAATAATTATACACCAACAAATTGGACAACCTAAAAGAAATGGATAAATTCCTAGAAACATAAAATCTTCTAAGACTGAATCAGGAAAGAATAGAAAATTTGAACAGACTGATGACTGGTAATGAAATTAAATCAGTAATGAAAAAACTCCCAACAAACAAAAGTCTATGATGTGAGGGCTTCACACGTGAATTCTATCAAACATTTAAATAAGACTTAATACATACCCTCTCTAACTATTCCAAAGAATTGAAAAGGAAGAAATGCCTTCAAACTCATTTTAGGAGGCCAGCATCACTGTGATACCAAAACCATATAACAACACTACAAAAAAAGAAATTTAATATTCATCAGGCCAATATCAATGATGAACAGAGATGCAAAAATCCTCAACAAAATATGAGCAAACTGAATTCAACAATACATTAAAAGGATCAAATAACATTATCAAGTGAGATTAATTCCAGGGACACAAGTTTGATTCAATATTCACACATTAATGAACATGATACAGCACATTCACAACATGAAGAATAAAAATCATATGATCACCCCAATAGAGCTAGAAGAAACTTTTGATAAAATTTAACATCGAATTATGATGAAAACTCTTAATAAGGCAGGTATAGAGGGAACATACCTTAACATAAAAAACGTCATGTATGACAAACCCACAGCTAACATCATACTCAATGGTGAATAGCTGAAAGATTTTCCTTTCAGATCAGGCAAAAGACAAGGATGCCCACCATCACCACTTCTATCCAACATAGTATGGGAAGTCCCAGCTACAGCAATCACACCAGTATAAGACACAAAAACCATACAAACTGGAAGAGAAAAAATAAAACTGCCACTATTTGCAGATGATATGATACTACGTATAGAAAACCCTAGACTCCACTAAAAACCTATTAGAATAAAAGAATTCAGTAAAATTGTAGAATACAAAATATGTAGAAATCTGTTGCAGTTCTGTACACTAATAATAAACTATCAGAAAGTGAAATTAAGAAGGCAATTCTATTTATAATTGCATCAAAAAGAATAAAATACCTAGGAATAAATTAAACCAAGGAGGTTAAAGACCTATACTCTGAAAACTATAAAACATTGATGAAAGAAATTAAAGATGACACGATTAAGTGGAAAGACATACTGTGCTCATGGATTGGAAAAAAAAATTTTGTTAAAATGATGATACTACCCAAAACAATCTACAGATTTAGTACAGTCCCTATCCAAATACCAATGGCATTTATCGTAGAACTAATACAAATAATTCTAAAGTACCTATGGAATAACAAAGGACCCCAAATAGCCAAAGCAATCTTGAGAAAGAACAACAAAGCTGGAGGTATCATGCTCCCTGATTTCAAACTATACTACAAAGCTATAGTAATCAAAACTGTATGGTACTGGCACAAAAGCAGACATATAGATCAACAGAACAGAGGAAAGGGCCCAGAAATAAACCCACCATATCTGGTTAATTAATTTATGACAAAGAAGCCAATAATACATAGTGTGGAAAGAAAGTGTCCTCAATAGTTTTGAAAAAACTGGACAGTTACATTCAAAAGAATAAAACTGGACCACTTTCTTATACCACATACAAAAATATACTCAAGATAGATTAAAGACTTAAATGAAAGACCAGAAACCATAAAACTCCTAGAAGAAAACATAGGCAGAACACTCTTTGACATAAATCACAGCAAACTTTTTTGGATCTGTCCCCTAAGGCAAAAGAAACAAAAGCAAAAATAAACAAATGAGACCTAATTAAACGTACAAGATTTTGAATAGCAAAGAAAATCATTGATAAAACAAAGATACAACCTACTGAATGGGAGTATTTGCAAATGATATGACCCAAAAAGGGTTAATATCCAAAGTACATAAACAGCTCATACAACTGAATATCAAAACCAACACACAACCCAATCAAAAAATGGACAGAAGTCCTGAACAGACATTTCTCCAAAGAAGACATATAGAAGGCCAGCAGGCACACGGAAAGATGCTCAACATCACTAATCATCAGAGAAATGCAAATCAAAATCACCATGAGAGATCACCTCATACTTGTCAGAATGGCTATCATCAAAAAGACCACAAATAGCAAATGTTGGAAAGGGTGTGGAGAAAAAGGAACCCTAGTGCACTGTTGGTGGGAATGTAAACTGGTGCAGGCACTATGGAAAACGGTATCGAGCTTCCTCAAAAAATTAAAACTATAACTACTGTACTAACCAGCAATTCCACTCTTGGGTATTTACCCAAAGAAAATGAAAACACTAATCAAAAAGATATAAGCACCACTGTGTTCAATTTAGCAGCCAAGATATGGAAGTGCCTGTTGATAGATGAATGCTCGAAGATGTGGAGGTGTGTGTGTGTGTGTATATATATATATATATATATATATATATATATATATACACACACACACACACATATGTATGTATGCATGCATACACAGTAGAATATACTCAGCCATAAAAAAGAAAAAAATCTTGTCATTTGCGACAACATGGATGGAACATCCATGATATTCCAGAGGGTATTATGCTAAATGAAATAAGTCAGATAGAGAAATACACTTATACGTGGAATCTAAAAAACAAAACAAATGAACGAACAAAATAAAACATAAAAAGACTCATAGATAAGGGAGAACAAGCTGGTGGTTGCCAGAGGGGTGGGGATGGGGGAGGTAAGTGTATGGGCAAAATAGGTGAAGAACATAAAGTAGTACAAACTTCCAGTTACAAAATAAGTCACGGAATGGAATGTACAACAAAGGGAATCTAGTCAATAATATTGCGGTAATTTTGTATGGTGACAGATGGTTACTAGACTTATCTTGGTGATCAATTCATAAGGTATATAAATGTTGAATCACAATGTCATATACCTAAAACTAATATGTCAACTATACCTCAATAAAAAATAAAAATAATAAAGACAAAAAGAAATTATCATATACGATAGAGAAATAAGACTTAAACTAGGGCAACAATAATAAGAGAAGAAGATTATTACTAGAGGTAGTCCCAGACTAGATAGAAAATAGTACATACACTATAAAAACTTTCCTAATAAAATTTTTCTTCCATATACTTCAATGCTCTAATTATTCTCTATTTTTTCTATTATACCAATATGAACAAAAAACTACTAAACAAGGGCTCTGTTATAATGATATTTCTGCTATAACTCTGTACGAAGTCACATTTTCGTGGTTAATACTGGCATTACATTTAGAAAGCTTTAGTTATATATCTAAAATACAATGCTTGTTCCATAGTAAAACATGAAACTCTGTATCTCTAAGAGCATTGCCTCTTCAGAAGAATTCAGCTTAATTCTACCTAATTTTGACAAAATATTTGAGGGAGGTAAAGGTTTTGAGGTCTTAGCTACGCTATAGAAATCACTTGGCTCATGAATTTCAAGAATTTTACTTAGGTTTAAAGTTTTTGAGTACAAATTTCAGAGGGAAGATTATTAAAAAAAAAAAAAAAAAAAAAAAAAAAAACTTCCATAGTCATCAGCCATGTATCAATAGTGAAATAAAGAAATCAGCTTCCGCTGTGCAACACTGAGTTTGCTCAAGGAGTCTCATCTTCTAGATATTACTGGGAGATTATTTTTCAGGGGTTTCTCGTGTATCCAAACATTTTAAAAGGCATGAATAGCTAATATACTCCAAATTGGCTCTTAAAGGATGTTCACATAGCAGGCAGACTTGCAAAAATAGGCATCTCTCTTCTTGGAGCAAATTTGCTTACGTTCTAGAAAGTAAAGATAGAGACAGCTCTCTCCATAGAGCAATCTGCTTGGCATTCTAGAGTAATAAAGATAATGTCTCTCCTGTAAGAGGAGGATGGGCTAGTTTGCCAGCAGTCCCTGTATAAGGACAGTGCTTCCCGATATCCAGATTCTTCTTTAATGCATTCCACTGCCTAGCAACACCCAGCCCTAATTGTATTTCCCCCGGGGGAACTGCAATTCAGAAAAATCAATGCTGCACTGCTATCCTCCTTACTGCTACTGTTGTAACAGATTCTTTCCTCTGACCCTGGAGTTTCATGTCTTTTACCAATATTTACAATACTGGCATGAGTGTTCCCATAAAAACTGGGTATAATCCTCAAATCTTGCCTAGTTTTGACTTGACAGATATTCAATAAGGCAACCACGTATCTCAACTTTAACAAGTGTGAGTGAATTCTGAACTCAAAAGAAAAAAGAAAATGACTTACTTTAAAAAATTTCCCTTTGGGGACTTCCCTGGGCAGTGGTTAAGAATCCACCTGCCAACGCAGGGGACACGGGTTCAAGCCCTGGTCCAGGAAGATTCCACATGCTGTGGAGCAACTAAGCCCGTGCACTACAACTACTGAGCCTGTGCTCTAGAGCCTGTGAGCCACAACTACTGAGCCCGCAGGCCACAACTACTGAAGCCCACGCACCTAGAGCCCGTGCTCCACAACAAAGAGAAGCCACCACAATAAGAAGCCCGCGCACCACAACTAAGAGCATCTCCCGCTGCCACAACTAGAGAAAGCCCTGTGCAGCCGTGCAGCAACAAAGACCCAACGCAGCCAAAAATAAATTAATTAATTAATTAACTAATTATTTTTTTCTTTTGGAGGTACATAAATAAGGTCTAGGATGAGAACATGAGGGATATTCCAATTTAGCTTTTCAAGTATTTAAACTGATAAAATTCTTGAGGACCCCATACTCTTAGGGTATGGGGTCTGTGAGGACAGAAACATGTTTTTAACCAGTAGCAAATGCTTGACAAATAGGTTTTTACAACTTAGCACAGTCTTGTTTCAAGAAGAAAAAACAAAAGTATATGTTCTTAAAATCAAATATGTGGAAGTTTTTTAAAAAGGTAAAAAAAACTCATCCAAAAATAACACTACCTAGAAATAATTACCCTGAACATCAGATAAGTATCATTTCAACAATCCTCTAATAATAACATATGCAGTAAGCTGGTAGGACAAAAGGATGAAGAAACAAAAGCATTAGCACATTTTATGAAAATTGAATCATATGCATGTCATTTAAAAATTATTTAATGTTAGCAAAAAAAAAAAAAAAACCCCTTAAACGTAATAAAACTGAAGGTGCTGCTATACTTCAGATTATTCTTCACCTCCAGGGACCTTTTCCTAAATGTTAAGTAAAATATCGTGAACAGGATTAAGACACTGGACTTTTCAATGGCAACACACTTCATTTGTAAGACAGTACTAATTGATTTCCTGCTATGAGAGAGAAAGAAATAGCTCTTTGTAAGTCTTCTACCCACTGTTCTGGTCACTTGTACTTTTCTACCCTGACAAGGTTTATTAGATTCATAGACCATTCTATAGCCATAAGTCACACAATTTAGACATAATTTATCTGTGCTCAAGACAACTGTTTTAAATAAAAACCTCTCCTTTTATAAATTCATTTTAATTCACTTCTTTATTTGAAGAACTTCAGCTGCAAGTAGGTTTTGTTTGTTTTTTAATAAAAACCTCAACATTTTTAGATTCCTAGAGTTCTTCCTTCTATTAGTTAGAAGAATAGCTTATCTGGGAATAAAAGTTTAGTTCACACTTTCCCTCAGAGATTTGCAGTCTCTGTACCACTGTCTTCAAACACTGTTTCAAAGCATTGTCTGGATGCTTTTTTAAAGTCCATGTGTCATCTACTCACTCTCTATTCACCATTATTTGGGGGTAGATTTCAACAACAAGTAGTTCCACCAGGAAGTAGTCATAGAAGTTACATACGAATTTTTTTCCTGTTGTCTTTCAAACTAAATGACAATTTGGCTGGTGGTAGTATTCTTGGATTCCCCTTTGATTCCCTCCAAAGTTTACAGACAACGCTTCACTGTATGTATGTGGATAGTAAGTATTGTGGAGGTACAAGAGGTCAGGCAGAGTATCCTCCTTTCTCTAAGTTTTGTTTTTGCTTTTTGCTCCTAGGTACCTACCTGAAGAATTCTTTATGAGGAGGTTCAAAATCCTAATTAGAATCAGACCATATTTAATTGTCAGTTGCTGTTCCTCAATTCTTCTTGAAAATATGCCCTCTACATCTTACAGAACTAGTTAGTCATTTCAAGGAAATTTTCTTCTAACTTTCAGAATAACATCTTGGTTTGTCTACTTGACATATAAACATGATCCATATGTTGGATGCCTTTATTATCATTCACACCTATTCGCTTATTTATCATTTAGTTTTTACTTGGAATACACTGTGATTATCCCAAGTTTCCCTCTATGTTAATAACCTGACCTGACCTTGGCTATATTCTATGTCTAATGTACTAATTATTTCTATAACAGTGTGGCTCTAATTGTTTCCACAATTATCAGTCACTCTATTAATCTCTTGCAATGCTGTCTTTTGAATTTTTAACCTTCTTGAATTCCGATTTTTACTGAGTTATTCTACAGAACCAAAAGGTGTGAGAATATTTTGACAGAGAGAGCCTTGAGGTTTCTTCCAGATTTTTAAAATCAGATTTGTGTGCTCTGTGATTTTCAGTATAAATTGTAGAGCGTATTAGTTATTATTTTTACAAGCTGAAGAGTTTTAACATGGTAGGCACTGATAGTTTCCCCTGCCTCTGCTGAGATACCACCGAGAATTGAGGGATTTTCTGACTTTTCCCCAACCTTCATTTTTTTACCCCCTTTGAAAAAAATATGAAAACCAAACTACATTTTTTTCCATCTTGCAATTGAGACTCTTTTAATAATTGTTTCCAGTGACATTTAACTCTTTTATTTGGTCATACTGCTTTCCTCCCAAACAGAAAACAAACAATATTTTCCATGCTTGAGTAAAGAAACTTAGATTCTACCTAAATAGAGCAAAGGAGACTTTGACACCTTTAATAAACAAAGACCACCTTAGATAATGCTATTAGGTTGTTTATGAAAAAGTTCTAAGGCATCACCTTAAGCTATCATTCCTAATGTTTCCACACTCAAACACAACAAATGGAACAATCTGCTGGCTAGAACTCCTTGTTCTGTAAATATTTTGGTTCGGAGAACATTTAAGCAAAATTTAAAACAACCTTCCAATGTGTTTAGTAAAATTTAAAAAGTATGTCCAAAAAAAAAACCCCCGCCATGAAATACTTTCCTTACATCATAAAAAAATAAGAATTTACAAAATATTTACTACTAACAAAATGCAAACATCTGCATATTCAAAGTACTATTTAAAACAGGGATATTAAGAAGGAAGCTGCGTTGCCAAAAAACGTTTTCCATTTCAAGAAGAGTTAAGGCTTAACTAAGGCTGAAAGGCATTGGTTTCCAGTCCCATGAGTCAGAGGTTCAAAAACGTGTTTCTGAAAGCCAGCACTCTTTTTACAGAACATGTTGGCTGGATCACTTCTTAATCTGAATCCACCAATTTCCCACCTCCCTCCCATTCAAACAAAGGCACTAATGTGGGTATATATTTTTAGGGATTTAATGCGAAGCATGGTGGCTGTAATTAACAATAGTATATTGTTAAACTGAAATATACTTAAGAGGGTAAATCTTAAGTGTTCTCACCCACACCTCCAAAAAAGAAAATGGTAATTATGTGAGGTGATGGATCTATTAGCTTCATTATGGTGATCACTTCAAAGTGTATGTCAAAACATCACGCTGTATACATTAAATACACGCAACTTTTATTGGTCAATTATACCTCAATAAAGCTGGGGCGGAATGTACTTCTATACTGCAAATCCAGAGAACCTTACATAGCTATGACTGATGCCAACAGAATGCTGAGTCTGGGCCATCAATTCATCAGTCACTGTCTTTATCAATGGAGTCGCCTCTGGCCTGTGGGTGCTGTGTCTGGACTTTCAGCCACAGGGTAACAGCCCAGAGCCTCTTCATCCTGCTTTTCAGCAGTCTTTACCTCAGACACTCCTTTGAGAAGTACTATTTCCAAATTCTGAGTTGCCAATTAACATTTACTTCATGGTTATGTTTAGACTTCTGTGGAGGTTTTGTCCATCTAGCATTGAAAATTTACTCTATTATTTTTTAGACAGCTCTAAAGCTCTTTCTTGCAGTTAAGAACATGGCACCTGGAGCCAAGATCCCTGGGTGTTTGAATCTAGCTCTGCAACAAATTTGCTGTACAACTTTGGGCAAATTACTTAAGCGCCACGGCTCAGTTTACTTATCAGAATTGATAGATTAGTTAAATATGTGAGAGTTAAGGATTAAATTTTCCAAAACTTCTTCCCTATCGGCTGGTCTTCTGGAAAGCTTCAGAGAAAAAAAGCTACAGCTTTAAAACAATGAATGTCGGTAGAGTTTTGAGGTGGTAAGTAAATCAGGTTACCATTCTGCCATGCTATATCAGCTATGGACCTCCAACCATGAACACTAAGCTGGTGGATCATACCAGTGGCCTTCTACTTCCCAAGCTGCCACCACAAGACTCAGATCCTAGCCTGTCAGACATACCAAAGTCTTGATAGTGTTTCAATCCTATCAGGCAGGCAGAGTAGCACGAGAACCAAGGTTCTGCCATGCTGCAACGGTGTTAGATCACGGGCCCTTATCACACCAGGGAAAGGGCTGGTTCTCCCTTAATTATGTAGCTTAAAAGCCAGACTGCACAAAGATTAGAGTCTTATAATGCAGTGAACACTGCCTCTGTTCCTGAGTCCATGGATTGGACTTTCCCCAATAATCATTGTTCTACAAAGTCCCTATTCTAGTGAGTCCTGTCATGTCATTCATCTTTCTTTTCTTGAATTTATGTGAAACACTAATGACCATCTTTCCATATAGTGTACATTAAATGTTTGCTATTATTCCACTCGCGTCTCACTTAACTTCCACTTTTAAACGACCCTTTCACACATCACCACATCTCCATTATCCCTTTACATTTTAAATCTTACATTTATTGAGGTTTTACTATTCATCAGAATCTGTGCTAAATACGTTAAACAATTATCTTACTGAAACCGCATAACATACCTCTGCATATATTATCATTATCCTCATGTTACAGATAAGGAAGGTATGCACAGAAGTTTAAAGAATCTGTCTGAGACCGTACTGCCAGTGAGGGTAGTACCCAGACTAAGGTCTGTGGGACTCTGAACAGTTAACCTCTCAAGGACACAGGGTGTCAGTTTACTACAGGTAACTAGTACTACATCATGGAAGTCACAAGACTTTACTCAGATGGCAGTGACATTACAGGTCCCAAGGTCAACTCAGGAGAAACACCTCACCTGGAGGAAATCACCTGAGTGCTAAAAAGCTTAATTGCCACCACAGACGATCCCCTAACTCAGATCATTTCTCTGGGTCCTAGAGAGGGAAAAGAGTATCTAAGGTAGGTCCTCCAATTCAGGTCCTCAGATTTGATCCTGGAAGAGTCAAGGGCTTCTGAACCACTGCATTCAATATACGCCACGCAGGTGATGGTTACAGAAGTAATTACTGTGATAATACAACCTTAATGAAAGTTCTCCTTTATATGTCCCTCCGTCTCACTGTTAAAATTCCCTTTGAAGGCCAGTTACTTTTCTGATGCAAAACCACAAGAATTGTGGAATGGAAAATACAAGTCCTAATCTTAACAAACCAGAACACTATCACAAAGAATTCTGGGCTCCCATTTTATCATACAGATTATCCATCCAAAACTAGAAAGTGTTTAGGCAAAAGGCAAAGCTACCAAATCTGCTCAAGCTCATCTTTCCACTGAGGTTTACTATAGAACGTTATACTATATATAACTAATGGGCAATTTTGTAGTAAATGAAAAGTGACTGGCATTAGCTCACATAAATCATGTTTGGCAAGCATATTTTGTAAATGATAAAGGATGATATGCTAAAAAAGCATGTATGGTAATATGACCACTTTAGTTTCTTAGTAACGCATAAGACATTTCCAAGCTGAGAACTGGCAGGCTGACGTAAACAATCTTATCTGTCTTAATTAACAATTTTTAAAAAGTCACATAGAGTAGGGTACCCTACTATCCACTGGATTAGCGTAAGTTAGAGTTTCATTCATTCAACCAATAAGTTATCTATTGAGGGCTCTGAGCCAGACACTAGATAGCACATTGAGACCACAGCAACAGACTAGATAGTTTCTGTCTTCATGGAGATCATACTGGGAAGATGAAATAAAGTTAAGACCTGTGTTTCTCCAATTTCAATATGCCTAAGAATCTCTGGGAATCTCATTAAAAATACAGATTTGGATTCCATTAGATGTGGAGTGGGGTCTAAGAATCTGCATTTTTTTCCCAATTTAAAATTTTATTTAAAAAATGGAACAGATACTTAATCATTAAACACATGAAAAAGTCATCACAGATATCTTTTCAAATCAAATACACAGCATGGTTCTATTATACATCCACAAAAATGGCTAAAATTATAAAACTGACAACAATAAATTCTGTTTGGGTGTGAAATTGACTCTAATTGTTGGTGGTAGTGTAAAATGCCACAATAAGTAGAATCTGCATTTCTAACAAGCAACCAGGTAATGTTGCTATAGTTGGTCCATGTATCACACTTTGAAGCAGCAAGCAGTTAGATAATATAAATGTCCTCTCTCATTTTCAGTAGATGTATTTACTGAGAAATGTGCCTCCAACTAACAATCAGAAGGTAACTTTAACCTTGATTCTACTGAAGGTACTGCCTTTCTGTATCATCTAGAATAAGTTACCTATATCTTTTATTAAATATATCAGTATGGCAAGCTAAGTGACTAAAATTAAAGAATTTATTACTTCAACTGTATTTTCCCTCAAATTCTTCCCAAACTTACAGCATAATCTAATTTACACTTACAAAATTTTAACTTTTCTAAGTAATACAGACACTTCCCAGATATATAAGGAAGTATCACAAGAGCCTAGTTTCCATATAAATATGCACTAATAAAGTATGTACAAGTTATGTTCTAATCAAAATGTCATTAATTTGATATCACTAATTAGAATCCACACCAAATACTGTTTCCAATTAGTTTTATAAATGATTTAAATAGTCTAAAGATTATAGTCTATTACATTTAGCTATGCATTCATTAGAAATTACAATTATATATACATACACATATACAAATATATATGTATATATACATGTGTATACACACACACACACACACACACACACACAGCTTTATCCCCAAGCCATTGTAAAATTTGAGTGTGCATGAAACAAAAGTTTACATTAGCAGTTCTTAACTGTGGGAAACTTTGTCCTAAGAGGAAATTCAGCCATATCAGGAGACATTTTCGGTTGTCAGAAGTGGGAGAAGGAAGTACTACCAGTGCCGAGTTGGTAGAGGACAGGGATGCTATTAAATATTCTATAATGCACACACAGGCCAGCCTTCAGAACAAAGAATTATCTGTCCCAAAATGTTAATAACATAGCAACTGTAAAATCCTGGGCTAAATGGAGAGTTGTGGTTTTCGGTCTTCAGCATTTATTCAGAAATCAGTAGCTGACACCAAAGCAGTAATATTCTAACAACTTAAAAGTTTTAGCAGAGTCATTTTTTAACAAGGGAAATACTAAAATTGTATTTTATCAGACAAGTGTTTTAATATAATTTTAAAATAACATACCATAAATATGACAAGTGTGTTCAAAATGGCTAGATGAGGTCTCTATGATATAGCTTATATGTGGAATCTAAAAAAATAATACAAATGAACTTATTTACAAAACAGAAACAGAATTACAGATATAGAAAACAAACTTATGGTTACCAGAGGGGAAGAAGGGGGAGGGATAAATTGGGAGATTGGGATTGACATATACACAGTACTATATATAAAATAGATAACTAATAAGGACCTACTATATAGCACAGGGAACTCTACTCAGTACTCTGTAATGAAGTATATGGGAAAAGAATCTAAAAGAGTGGATATATGTATATGTGTAACTGCTTCACTCTGCTGTACACCTGAAACTAACACAACATTGTAAATTGACTATACTCCAATAAAAATTAAAAACAAAGAGAACAAAATACATTCTCAGCTCGAACTCTGTCTGCTACCAAGTTTTTAACACTGTCTCTAATTTTAAATTACATAGGAAATAAAAGAAGAAAACTAAAATCAGCTATAAACATTCATGAGTAGCTTAGTGAAGAGTTCCTTCATATGTAACCACAAAGACACAATGCACTGATTAACTTTTTTCTTTTTCTTTTTTTGGCAATGCCGTGCGGCTTATGGGATTTTAGTTCCCCGACCAGGGATCAAACCCGGGCCCTCAGTAGTGAGAGCTCAGAGTCCTAACCATGGGACCGCAGGGAATTCCCAACTTTTAAGGAATATTTAATACCACCCTAACACTTGTACAATCCAAATACTGCCAATATAATTGTTCAGACCCTACATAGTAAGTGATTTTTATTAATGTATTTTCCTCTTGAGTGAAAAATATAATTACTGTATATATAAAATAAGATTTCCATCTCATACAACTTTCCATTATGAGTTACATAATAGTAACCTATTGAATATACATTTAGCCCAGAGGCCCAAAACGTTTTTTAAATATTAAGGATAAATTACGTTTTGAGCAAAAATAACAAAAACATGATCATGTGCCTTATTTCAGAAGTATGTAAACAATTATCTACCTCAGGATATTTTTTAAGCAGTATGTTTCTAGATGATACAGAAAGGTAGATTCATATCCTGATACAGAATCTTATTACAGATCCTAAAGAATAAACCTTAAAATGTTGCTTATGGACCTGTTTCTTCATGCCACTGCAATTCCCCCTCAGCAGAGCTCCGTTCCCCATCACTCTCTCTCTCCCTCCCCCTTTCCTGACAGAAGGCTTCTGGCCACCAACTTTATCACCATAGCTAACTCCAGTTCATCTCATCAACATCTTTTATTTGCTATTCTTTTCCCTCCATTTGTAAAAACAGTTTTCTTCTGGTTGGGAAATCAATTATAACTTCTTGGGTGTACTCTGTGTTCTAAACTCTTCTCAACTGGTCACATGATTGATGGACGCCCAGCAGCTACCTCTTTATCTCCAGAAACACATTTGGCTGATGTCCAGGTGGAGGGGTATTCCAGAAGCTTGCTTGTTCATCATTCTACCACCACTAACCACAACTATTTATCTGGCTCCCCCATATACACAGCACTGTGCAAGAGATCAGCAATAAAAGAGATGGTGAAAGAGACAGGCAAAAGAATAACAATAGGGCTTCCCTGGTGGCGCAGTGGTTGAGAGTCCGCCTGCCGATGCAGGGCACACGGGTTCGTGCCCCGGTCTGGGAAGATCCCACATGCCGCGGAGCGGCTGGGCCCGTGAGCCATGGCCGCTGAGCCTGCGCATCCGGAGCCTGTGCTCCGCAACGGGAGAGGCCACAACAGTGAGAGGCCCGCGTACCGCAAAAAAAAAGAAAAAAAAAAGAATAACAATAAAAAGTAGCATATGCAGAATGACACCAATGTTGGTAAGTAGTTTAGAAAGTCCAAGAACCAGAAAAAAATGGGAACAACTTCATGGAAAGAGTAATATTAAATCAAGTATTAAACAGAACTGACAAGGATGGCATGCAATCAAGCAGAACACTGAGCAAAAAAGAGTGAGAGAAAACTACAAAATTTCAAAGCATGAGTAAGACAATATGCTGGGCCACAAGAGAGTTGACATTGTGAGTGAAAGGTTCAGCACCGACTGTAAGAGGTCTAAAATAACGGGTCAAAATGTATAGACTCTGACTCACATGCAGCGAACAGTCATTGAAGATATGAGGAGAAGGGGAGGAGATATTTAACCTAAGGAGACAAGTACGACAAGGCTTTGAAAACAAGTTCTTAGGTACCAAGACACCATGGATAATTTATTCTGACCACAAGTTCAAAGGGGTATATTTGGTTTAGTTTCCCTAAAACAGCAAAAACCTTGAAGCCATTATTTACCTAAAGCCACCGGAACAAAAGAATAATCTACTTTATGGTGTTACTAAGTATAGTCATACCACAAATAGCTGAAATGTATCACCAAACTCAATTATTAGGGAAACATTAAAAAGTAAAAAATTATTATTTTAAAAACATTACATATCCTCTATTCAGAACCAAAAAGAAATCAATAAAATGAAATGACATCAGTGAATAAGTTTTAAAACTTTATCTCAATTTAAATAGCATAAGAAAATTAGTGTATACATATTCATGAAAATCAACTGCTGAAAGTTGGAAACTATAATCTACATGCCAAAGAGCAATTTTTTTCAGCTTCTTATAAAAATTTTCCCTCTAAACATATTTACCATGTGTGTAAAATTAATTTCCTGAATTACAAGAGAAGATCTGATTTTTACAAATATATCCCCCCAAAGCTAGATGTTGGCTATTCTTTCGGCTTATTTGTTTTTAACTTAGCATAACGTAACTAGAACTTGTGTGCAGTGACCTCATTCCTAAGCGCACAAGGATTAGCATTTTTACAAATTAACCATCTGGTTCCTTTAGAAAGAGTCATATTTTAATATGTCCCTATGTTTCAAAAATACACACAGATACAAAAGGTGAATACATGTTAAGTATACAAAGAAAAAGTAGAGAAAGTGGCATTTAGGGAGGATTATCCTTACTCCCTCATTAATAACCAAATTCTAAAACTCTGACAACCAATTATAATTATAAACTGTTAATTTTATTAAATAGAGCATGAACATAATTAATACCATCCCAAGCAGCTAGGTGGTCCCGTGATTCTGGACATTTTTACCTCTGGAAAACCGATCAGGAAATCTGGCTAACATCCCAAACAAACGAAATGGATTTTAGTGGATGGTCTTCAGCTAATTTATGTAGTCTTGTACATACACCAAAACCGCATACTGTAAATGAATTAATTCTGTTGGCATTGTTCAGAGTCAGAGGCCCAAGAAACGCTGTTCACAGTGTTATTTCACTATTACACTGTACAGTGTTCAGCTTCAAAAAAATGAAAAATTGGTATTTTAAACATAGTATTTTAAAATGTTATGTGCCAAAATAAGCATGAAATAACCCTAATTTGAACAGGTCTTACAATGCTGAGATGACTGAATTTGTTCTATTTCTTTAATTTCTGCTTTTCTTCTTACTTCATTTGCTATTTTGGATGTTTTGCTTGACAAATATGTCATACACTGAATTTAGTTATGTCTATTTAAAAAAAAAAGGCACAGATCCATACTCTGGACAAAACCTTGAGGGCATTAAGAAAAATAAACTAGGTACCACAGACAACCTCAACAAAACCAAAGCATGCCTTTCACCCAGGAAAACAAATGACTTTCAGTTATATCCTGCTTGTCATTTGTGGTTACACAAAACAATAATTAAATTATGTGCTCCAGGAAACAGGAAGGGGTGGATAAGCAAAACACACAAAAAGCCCCTATGGTCCCTATTTGTCCAGATTATAGATCAGCATTCTTCAGGAGCTTCTTTTCTTTTATTATAGGAAGAAAAATTGGGTTGAAGACACTTGTGATTTTAGGGGTTCTGTGATGTCTAAAAACATTAAATACTACCTGTCTTTTCCCAAAGAATTTTACTTTTAAGCAGCAGCAGCCAACAGTCTTTTTATATATGTAAATTGGATGGTGACATTTTCAGCTGAAGACTTCTACCACTTCATTTTGCTTGTAGGACAAAATGTAAGTAATGGTAGTGGTTACAGTAGTAGTGTAGGTGGTGGTAGTCACAGTATGCTTAACGAAGCCTGCGAGGCTGCATTTAGACCCATCGCGGTCTCTATCCTCACCTCCCACCAGTCCACCTCCACTCCAGTCATACAAGTCTTATTTCAGTGCCCCTGAATGAAGCTCTTCAAGGACTTTTCACACACTGTTCCTTCTGTATTTCTCTTTAAATAGCTAACTCCTGAATACCAGTTTAGCTTTAAGTAAATGCCACATCTGCCCAGAGATGCTCACTTTACTGCCCTCTACTCCCAACTTAAATCACTGTCCAGGGCTCTCTTACATAAGGACAGTTTACTTTTTCCTTAGTATCATTATCGCAATTTGTAATTAAACGTTTTTTGTGTGTTTGTTTACTGTTTTATCCCCAACTGCACAGTATGTTCCTTGACGACAGGGAACAATACCTGCTTAGTTCAACTGCATAAATCCAGTGACTAAATCTTGATAGGCATTTAATATTTGGTAAATACATTCATGAATTAAGTAACTAATGAAAGACCAATCTTCCTACTTATAAATTCCTTACTGTTCTCAGCACAGTAAATAGCAAAAATTATTTTTCAATGAGAGTTGGGAAGAAGGGGCGAGGTCTCTTCCATCACTGTCTACTGTCCTGACGTATCTTCTAGAGACCTCTATCTCCAAAGTAGGTAGGTTCTGTGAAGTACTTCGACCTCCTTAAAGAAATCAAAGAAGGAATCTAACAAGCCTGAAAATGAAGTCTTGAAATTTAAGTCTGAGTGAAATCTGCATGTGTATTGAGGGTGGGAGCAGTAAGTCTCTACTCAGTTAATTCCTTATTTCACTTTTTAGCAACCTCTTCCATGTATTTGGTGTGTATCATTACATTAGAGTTGAGATATTCAGTTCATCACTAAGGTATGTCTCAAAATCTAGCATGGATAATTATAATAAGCATACTCAATTTCTTCCTTTAGTTTCATCAGGAAACATCCTTTCTTTTCATGCCAATAAAACAATCCTCCTGTTGTGCACTGAGCAGCTCCACACCTACACAGATCTGCCCTACAGGTGCCTGGATTTTAATAGTGGTGACTTCATGCTTTTTATATGTCCTTTGCAAAATGAGACAAGAGCTCTGGAGGTAAAAATATTAGAATATGTGGCATTTTGCATTTGTCTAAAAGTTATGGGCTGAAAAATGCCATAAGATAAATGTGCCCTTATAAAGGGAGAAAATTATAGAAAACTGGTAATTTCTTTTACAAGGAGACTTCTTTCTGACCTTAGATACAATCCTTCTGTCAAACTTAAAATTCTTTTATTTCACCGTTTCTTAGAAAAATATTCAGTAGTAGAAATCATAATGAATCAAGCGGCACCTACATTCAATTAGTTATATAATCTTAGACAAAGTATTAAGCCATAAGGTTTCCCTATTTCTATTTGTAAAATGAGAGGGAAAGTCATAGGTTCATTTTAAAGGATTAAGGTACATAATATTCTCTCTGGCAAATGGAAGGCACTCCATAATTGTTAGTCTTGTGACTGTTTACGAGAGAAAACATCCTGATAAGTCCTTGTGTGGTTTAATAGTTTTTAGGCAAATTTAGAAGCCAGGGCAGATTTAGCAGAAATGAATGACATCTCCTCTGAAGGTCAACCAAGATTGTCTGAGTAAGTTAACAGGACACACAAAGTTCCGTTTTACAAGTTCTACCTTCATTAGACTCATTTCTTCTAAAATTCATGTTATACTCAGTATGTTTCATCAGATTATACAACAGGTTACCTATGGCTATACTATGGACTGATCAACATAAAAATCTAAACAAATTAGTCATTAATTCTTTTCTTGGTTGGTTTATATTGGATAGAATGACATTTAATTCAGGAGATTATATTAATTCCTTGGTGAGAGCATGTCCTCAGGCTGTTGGTTTTGGCTAGTTAGCGCCTCTTGTCCATTGTTGATTCCAAAACTATTCAGAATTTTCTGATCATCTCTGGAGTTTTTTATACAGAATTTCTGGTAGACTCAATTACTAAGACCTAGAAGCCATATAAAATAGACTGTACCTCCACTCATTTGACTAGGGAATTATAGTTGAGATGGATGATGATCTTGATGAGGAAATTTTAGGTACAATAAAGCAAATTTCTGATGTTCAGAGAAGACTCAGGTCTATATAGAGTCCTGCCTCACATGCCACAGGAAACTAGGATGGCCATGTTAGTGGGTGTTTTCTTTTTTACAACTTAGAAGATTTATTTTGAGATAGTAACAGTTTGTGATAATCAGTCTCTAAAACACACCCCCCAACGATACCCACACTTCCCAGTATTCACAACCTTGTATAATTCCCTCCTGAGTGTGTGTTGGACATACAGACTTGCCTCAAATGAACAGAATACAAAAGAAATGATGGAATGTCACTTCTGAGAGTAGTTTACTAAAGTACTGGGCCTTCAATCCTGAGTGCCATGTGGTGAGGCAGGCGTGTGGAGAAGCCTACATGGCAAGGGATTGAGACCTGCCAACAAACACGTAAGTTTGAGAGCAGAATCTACTTCCACATCAAGTCTTCAGATTAGACTGTAGAGGACAGCCTATAGAGGACAGACGGCTTCACTGTAATCAAATGAAAGACCTTGAGTCAAAGGAACCTGGCTAAGCTGTGCCTAGATTCTTAACCCACAGAAACTGAGACAGTAGATGTTTGTTACTTAAGGTCACTAAATTTGGGGGTAACTTGTTATGCAGCAAGCACAATACAATATAAAATACAATGTCCAACTTAGTAATAAGAAGTTGTGATCATTTATCCATTCATTTATTTATTTATTCAACATTCAATAAATGTCCCCCTTTTATCAAGACTGCATCATGCTTTGGGAAGACCTCACATGGGGCTGTATAGCCTCTCACAAAACACAATAGAAGGGTACATAAACCAGACTTCAGGGGAAAAACAAACAGGAAAAGCTCCCTGGGAAAATGACATCGTGGGTGAAGGCCCTGGAGGTAAGAAAGTACTATCACATTTGAGAAGCTGCAAAAAGTAGAGCTGGTCTGAAGAGTGCACAGTTAGTTAGAGAGTGCAGGGCTGTTTGGCAAGGGTGCTGGTTAAGAAGACAGATTTTGGTGTTACATGAATCCAAGTTCATCTCCATGTCCCTGTTCTGCCCCTTCACAACAATGTTAACAAGAACCATTTAAACATCCCCTCTATGCCTCAGTTCTTTCATCTGGAAAAAAACACGTTAACAGTACCCATTTCAAAAGGTTGTTAAGAGCATTTGCCATGGTACCTAGCATAAAATTAGTGCTGAAAATCGTTGGCTGTTATTATTGTTGTTTCTGTTATTTTTATTAGTAGTGTTAGTCATGTGAGAGATCTTATGAGACACAGCAAGGAATTTTTATATTAATTTAGAAGCAGTGGAAAACCAAGAAACAGATTTGAATGGGGGAATAACATGATAAACAATTTAGAACAATCATTCAAACGGCCCCATAAAGAATAAATCTGAGAGGGGCAAGATTGAAGGCTGGAGGTCAGTTAACAGGCTGTTGCAATAATCCAGACAACAGCTGGGGTGCCTAGGACGGTGGCAATGAAGGTAAAAGGACACATATGAAGGATAATGAGAGGTAGAATTCAAATGTTTTGGAACTTGATTTGCTTTGGGAGTGAGATAGAGAATGAGTCAAACTTTATACGAGGTTTAGGGAATGAGGAAATGATATGCATTTTCAGAGACTGAAACCTTAGCAGATGGAGAAGGACTGGCTGGAAAAAGAATATGTGAATGTGAAATATCATCGACATCATCAACATTTAAGGGACCTCTGACTGAATATACAGATCTGAAATGCAGGAAAATGAATAATTAAACACAGGGCTAGAGAATATTTTGTGTCCCTAGCAAATGAAGGATATGTGAAGCCATCAGCATTTTTTTTAAAGAAGTCCAATTACCTATGTACAAAAATCTAAAACTCATCAATAGAATCTTGAATCCTGCAAAAGAAACTTAGAAGAAGCAGCCAAAAATGAAAAAGGATGAAAGGAAAAACAAGATGTTACAGAATCTACTGGATGAGACTCCTTCCAGAAAAAATAGTATCAGACAAGAGAGTCAAGTGGTGCAATAAATAAGGTAAGGACTGATAAATGTCTTGTGGATTTCCCATAGAAAGGTCACTGAGGACTTCACCGAGAGCAGTTCCTTCTGGAAGGTTAGGGCAGAAGTCAAAATGCAGTGGACAGAGGAATGAGAAGATAAATTATTTTAAAGAAGCTTGGCTACAGTGTAACCTTGGGTTTAGAACTGTTTCTTTGTTTTTGTTTTAATGGAAGGTACATGTATCTGTTAATGGGGGAGGGGGAAGGGGGGAAGAGAACCAGAGCTCAGGAGAGGAAATAGTCTCAATGAGAAGATGGCTACAGATGCAAGATTCTTTAAAGGTTTGGTGTTTGGAAGATAGGAATGTTCCCATATTGGAGTATATAATTATACTCTGAAGTAAGAGATAAGACCATATTTAAGAGTGGAGGTAAAGATGGTGGAGTTAGACCAGTGGTTCTCAACTGGAGGATGATTTTGTCTCCCCTCCAGGCAACATTTAGCAATGTCTGGAGACATTTTCTTTGCTACAACTAGGGGGTATAATACTGTCAACTAGTGGGTAGAAGACTGGGATACTGCTAAACAGTGTCAAGGCACAGGACTGTCCCTCACAATATCTAGTCCAAAATGCCAATAGTGCCAAGGTTAAGAAACCTGGGTTAGACATTTAAGGAGAGAGGAAAAGGTTTAAAATATCCACTGAGGAGAGTGGGGAGCTCACAATGGAATCACGGTATGCTTTTGCTTTACAACATTCAGGGCCCAGTGAAGAATGAATACCACTATTTTTAAAGTACAATAATCTACACTGCTGTATACTTTTCTCCAGCAGTGTTAAGACTGAATATAGGCTCAGAGAAGTGAAAAGTTAGACTGAAAACATGAATGAGGTTTTACTAACTGGGTTTAATAGAAGGACAAGGGAATTAAAGATATTGGCAAAAGATCCATGATCCACTGAAGTGATGGATCATGGTATCTAAGTAAAGTGTGAAACAAAAGGTAGCTGAAAGAGAGAAGACAGTGGGATTAGAGTTTCCTATAAAATTTAAGTATGTGCAGTTAGAGTAATTTAGTATAAGATAAGGAAAGGTAAAATATTGTGGTCAGAAGTTAAGAAATAGCCTTAGTATTTATTTTTCAGCACAGTTAAGATGATGGCTATATCCAGACGGGGCCCAACAGGTAGGTAGATGAGGTGCACTGAAAACAACGGACACTGGAAATGAGAAGGACAGGACCTGAGAAGCGAAGGCACTGAAAAAAAAAAAAAAAAAATCACACAGCGCCAGTTACACACCATTGTGTGTATCCCTAAATTCCACATCATATCATTATTTAAACAATGATTTGAAAACATACATGGACCCAATGTATTATTGCAGCACTACATACAACAGCCAGGACACGAAAGCAACCTAAATGTCCATCAACAGATGAATGGATTAAAAAGATGTGGTATATACATATATAATGGAATACTACTCAGCCATAAAAAAGAATGAAATAATGCCATTTGCAGCAACGTGGATGGACCTCAAGATTGTCATCCTGAGTGAAGTACGTCAGACAGAGAAAGACAAATATCATATGATATCGCTTATATGTGGAATCTTAAAAAATGGTACAAATGAACTTATTTACCAAACAGAAATAGTCACAGATGCAGAAAACGAACTTACACAGTTACCAGGGAGGAGAGCGGGGGAGGGATAAATCGGGAGATTGGGATTGACATATACACAAAACTATATGTAAAATAGATAATTAATAAGGACCTATTGTATAGCACAGGGAACTCTACTCAATACTCTGTAATGGCCTATATGGGAAAAGAATCTAAAAAAGAGTGGATATATGTATATGTATAACTGATTCACTTTGCTGTACAGCAGAAAGTAACACAACATTGTAAATCACCTATACTCCAATAAAAATTAGAAAAAACCACACAAAACAATGAATAAACAAATTTCTCTCTTAAAATAGAGCTGGGAGACCAGAAGGGGGAGCCCTCACACCCTGCGACCACAGCTGAGCCCAACAAGAAGAAACGGTCCTCTTCTCTCCTGGCAAGGACTCAGCAAATAGAAACCATGGGCTGTCTATTTACTCTAGCCCTCCCAACTTCCTTGCTTCTTCTATAAAAGTGTCCTTCCCTTGCTATGGGGGGACTTGCAAGTGGCTTGTCATGGTTGCAGACCCCAAATTTCAATTGTCTACTTTATCCTGAAGAGAAACCTATCTTTGCTGAAGAAATATCTGGCAGTCTATTTGTTTTAGATCAATAATTACCAAACATATACAGGAAAAGTAACAACAAAAAGAGACTATCACAATAATTGTAACAAAAAGGACTCTTTGTAGAATTTAACACTGGGAAGACCAAGGAATGAGTCACACAGGATGCAACAAGAGTGTAGAACCCAGCTCTCTAAACCTAGGGTTGATAGCCAAATTCCCAGTAACACTCTTTCAGGGCTCCATCTTATTGGCTTCGGCACTAAATGGATAAAGCATGAATGAAATTATCCAAGAGTAGAAGACGATTTTTCAGGCAAAACGTTGCCTCACGGGGTCAGACAATGGGAAGTTATCTACACTTAAATATCCTGCAGGATGCAGCAGAGAAATTAGGGCACAGAACTTAGGAACAGATTCTTAACAGGTGGATTTGAGATAGAAGGCAAAGAACAAGGTGCTAAAAATTCCAGCAACAGAGGAGGAATACTCAAAAGTCTACGAATAAAGGCAACTTGGAAAAGAAGATTGTAGTATAACCTTTATACCCAAGAGACAGCTGAGGTGGCTGCCATTTCTTTCCAGCTTTAGATTGTTGCTCCAAATGCTACTGGTAGAATTTAGCACTGACTGCTATCAAAACGACCACGGGGAGCTTGTTAAAAACTGAAATTCCAGAACTTATCCCAGATGATTCACTAAATATTTACACATTCCAGGAATCTATGTATTTAACAGTTCATGTATTTAATACAGGACTGAAATTTGGGAATTCGTAGTATCTACTACTTAATACTGTCACACCTTCATCTCAGCTGATGAGTTGAGATGTTAACAACAGATGTCATTGTTAAGTCTCTTATAGTTCATATTCGTTGAAAACTTACGGTATGGCAGATGTTTTTCTAAGCACATTAAAATACATTTTTAAAGTTCAGTTGTCCCAACAACTTTACAGTGCAGATGTTATTAACATTTTCCATTTAAGATAAGGAAACTAGGCAATAAAACAGACATCAGAGCACTGGCAATCTGATACCAGAGACTGTTCTCTTTACTGACTGTGCTGTCATGATAGAACTAGCTTACTAAAATAAACTTTTTCCTTTTCCTTTCAACTAGAATTATGTACGTTGTTAAAAAGCCATGACATGTTGATCATAAACCCAGGCAGTTACACATTTTAATGAAAACAAGAAAACTGATGAAAACAATAAAATCAGCTTGGCAAGCAAAACATTTCAAAGCACAAAATTATCATAAAAATAATGGATGTCCTTAGGGGTAAAAGTAGTAAATAATTCCTATACACCTCCTCACACTCACGGCTACTTCTAGCATTTCCTTAACCCTGATACTAAATATGAGGTTAACTTGGACATTGATCAGTTCAAAAAAGGGAGGGGGGGCAAGAAACATCCATTAACTTCTTCAATATCATAATTATCCTATCTTTTGCATTTCTGTTTCTTTTTTTTTCTTTCTCCCTTAATCTCTTTCTTTTCTTCATGTATTCAACAAACTTTAGTAAGCATCTAGCATGTGCTGGGCACCGTGGCTCTCAAGACAAGTATCAACCTCATGCAGGGGCTCATGTGCACCGGGGGCGGTGGGGGGGGCTTTCTAAAGAAGTCACACTGACGCTGAATTTTAAAGGAGAAATAGAACTCGGAGAACGAAGGTGGGGAGGAAATCCAGAAGAGGAGTGGAGAAGGGGAACGAATTGTATTTCAAGTCAAAAGTGATGGCAAAACACAGGATTTCATTATAGCAAAATAAGAAAATTAGCTTGAAAGTACTTTTATGCCTTCTCAAGGAAAGCATCTTTGTATGATAAAAATCTGTGGCAATCAAATGTATTTTATCAAACTGGATCTTTGAATACTTACATTTAATTCATTTTTTAGCATTTCTTCAAGACGATGACCTACATGTTCTTCATCTTCTTTTGCGTCCATAACTACACAAATTTGTTGTGAAATTCTTTCTGAGATAAAAAAGAAAAAAAATTTTAAGTTTCAAACAGAATACGCAACAAAGCCCTAGTATGCTGAAACCTATACGAACCCACTGTTCATAACTATTGAACAAGAATAGGGAGGTGTGGGCTTTAGGCCAAGTGGAGTGACTTGGACTGCACAGAGATGTCCTGGACTCAACTGACCATCCAAGCCAGTAAATCTACGTCTTTAACATTTTGTGGGTGGGTAAACAGGACATCACGTAAGCAACAGAAATAAGGATCTTTGGATATATTTGAAGAGAGTAACTGCAGGTGACAGCTACTTGGCTCAAGAATTCAATCCTTCCACATTTACAAGGAATCTCCCAGAATCTGATGGAATCCCATCTCCCAGGCAGATCCTCTGGTTAGGCCATAAGATGTCTCCTGCATACAGCTCACTGTGCCACCTGGTGCCCTGGCTACACACAGCATTTTCCTTGCCATTCCAGTCAATTCAATTAAATTCCGTCTGTTTAACTATTACCACAACAAGTGAAAATAGCCAAAAATAGATTTTCTTCAAATTTGGAAGGCTTGAGATGATATAATTTAAAATCATAAGCTGTATGACATAGTGATATTCACCTTTGTAAACCCTGGTGCACTCTCCCCAAATATGTGCAGTCCTCCTTTACAGTAAACAGATCTAAAATACTAAGAAATGGCTATATTGCTGCCAGTTAAGAACACTTTTCATGGTATTACATCATGGATTTTTTTTAAAAGCCTAATTTTAAATAGGAGTCCCAAACCAAAAGTTAGTTTAACTTATGACCTAGCTGCTTCTTACACTGGCAACTCCATATAACAGGCTCTCTAGAAACACTGTTCTAGCAATAGTTAATGATTCTTCCAAAAAAAGCTGGGGAGGACCAAACTTTTTTTTTCTTTTTCAATAAATCATAGCTGTTTTATTAATTCTAAGAGAGATTTTTGTTTTGTTTTGTTTTAGTTTGTTTGGCCTCGCCACACAGCATGTGGGATCTTAGTTTCCCAACCACGGATCAAACCCATGTCCCTGCACTGGAAGTGTGAAGGCGTGGAGTCTTAACCACTGGACCACCAGGGAAGTCCAAAACATTTAAAATAATAACGTCACCCGGTTAATAGTATTCCTGTTCCTACCTACCTCCCACTTATCAATAATAGTATATGTTCCAAGAGCCATACCCGATATTCACACCATTTCTCATGATGACCCTGAAAACAATATTATTATGGATCTATGTGACAGATTCAGGAAACGACGTCAGAGAAACAAAGTAACTTGCCCAAGATCACAGGGTTATGAGTAAAAGAAAAAGAATTCAAATCCAAAGAAATTAAGCTTACGAACACACCGCTATTCTATGGCACTAAAATGAAAAGAAAAAGACATCTGACATGAATTGAACATCAAGTATTTTCATATGAGAGGTCCTAATGCTTCATAGTCATTATTCCATTTAATGCCTCAAAATAAATATGTATTATAAGCTATGTATTATAATTCCTGTTTTTACTCACAAGGTACTTAAATCCAAGTCTTCCCAAAGCTTCTGCCTTTTCTATCATGCTTCCTACCTTAGAGTAATTTCTGTAAAAGAATGTGAAACGGTCTTGACTCTTTTATACCCTACAAATTCAAGAAAACTAATATAAGCATAGTAATTCAAATGGATTAAGAGGACACTTCTCTGCTGGATACAGATCTGCTATAATTATATTATCTTAAAATCATTTCATCTTTTAGGACTGTGTTCACCCATCATTAAGATTCCTACAAACTTGAAAATGTCCATAATTTTAAGTTACACAAGCCTAATAAAATTAAATATAATTAAGAACACAAATGGATGGTACAGATATTAAGTGCTATGGAACATCACTGTGATTAGAAAGGTAAATTGGTTGACAAGATTAAATAAATCTTTATGCTAAAATGAGCTAGGAGCTCACTCTTGAAAGGTAAACTTTGCTTAGTAGAGCCAAGGGGCTTTGAAAGTGATTAAGAGAAACAAGATTTTTTTTTAAATTTAATGTATCGGGGTAGAAAGAGTACAAGCATAAACTTATTGTGACAGGAGACAAGATAAGTACTCAAAAAATCACTGAATGATTTAGCAGTGAGCTATGAAGTGGTATACTCAGTGAAGCCAGGACATGAGGGTCCCATGCTTTCCTGAATACCTAGAGTGTCCTGAAAGCTTTAGATGTAACTATAGTACGAGCAGTAGCTTTTGAAAACCAAGTTAATTCAAATGTATGTATTGTATTCTCTTAAATATTTGGAGAAATTTGGACTTTGTAATGTCCTAGCAAAAATCCAGTTACACTTCCAAATGCTTCTTTCACATACACCAAAAACATTATAATAAAAAATTTAATGTGTAAGTACAAAGTAATTTACTACATATGTAATATGATGGCACCACAATAATTCTGACTAATTTATAAAATAATGCATAAACAATACTTTTTAAAACAAAACACAACATACGCAGATTTCCCTTCCTTGTTTCATCATATATCCTTTATAGAATTCCAAGCTCCATCAAATGTAAATCAACAATAAATTAAAACTGACATTATCCCCCTCCAAAACTGAGATACAGTTAGCCCTTGAACATGGGTTTGAATTGCAAAGTGTCCACTTATACACAGATTTCTTCAAAAAAAAAAAATTTTTTTTTTAATTAAAAAAAAATTTTTTTTCAATAGGAAATTTTTTTAATACAGTGCTATATGATCCTCAGTTGGATATGTATCTATCCTATATATATATATATATATATATATATATATATATATATATCCTCAGGTAGATCCTCTACCCACAGATAGAGAGTTGACTATAAATTATATGTGGATTTTCAATTTTGTGAGGGTCAGTGCCTCTAACACCCAGGTTGTCCAAAGATCAACTGTATAAACAAAATGAAGTAACTCAAAATCAATTTGGCATTAATTTTTTGCCATGTGTCAGCTGTTCTAAATAGCTTTTTGTTTGGGAATCTTTGCATTACCATATAAATTTTACAATAAATTTGCACAAAATCACCTGCTATTTACTTATTTATTTATTTAAAGTATTTTGGTCATGTGCGCGGCTTGAGGGATCTTAGCTCCCCTATTAAGGGATGGAACCGGGGCCCCCTGCAGTGGAAGCACAGAGTCCTAACCACTGGACCACCAGGGAAGTCCCTCACCTGCTTTTTAGACAAAAATGACATCTTTAAAATCGCAAGCCTTTCAATTATAAACATAATATATTCCTCTATTTATTGAGATCTTCCTTAATTTTTCTCAGTGTTTTATAGTCTCCAGTGTAGTCTTTTTGCAATTTTTGTTAAATTTCTAAAAAACATTATTGATGCTATTGTAAATAATATCTTTAGTTGCATTTTCTACTTCTTGATGTACAAAAATATCTTAAGATTTTTATACAGTCTTTGCAATTTAGTAACTGCTAAATTCACTTATAAATTCTAAGGGTTTAAAAGTTATTTCAAATTTTTTATATATACAAACATGTCATTTGTGAACAAAATTTTATTTCCTTTTTTCCAAATCATAATTTTTTAATCTGATAATGCAACCTTTAGAATTTTGCTTCTATGTTCATGATAAAAATTAGCCTGTAATTTTACTCTTATAAGGTCCTTGTCAGAGATTTATTAAACATTTACACTGCCTTCATGTAATGGGTTGGAAAGTTCTCTCTTTTTCTATTTTCTGAAGAAATGTGTATGACTGGTGTTATTTCTTCTTTTCAAGGGTTTTGTAAAATTCACTGGTAAAAGCCAACTGTCTTTGTGGTAGCGTTCTTAATTAGATTCAATAACTTAAATGAACAACTTTTCCTAGTTATATTTGCCTATGAATGTGTTCATTTAACCTAAATTTAAGTCTATTAGCGTAAAGCTATGGACTGAATGTTTCTGTTCCCCCAAAGTTCATGTTGAAGCTTTAACCCCCCAGTGTGATGGTACTAGGAAGTAGGGCCCTTGGGAGGTAATTAGGTTTAGATGAGATCATGAAGTGAAGATCATCTCATAGGGTGAAGTCCACATGATGGGATGAGTGCCCTTATAAAAAGAGGAAAAGACACCAGACCTTCCTCTCACATCCATGTGAGGATTCAGCAAGCAGGCAGCTGTCTGCAAGCCCAGAAGAGACCCCTTATCTGGAAAATGAATCAGCTAGCACCTTTATCTTGGAATTCCCAACTTCCAGAACTGTGAGAAAAAAATTCCTATTGTTTAAGCCATCCAGTCTATGGTATTTCATTATGGCAGCCCAAGCTGACGAACAAAGTTGCTCACATCTCATTGCAATGTCTATAGGGTCATCAATGATGCTCTTTTTTCATTTCTGATAATAATTATTTGAGCCTTCAATATTTTTCATGATCACTTTTGCCAAGGTTTTATCAATTTTATTAACATTTTCAAATAAAAGTTGTGCTGATTCTTATGCTTGTCTTCTAACTTATGAATGTTTACTATTTTCTTCAATATCTTCTTCATCCTACTATCTATAGATTTAGTTCACTGTTCTTTTCTAATTTCTTACAAAAGAAAAAAAATAGTGGACTTTTGTGCTTTTCCTTTATTCTAATACAGTCAACCCTTGAACAATACAGGTTCAAACTGCGAGAGTCCACTTACACTTGTTTTTTTCAATATGTACATAGTACAGTACTACATGAGTGTGATTGGTTAAATCTACAGATCCAAAACTGTGGACACAGAAGGCCAACTGTAAAGTTATCCACAAATTTTACACTGTGAGGAAGGTCAGGTTCCAAACCTGATGTTGTTCAAGGGTCAACATTTAAGGCTCTAAATTTTCCTCTAATAACAGCTTTATTTATACATCAAACATTGTGATATTTTTCAGTTTAAATTATTTCATTTTCAATTTAAAAGATTTCATTCATTTTTTTCTCACCTTATACACTTCTAGCTTCCACTGTGATTTCTCATTTGACTCATGGATTATTAATTTTATTGTCTTTATTAGTCTGTTATTGTGCAAGAAGTTGCCATAAATTTAACAGATTAAAACACCCACTAAGTATCTCACAATTCTATAAGATAGAGAAGGAGAAAGCTAGAGAGAGAAAGAGCAAAAGACAGCATGAGCATACACAAGAAGAAATGATAATGAGCTCACACATAAAGAAATGATAGAGCAAATGGGGCAAAACGTAAAAAATCAGTGAACTGGTGATCTGGGTAAAAGACAGATGGAAGTTATACGTACTATTCTTGCATCTTTGAAGTTTGAAAGTATAAATAAAAAAATATTCTAACCCCCCAAGAAACAAATAAGATACAATTAAAAATAGATTTATATACATACACATACACACACATAAATAGTAGAAGACTTTAAAATTCATCTCTCTAAAGTTTTTTTTTTTTTTTCTTTTTTTTTTTCTTTTTTGCGGTACAAGCATAGAAGGGGATAATGAAAGAGGTAAAGTTTACCACTTGAAGAGGTTTAGGAAAGTAAAGACATTTCAGGAAGAAGAAATAATTTAAATAAAAGGCATATGGTTGAGCATAACGTGCTCAAAAGTTTTGGACTTTACTTCATCAGCAGAGGGATGACACTGAATAGTTTAAAGAAGGTTTTAAACATTGTTTTTTCTTTTTGTTTTTTGCAGTACACGGGCCTCTCACTGTTGTGGCCTCTCCCGTTGCGGAGCACAGGTCCGGACGCGCAGGCTCAGCGGCCATGGCTCACGGGCCTAGCCACTCCGCGGCATGTGGGATCTTCCCAGACCGGGGCACGAACCCGTGTCCCCTGCATTGGCAGGCGGACTCTCAACCACTGCGCCACCAGGGAAGCCCCATCTCTCTAAAGTTTTAATTACGTGAGGTGATGGATCTGTTACCTAACCTTATTTGTGATAATCATTTCACAATATATACATGTAACAAACCATCATATTGTACAACTTAAAATGTTTTACATCAATTATATCTCAATAAAGCTGGATAAATTTATTTAAAAATTAATTCCGTTCATTAAAGATCAACTGAGCAAAACATAAATAAGGATCTAGATTCAAGACAATGTAACATAATAATGAACAAAGCCAATCTTTTATCATATTGGTTTCTGTATTGTCTGCTGACTTCTTGTAATTCCCAGTTACTTGTATTCCACATGGAAGTCTGTGCCAGACTGGCCACTTTCTAATAGTGTCTACAGTCCATATCAATATCATTTAGCACCAACAATGATAAATTTTCTATCTGGCTACGGTCATTTAAAGTCTAAACTAGGTTCAACTGGTTCTCAAACATGGCTGCACTTAAGAATCAACTCTCAGTATCATTTTGTTTTGCCTTTATATTTTTTAATACATATGCTTATAACTCACCCAACAAAATTCTCGCCTGTACTTTCTGAAGCTCCAAAAGTGATTCTAATGTTTAGCCAAGTTGAAAACCTCTGCTTACTCACTGCAATGATTTTCTATAATGTGATGTTTATAAAAGGTTTCTCTATCTTAAAAAAACATAAAAATTACCTACGATAGCTGATTAATCCCATCAAAATGGTGTAAGTCTTTTTGAGTATAATAATTTGGGGATAATTTTGTAGTTTTCTCTCATCTCCATATTGTGGCAACTGAAGGATGATGAATTTAGTGAGAAAAAAAATGTGTTGGGTTACTCATTTCCCTTTGATATTTCAGTGTGAAATTTTTAAAGAAACCCAAACCCACCCAACTCCTACTCTGATCTGCATGGCTCACTGGAGTTTACAATTTAGACATTTTGTGCCCAATATTTTAAAGGCAATATTATAAGAAAAAATGCAACGTTTATATTTCAATTATAAGTATGAGGCATTTCTTGGGTGTCCAATATTTGTTAAATTATTGAGGTGAATGTAATGTTTCAAAATCTTATACAAATTCTGTATCTGAAAATAGTATATTCATACTTTGACAGCATTTTACATGTGTGAAACGAGATGAGAGACTAACAATTACTATGTAAAGCCAAATTTTCTATAAGGAGTTTATAAGTATCTAAAAGAAAAACAGGAGACATGGGAATAATAAAAGATACTACATGTGGATTAATGAAGATTGTATGAATTAATATGTGTAAAGTTATGCAGAATGCTTTGTACAAGTATATCCCCAATAAATATTCACAGAATAAATGCTATCATGGTCATATACATTCATTATGAATATAAGTTAAGATTCCTTTTATCTTACCAAAATACAACCCATCTCTAATTCCAAATGGTGCCTTGTGGTCTTAACATTTCAGAGTTTGATAAACAACCCCTATCAACTTTGTCCCACTGCTTTTCAAGTTTCAAAGTTTCACCAAATATGCAGTAGTTTTATATAGTAATGGAATACACATCTCGAGTAATCAATAGTCCCCTGTTTTCATCACTTAAATCCTCTGAAGCTAAAATGGATACCTTCTAGCTCTAATCGTTCATATCTTACTTTGTCCACTAGACCTAGGCTGAAACATCTTATATGATTTCTATTAATGATTCCACAAACATGCACTGACAGGCTTAACTGAAAATGTTAATGTACTTAAGATCTTCATCAAAAACAGGCATCTGCCATAACTGTACTTGTACCATGCAGATGGAAGGCCAAAACGGGGAAGAATGTAAGCTGTAGGAACAGGGCTCAAATAAATTGAACCTCCTCTCTTCCACAGTTATTCTAGTATCCCCCAACTCAAGAAGACGGGAAAAAAGGCACATTATTTAAAATTCACTTTTTTCATGAACCACAAAACACTTTCCAATCATTAATATGATTAATCCTTATTATTTCTCAGTGCAAAGTATTTAACAACTTCCTTGAGGTTAATGATGAAATCAAAAGAAAAAAGAAGTCTTTAGAATTCTTGATCTGCTGTTCTAACTATTAATAAAGCACTTCTTTGGAACATTTAGAGTTTAAAATAAAAACAATAGCACTGGGGAAAAACCATAAAGTCATTTCACTTCCTGGAATCATAAAAACTCTAACACAAGAATCTACTCTTTGTTCTCGCCCCAAAAAAGACCTAAGGATAAATTGGAAAAACACTGAAATTAACTTTAAATCACACCTGACCAGTCAACTTGATGACTAATATTATTCTCTGAGTTTTAGTTTTCATACTACCCTCTCTTTTTTTTTTTTTTTTTTTTTTTTTTTTTTTTTTGCGGTACACGGGCCTCTCACTGCCGTGGCCTCTCCCGTTGCGGAGCACAGGCTCCGGACGCGCAGGCTCAGCGGCCATGGCTCATGGGCCCAGCCTCTCCGCGGCATGTGGGATCTTCCCGGACCGGGGCACGAACGCACGTCCCCTTCATTGGCAGGCGGACTCTCAACCACTGCGCCACCAGGGAAGCCCCTACCCTCTCTTTTAAACAGCTTTTTAAAAATCTTTCTAAAAGGCACCTGTGTCACATGATGAAATATTTTGATATCTAAACCACTAGGGTACATCCCTTCCCTCAAAATCATTTTTAACAAGTACTCTGATTTACACTGAATAACTTCATTTATAAATCACATCGAGTGTCGCACAGCTCTCATAGTGACCACATAAAATTCAAACTGGAACATAACTTGGAAATTGACAGGTTAGAATTAAAAGCTGTAAGCATTAATTAATAAGCTCAAAATTTTCAGTTAATACCTCATCCCCATGCATGACAACTTCTAAATGGTCAAAGAATATGTATGATTGCCAATAATTAATAATAATACCAAAAATAAATAACGTGCAACTTGATTTTACTTTACTGGCTATGATGATTACTTTTGTATGTCAACTTGCCTGGGACACAGGGTGCCCAGATATTTGCCCAAACATAATTTGGGTATTTGTCATGGTATTTTTAGATGAGTTTAACATTTATATCTATAAACTAAGTAAAGCAGATTGCTCTCTCTAATGTGGGTGGGCCTCATCCAATCATTTTAAGACCTGAATAAAAGAAAACGTTGACCCTCCCCCCAAGTAAGAGATGATTCTCCTGTATAACAACCTTCAAACTGAAACATGGCTCTTTCCTGATTCTACAGTAGTCTGCTGGCCTTTGGACTTGAACTAGGACATTGGCTTTGTAGATTTCGGACTTGTCAGTCTTAATAATCTGTAATCATGTATGCCAATTCCTTACTGTGTGTGTATATATCTCATTTGTTGTGTTTCTCTGGAGAACTCTAACTAATTCACTGGCAAAAAAATTTTAAGCATTTGTCAACAGATAACTCATAATTCTAAAGTCCTGACCAGAGGATTCCCACCTCCATATATTTTATACATGGCAACATATAATCACCCACAACACGTTGGGCTTTACACCTCATTCTTCAGCCACCAAATAATACCACCTACAATTCCCTGGACACATCATGATCTTTGCAGTAATGTTCATGATCCCCTCGCCTGCTGTGCCATCACATTTCCTTGTCTAATTCTCCAATAAGGACTACATCAAGCATCACCTGCATTAGTAACTCTAGGCAAATGTTTTAGACGTATTTTGGTGAGAAGAGAAGAAAAAAGGAGGGAGGAACAGAACCACCAGGAAAAATTTTGTGCAACTACAGTACCCCCCCATCTCCAAATCCCCAATTCTGATACATAATGATATCTCTCTCAAACACGTATAACCACACAACTAGGATTCTCCTTATATCCAGGTAATCACTGCATTGCTGAATTTGAGCGTTCATGGGAAAAGGCCCCTCAGTTTAGTTTCAGAAGTGGAAAGAAATCCACATGTACTGTGACCCTAGTAAGTCTATTGGCAAAGCAGATGGTCAGATAGTACACACCAACAGAGCCATATCAGTTCCTTACAGCCAGCAATCATTCTGGATGTCAGTGCATTCATTCTGATTATTTAGTACTCATGACATTCTATAATTATTGCTAATATTGCTTTGGCTTTTTACTGCAGTAGATACTTTTATACATTATTTCATTTAATCATCACAACAACCAAGGAAAGAAATTATTCTTCCCATTTTACAGATGAGTTAAGCGAGGCTATAAAGCCAGTAAGTTGCCCAAGGTCATACTGCCATGAATTGTGAACTTTAAGCTTTCTAACTCAAGTCCATGTGAAGTTAGCATCCTAAACGATATTTTTCCCTCTCATCCTGTTCTACATTTTTATTTTACTTTCATTATAGTTTTTACATTGGATTATATTATCTATTTGTCTTTCTCTCCCACAAAATCACAAACTCCTAACTCTGTAACTTATAATTTCCCAACATTACCCCCAGGTTTTAGCACAGGCACCAAGAAGGTATTGAACATTGATTAGTTTCCATCTCTGGGCTACGAGCATAACTAAAACACTGTTAGTGTGTGAATTGTGTCCCCCTCAAAATGTGTACATTGGAGCTCTAAACCCCAGTCTCTGAGAATGTGGCTGTATTTGGAGATAGGCACTTCAAGAGCCAATCAAGTTAAAATGAAGACATTAGGGTGAGCTCTAATCCAACATGACTGGTGTCTTTATGAAAAGAAGAAATGTACACACAGACATGCACGGAGGGAAGACTCTGTGAAGACACAGGTAGAAGATGGCCATCCACAAGTCAAGCAGAAAAGCGTCAGAAAAATCCAACCCTGACAAAATCATGATCTTAGACTTCCAGCCTCCAGAATTATAAGAAAATAAATTTCTGTTGTTTAGGCCACCCAGTTTTGGTACTCTATTATGAACTAATATACAAATTCTCTTATCTAAAATTTGTTGAATAGAAATTAGCATTGTTGAATAAAAGACTATATCTCATATCTCATTTTCTAGAAGAGGATGCAAAACAAATTTGTGAATATAAGGAAGTAACTAGATATCTAGAAAGAGATCAAAAAATTATACCAGGAGAATCTAACTTCAGAGAAAGGAAATTTAAAAATGCAACAATTTTGCTTCAAAACAAATAACTTTAAATATAAAAACATTCCTAACTTTGAAATAGCCAGGCTAAAAAACTTATCTTAAATCTCTATTTTCTAGAAGAAAAAGCAAAAAATAAGGTCAGCCTTAAAAAAATGCCTTCAAGACAACGTAACTCCAAGTTTAGTAGACTTAACATTTAAGAATCATATTCACTTTACTAGGTACACACACATTATTTTCTCTTCCATTTGAGAATATACAGATATACATACATTTACTAGTTTCCATATGGAAAGAAGTAGAAAATATTTAATTATGCACATGAAGGTGACCTATGATTAAGAGAATTCTTTTGAAAGAAACACCTCAATTCATTTGCAGTATTCTGCTCAATACCAACACTAAAAATTATTTATTTAAAAGAGAAAAAAAAAAGGGAATTCTTGAAAAGTGGCACTGACAGCAAAGGAACACTTTTTAATTTCTAAGAATCCCCATATAAAAACAAAATTGAAGAGCAAAATCAAAAACTCATGGACAACATTTTCAATAAACTTAGATACAAAAGTTTCATCATAACCCTCATGATGCAGCCAAATGAAAACAAACCAACAACAATGATGCAAGACCTGAAATACTGGACTCTATCTGGGAACAAGTAGAGGAATCAGTAAAACAGGGTGTCTGACAGATTGGTTAAAAGAAGAACCTTAAAGTTTGCCAACAGATAGTCACTGCAAGTTTAAGAAGAGCCGCCCTAACTGGAGGAGTTTTACCCACGAAAATAACTTTTTGTGGGGTTAATACGAGAGAACTTGGTTAGGTCTGAAGGAAAAGTGTACATACTGTGAAAATTGACACACCACCTTCAGCACAGGGTCCAACTAAAAGAGAACTTGGAAGTGGAATCAAAAATAAACAGGACAGGCTTCCCTGGTGGCGCAGTGGTTAAGAATCTGCCTGCCAATGCAGGGAACACGGGTTCGAGCCCTGGTCTGGGAAGATCCCACAGGCCGTGGAGCAACTGAGCCCCTGCGCCACAACTACTGAAGCCCACGCACCTAGAGCCCGTGCTCTGCAACAAGAGAAGCCACCGCAATAAGAAGCCCACACACCACAATGAAGAGTACCTCCCACTCGCCGCAAGTATAGAAAGCCTACGCGCAGCAATGAAGACCCAATGCAGCCAAAGTCAAAAGAAAGAGAAGATCCACCTGAAAGTGTGATAGGAGAACAGAGCCAGAAAAATATTAGAATTGTGCTTCCACATTTGTGGACACCACAAGAAGGTAACAAAAGAGGGAGATCTTTGAGCTATCGTCAAAACTGTCTTCCTCTTCAAATTCAAGAAAATTAACTTCACATCCAAATGAATAATGGAAAAATATCAAAGCCAAACCCCACACAAAATTATTATAAGCATAAAGACAATAAGGAGAATAACACCTTTAAAAAGAATGAGAACATGCCAGAAAGATGTGCCCATCAAACCAATCAAAACTGTAATCTATTTCAAAACAAGCTAAAAACCATAGAGCTAATGAAACAACACATGAAACAACCATTTGATTTGGAATTTTTTTTTTTTTTTTTTTTGATTTGGAATTTTAAAAACTCAAATTAGGTTGCAGAACTCAGGAAAGAGCTCAAAATAGAAGAAAAGATCATTTAAGAAATGAAGACTATACTAGAAGTGACACATGTATAAAACTAACAAATAATACTTTAAGAGAAAAAGGTAAAAATAATTTTTTAAATAAACATTCAATATAAAGTAATAAATATTAAAGTTAGATAAAGATGATCTAACATAAACATAATAGAAATCTATAAAGAAAAAAGAGACTACTAAAAATTATACACAAACACCCATACACACACAAGTACATCACATATCAATACCTGCAAATATTTACCAAAAAAAAATCAATACCAAGACATTTTCTAGCAAAATTACTAGACTTAAAAAAAAAAAATCATTCCTTTGGGCACACAGACAAAAAGAACAGAAACAGATAACGGAATAAAAATGAGATAATCTTTAGGACTTTACGTAAGAAAAACAGAGGAACATATTTAAGTTATGCCAGGGAAAATATATGAACCGAGGATTTTACATTCCGCAAAACTAACTTTCAAGTGTACGGAACAAGCAGTTATCAACGTGAATTAAGTAAACAGTTTCCCAGGAAACTTTCCTAAGAAATGTACCAGAGCTCAAGCTTCGGATAACCAAAGTCTAGAGAGATGTGAACAAAATTATCGATGAATAGCATAAAACAGAGTTACTAGCAGAACTGTGACTAAATAAGAGCTAAAGTTAAAACAGGACAGTGTATAACAGCTATACAACCTGAAAACACAGTGTAAACAAAAAAATGCAGTAGGAGAGTAAATGGGGGCAGTATATGTAGGAAATATTGTTTAAAATTTTATGAAAATAACATTGGTTTATAGCATTAATATTGACACTTTGAGACCTAGGGTGTGAACTGTTGAATAAAACGAACGTTTACAAAATATTCTATTATTCCCTGTAGCTTTGAGAACCATGATTCTCAATGTGCGGGAAGTAAGATACAACTTAATATTGAATTGGAAGTACCATTATGAACTTATGAAGTATTTCATTTTTATGAAACACACACACAAAATAATTGGTAACTTGAGAGAATGACGATTCTTTCACTTGAAAACTGATAAAGAAAAATAATCAAGCATTTATTTTTGTCATATAAACTGTACCACTGGGTAAGTAAATAGTAGATGAGTAAAGTTTATTTATGAAAATACCTCAATACCTGAAAACTAATTAATAGAATTCAAATATATATATCATGATTCTGAGCCACCCACACAACCTCTTAACAATACAGGCATTGAGTATCAATGGCTGCTATCATCACAAAATTATGTAACCAGACATTAGGTATCGCCTAACAGAAAACTCACACCATCTCTAGTCTTGAGAAAAAAGATGAAACTAAATCTGACCAAGCTTCTAGATCCAGCTATGACTTTGTAGATGACAGAAAAACGTAAAGAACTGTACCATGCATAAATATGCACCCATCAAAATTCAAAAGAGAAGAAAAGCTACAAGTTACATGGCCTAAATTCAGCAAAAGACAAAGTGCAAGCCAAATAAAGGGATGAGGAACCTGCAGGTTGAGATTTTAAATCATTTAAAAAAATTATCACAACCAAACTGCAGTGCTGAGGGATGCACATTTGAGTGATAAAGTTCAAAAGAAATATGACGAAGAGATTGCTATAAAATCTGGTTAGCCACTACAAAATACAGGAAAGGGCTTCTGAGGTGCGTGGCAAAGTTCTCTTCATGATCTGGGTGATGTTATGCAAACATGTGCATTATTCTTTAAGCTACAAATTAGTTTTAGATTTCGGTATCTGTAGGTTATTTGACAATAAAAATTTTAATAAAAAAAAAAAAATTACCTGAAAGTACACTAGTCTTTTCATCTGTACTTCTATTCATTCAGAAAGTACCTTTATATATGATCAAGGGACAAAATTAGGTCTTCAGTATAGCACATAAGGGTACAAAAAGGTTTGTAACATGCTATTAAAGCAATCAGTAAACTTTTTAAAATTTAACTTAGAGGAAAACTACCAATAACATGAATAAAAAAGAGCAATGGTATTTTTATTTATAAGGCTCTAAGCTTTAAGAGCTCAAAATATCTTAGGGAGTCCTTTAAATTGTAATGAATCAATGCAATGTTACTAATAAATAGTTAGAAGATATTAGCCTCCTTTAAAGTAAAAAACAATTGAGGCCCAGAGTAACTCGGCCAAACCACTGGATTATTGCTCACTGAGTGACTGACAATTAATTATTATTATTATTATTCTGCGTTACAAAAAGCGTATATTAAATTCTAACCAAAATCATAATGGCCTCATTAGAGATGATGATACAAATGACTCACCTGGGATTATACAGCTAGTAAACTGAGGAGCCAGGATTCAAACCTGGCAACCTGGTCTGGAGTGAAGGCCCTCAACCACTCCACATGCTGACAGAATCAGTAAAGAAGATAAGATACTTCCCCAATTCAGCATCTTACCCAGGAGTTTCCCCACCTTTTTTTTTATCGGAGTAATACACGTCAAACGACAGTTTCACAGGTTCATGGAGTAAAGAGAATTCTCCACAGGCTCTGGCATTCCCCTTTCCCAAACGTTAAGGCATAATAGAATGTAAGAGCAAATGACATCACTCTGCGGCGAAAATGAAATCTTTTGTAGCTTTTAATGAAATAACTGGCAGACTTTCAGTACTTAATTACTTTCAGTACTTAAGTGCTTAATATTTCATTGATTGAAACTTCCATTTTTCCTCTGTATAACGTCTCTGAAATAGGGATGGCATCATAGAATTGCTGCCCATCAGGGCCTTATAAAGATACACTTAACCTCTATTAGCATTCAGTAAAATTACCTTTCTGTGTATACGGTGGTCATTTCCATGATTGTAACACTATGGATTTGTGTAACGACCTCCACAGTCATAATACAAAGCAGTTCAATCCTTCATGCCATCTTTTTGTACTCACCCCCTCCCCAGCTCCTTAGCCTAAGCAACCTCTGATCTATTCCTTGTTACTACATTTCTGTCTCTCCAAGAATATCATTGCTAGTCAACTATACTGCAACATAAAATAATTTTTTAAATTTAAATAATAAAAAATATAAAAAATAAAAAGACAAAAAATAAAACAGATAACCAACAAGGACCTACTGTATAGCACATGGAACTCTGCTCAATATTCTGTAATAACCTAAATGGGAAAATTTGAAAAAGAATATATACATGTATATGTATAACTGAATCACTCTGCTGTACACCTGAAACTAACTCAACATTGTTACTCAACTACGCTCTAAAATAAAATTAAAAATTTTTTTAATCATATAAATGGAATCATTCAAAACATAACCTTTTGAGATCAGTTGAGATCTCAAACCTTTTGAGATCATTCAGTATGATTCCTCTGAGATTAAGTTATTTTGTATATGGACAATTCATATATATTCATTTGAGTTGCATTCCATTGTATAGATGTACCAGTTCACCAATTCATCCGCTGAAGGATATGTGGATTGTTCCATGCTTCCGATGATTATGAACAGAACTGCTATACACAGTTACATACAGTTTCCTGTGTGAAAGTAAGTTTTCCTTTCTCTAGAGTAAATGCATTGGAATGGGATGCTGGATCATACAGTAAATGTGTTTTTCTTGCTATAAGAACTGTCAACAGCATTTCAGTGTAGCTGTACCATTTTCATTGCCGTCAACAATTGTGTAACATTTCCAGTTGTGTCTTCCTTTCTTTTTGCAGTCTCATGATAGGTTTATTAGTGTTATTAATCCTTTCAGGTAACCACCTTTAGGTTTTTTGTCTCTGACATTTTGTTTTCAACTTCATTAATTTCTGCTCTTTATCATTTCCTTGCTACTGCTTGCTTTGGATTTGCATTACTCCTCTATTTCTAGTTCCTTAACACAGCAACTCAGATCATTGATTCAAGACCTTTCTTCATTTCTAATATAAGCATTTAGGTACTGTTTTAGCAGCATTCTACAAAGTGTGATGTCATTTTACTGAAGTTCAAAATATTCTCTAATTTATCTTGTGACTTTCTCTTGGACACAGATGATTTAATGTTTATTTTCCAAGCGCTTGAAGGTTTTTCTTTTACCTATTATCAATTTCTAGTTTGTTTCTATTATTGTCAGAGAACATACTTTGCATGCTTTCAATTCCTCTAAATTTGTTAATATTTGTTTTATTACCCAGAGTACATTCTGTCTTGGAGAATGTTCTCGGTGCTCTTGAAAGGAACGTTTATTCTTCTACTGCTGGGTGGAAAGTTTTGTGTAAATTAGATCAAGTTAGTTGGTGGTAGTCTTTACTCTTTCCATATCCTTGTTGATCTTCTATTGATTCCAGCAAATACTTAGAGAAATATTGCAGTTGCCAGCTATAATTGTTGATTTGTCTATTTTTCCCTTCATTTTGGTCAGTTCACACTAAGTATATTTTAAAGCTCTGCAGTTAAATGGATATACATTTAGAATTATGTCTTTCTGGTGAATTAATCCTTTTATTATGTAAGGTACTTTTTTATTACTTTCATATTAATATAGCCATCCAGTTTTCTTTTGATTAGTGAATACATGCTATGTGCTTTTACTTTTATTTACTTGTAACCTACCTTTAAAACATTATGTTGGAAGTAAACTCTTGTAGGCAGCATACAGTTGGGTCAAATCTTAATATCCATCCTAAAATCTTTATCTTTTAGTTGGTGTGCCGAAACCACTGACATTTAATGAAATTACTGATATATTTGGATTTAGGTCATCTATTTTATTATTTATATTTTTGTTTTCTCCCTTTGTTTTGTGTTCCTCTATTTCTCCTTTCTCTTCTCGTTTAAACTTGTTTTTAGTATTCGGTTTTCTCTCTTGTGTTTCTGATCGAATCTCTTTGTATAGTTTTTTTAAGTGGTTGCTCTAGGGATTTCAATATTCATATTTAACCTTTTAGAGTCTACATAAAATATTTTACCACAGCAAGTAAAATGTAGAAACCTAACCATGGTATTATAGGTCCCTTTACCTTACTGCTTTTATGTTGCACTTAGTTATCTACAACATTGCAGCTGTCTCATACATAGAAAAACTCATCAGAAAATATTACCCTTGCTTTCAACCTATAAATAGTTTTAAAATGTAAAGAGTATTATGTGAGTCTATTCTATTTATTGATTCTGTTGCTCTTCCTTAATTCCTAATGTTCCTAGATTCCTTCTGGCATCATCTCCTTTGTATGAAAGGCTCTGTTGAGATATTCTTTTAGAGTACATCTTTTGGCAACAAAATTATCTTTTTTTTTTTCCATTACCTGAAATTGTTTTTATTTTATCTTTATTCCTGAAGGATAATTTTTCTTTTTTTTTTTTCTGGATATAGAATACTGAGTTAATAATATTCGTTTTTAGCACTTTAAAAATCGTATTCTACTTTCTTCTGGTCCCCATGTTTTCTAATGAGAAATTTATAGTCATTCAAATTATCGTTCCTTTATAAGCAATGCATCATTTCTCTCTGGTTACTTTCAAGATTTTTGTCTTAGTTTTCAGCAGTTTGCTTATGAAGTAAGTATCTGGATATGGACATCTTTGGGGTTATCATGGTGCAGTTACCTGAGCTTCCTGAATCTGCAATTTTATGTCTTTTATCAAATTTGGGAAGTTTTTATTCATAGCTTCTTCAAATGTTTTTTTCTGTACTGCACTTTTTCCTCTGCTTCCGGGATTCAGATGACATGCTGCATTCCCACAGATGCTGAGTACTGTTAATTTTGTTCCCCAATTCTTTTCATTCTGTAGTTCAGAATGAAAAACTTCCAATGATATATTTTTAACTTCAGTGGCACTCTGCCATCTCCATTCTGTTATTAAGCCCATCCAATAAGTTTTTTATTTTGGTTATCTTCTTTATTTCAGTTTTAAGATTTTTGTTTGGTTCTTCTTTATTTTCTCTACGCCTTCACTGAGACTTTTCATCTTTCAAGAGCATTTTCCCTTACTTGTTGCAGCAGTTTTATAATCAGTGCTTTAAAGTATTTTTCAGAAAATTCCAACATCTGTGCCATCTCAGCATGGGTATCTATTAAACGTCCTTTCCCATGTGAGTTTAGATTTTCCTGACTCTTTGCATGTTAACTGACCTCAGATCATATCCTGTACGTTTGAGTAATATCCTCTCTCACCTCCAACCTCTCCCTGTACATTCCACTTCTTTAGTGCATCCCTTTTCATCACTCCTACCAGAAAGCTGGGATCCTATTTATCCCATTTTGCACACATTTCTCATGACTGCACCTGTGTCCAAAGGTAAGCAACAGTAGCAATTAAGAACAGCAACAGTGGTCATCCCCCCTCATAGAATCATAGCAACTCTGATTAAGAGGAATGTTCACTTTTCTCAGAATTCTAGGCTTCTCTGGGCCCCCACTGATGCCATTGTCAATGCCACTATTGCCACATGATTGCTTGGGAATTAAAGCACTGAGTCAGAGAAAAGAAAAAAGGGGAGATAGCTTCACTTTCTGAACATTAGGAAATTCCTTTCCTGCTTCTCTGATCAGAATTAAGGGGCTTTTCTTGGAGGTCTGTCAACTCCAATGCCCACTTCTGGACATTGGACCCAGGGCTGCATTGGACCCCGGTCAGGACATAACAGAGCCTGACATAATTCACTGCCAGTTAGGTAGTACTTCAAATTTGGGTCTTACTCATTAATCCACCTGTACTATTTACTTTGAAGCCTCAAACAGCTGTTCTATGTATTCTGTCCATATAGATTCATTCGCTAGGAGAAACAGAGTGGAGTGAGCTTGCTCCATCTTACCAAGAACCAGAACTCTGCCTGTGTCTTTTCACATATGAACAAGTGTGATAAAAATATATGCCTAATTAAACATAAAAGAGCTCATTTAATAATATGTTTATAAGTTTCTAAGTGAAAATAAAACATTACATTGTACTTTAATTGGCAGCATTTTTCTTTTCTCAATGGTATAAAAATAATATTGCTTCTTACAAGCAATGGCACCTTAGAGTCAATGAAACATGGTAGAAATGAAGTACCTGGTTACATGCCTCCCATGACTCCCTAGTCACATAACAAGACCACGTTGTGGTTGACAGCTGCTTATCTAACAATGTTTTCCGCCTCATGCCAAAAGAGCAGAGACCATCTAAACCTTTAAATATCAAAAGCAAAATCACACTGTCTCTCATTTGCATACTTAATCAGGCAAGAGTTAAGAATACTCTTCAACAGAACCCTAAATCAGATGCTTAGAGACTTAGAAAGTAACATAAAAGTTGGTTCACTAGGTCACAATATACTAGAGAAGACAACACTCTCAATACCAAAACCAATTAAGCATTAACTGAAGTCCATAAAGACATAAAATAGAGACAACAACTCAGAAGGTCAGCTGTCCTCTTGTGCAGGACCCTTCAATGCTACAGCTACATACTATTAACTCCAAGTGGAAGAAGGAGAAAAGACATGGAGGTCCTTCCAACAGAGGATGCTCCTCTGCCTCCGCTTATCTCTCTGCTCTCCCAGGAGTTGACAGTAGCAGAGAAGAACATTAACACAATTCCAACCATCTACCCCGGAGGTGCATCAAAGGACTCCTAGCATAGATATCCGGAATGCCCAAGTTTTCAATGTATCACAGCTTCATCTGCCAGACTCTTTTGAAATTTTCTCAAGTTTCAATCTACTTGTAAGTAAAATGGAATTCTTTAAGAGCTTTCAATCCCCCAGTTTAATGTACTTTGCAGCCTACAACTTAGCCACCTTTGGTTAGGATATAGTTTAACAAAATATATTCATACATAATGTGTTTTCCTAAGTGTTTAATTCCAGTGTTATTCTAACTAAAGTCCTATATAGGAGGCATAACGTATAATCTCAAAGTTAACAAATGAGGTCAAAATCTAATTTATAATATACTCATCTTTTAGAAATTCCTCTAAATGTCCTTGAATATTAGAACTCTTGGTATACATAAAGTATCCGGTCTTACTTGAAGGGTTAGAAAACAGATGCAATTTGGAATCTTCATTTAACTTCACAAAACAGTAATATGTAAAATCTCTTAACATGCACAGCTTCCTCTTTGCCGTGTGATAAACCCACTGACACATGTACAAGGAGCAAGGAATACCTAGACATATGCTTCCATCAATTAATCATAAGTAGGGACACATGAGTGCTCAGGATGGTATTTGTATTTTACAAAAAATTTTCAAACACAGTGGTGAAGAGAGAAGTAAACCTAAATACTAGATTAGTTCTAGAAGCAAGTAGGCAAAAAATCCAAAAGTCAGTTTTCCATTTTCTTAGAAACATCTAACACGATGAATTCCATCAGGTCTCATCCACTATACTGACCTCTTGAGCCAAAATTTTTGTGTTCATAGGTAAGTAAGAAACAACTACATCAAATCCAGAGATAGTCATTTCCAAAAGACGTCAAGTCCTAATCCATTGTCGAGTCCTAATCCATTCAAAGTGGGGGCAGTCATCTTATATCCTCCTGTTCAGTTCATTGAATCAAAAGCCAATCTTAGAGTCTATTTTCTGTCTCACATGAACAATTTTAAAGGAGTCAAATAGAATCACCACTGTTGAGCACTGAAATCCCCATCTCAGTTTCATCTGTAGTAAGATGCCTAAAGTTTCTATGAACACCTATCTAAAGGAAGCTCTTAGAACAGTAAGGGCAGCAGGCCGTCAAGCAAAGAGAAGCAGTCAACAAGCCATGACTACAGGACAAGTGGACAACAGGGATAGTAACCAGAGATTTGAGAAAGAAATAGAGACCCACATTAAAAGGTCAAAGTGGTCTCCTGTAAGTTGGCTTTCTTCTCAACTGTACATATTTTACCTGGAGGACATCGGGAAGGCAGATTTTTTTTAAGATGTTTTATATCAGATCTTAACCACATTTTTAAATGAGTCACTGAATACCAAATGAAGTTTCCTACCTTGCAACTGAAAATAAGAAGCAGACATATGACATCTTGTCTCCTGCACATGTTTTTATGTGTAAGGATATCACTGTTTTCCAAGAAACGATGCAAAACTTTTTTTTTCTTTTCAAAGTATATATTCTTTCTTAGTTAAGAGAAGTAAATTTGAAGGAAACTCAATTTTCTAAGGCTAGTGACTCATCAGGATATTTATAAAATGTATTGTATTATTACTTAAAGCATAAGTGTCATGTTTGCATTTTTGTTTTTTCCTACCTACATCAGAGTTAAGCCTAACTGGCTGGCTTTTGTCTGTTATTAAGTCTTATTTAGCTAGTTACTTAATACCTCACTATGACCTTAGAAGTTTTTGAACATGACAGATTTACTTGCTTATGCTTGAATTAGCATCTCACTAATGACAAATTAAGGAAATTATAAAGTTAAACAAAAAAGTGAACTCCACTTTCTCTAATCTTGACCCGAATATTTAACTTTCTAATTTACATTTTTTTTCCAGTAAGAGTCAAGGAAAACAAATTGCTATTAAATCATATTGCAGCCTTCCTGTTCTCACTAAAGCTTGACGCAAATGTTGATACAGAGTCACGTAAGATACAATGGCAGTACTATTCAAGAGAGTGAAGAACAAAAAGTGTAATATTTACAAACCAGTTATGGCATTAATGTGAAAATGTGGAAAATGAAGTATCATCGTCAATAGCCAGACACATCAAAAACTACAGTTCCATGTAAATCTTAGCTTTGCATTGTCCAAAAAGCATGGTTAATAATAAAATGGCATCATCACTGGCTATCTAGCAAGAAAAACCTGATGAGTTTATCTCATCAGAAAAGAAAAACCTATAGAGTTCTACAGATGTAGAAAACTGATTTAAAGTTTCTCATCTTTTCAATTTGAGAAGATTTGAAAAGGCTATGCACTTAAAATGCCATGATTTTAAGTGAAGTTATTAAAGGATCACTAAAAAACAAAGGCATTAGTTTCTCCACATGCATAATACACACTATAACACCATGAATCTTCCCAAATCTCAGGAACACTGAATCAGTTTTATCCACATGTGATTTAATTTTATTCCTTTCAGTCAGAGACAACTGAAAAGTATATTCAGCTACTTTCAATGTATAAGCAGAAAAGAATTCAATTGCTTGCCTACTGATTTAATTCCTTTAAAAAACTGTATGAAACATTAAAAAGCAGGCATATGGGGATTTATAGCTTGACTGTGCATAAATACTTGACAGTGAAAGAAATCACCTGTATCAATGATGTTGAAGATAAAAATCTATTTTTAAAATAAAGTGTAAAGTTCTGAACCAGTAGGCGATACGGTATTTCCGAGAAATCAATGTCCTTTAAAATAAAGTTCTTAGCAAATGGGAAACATTAAATAATGACTGGGGAAAGACATGAATTTTTATATGAACATTAATATTAACTATTTTAAGTAATATTAATTAAAGCCAGTTAAAAATGAAATGATTACCAATGTTACCTATTTTTTCCATTTTTATATAAACTTCTATGAGGTTTTTTTTTTTACAGTACTAGCTTACTTGGGTTTATATAATCATAACCAGGAGAGAACAAAATACAACTATTTTTAAAACATTCCAGCCAGAAAATTAAAAATATTAAAATATGTGATCAAAGATGATGGTAGAAAATAAATGCAATGTTTTATTTAGAAATCTCTTAGGGGCTTTCCATCTTAGAAAATTTTAGCATACAGTATTGATCCTTTTGCCATGATATGGTCAGCACAGTAAATCAAGTGTGGGTTTGGGACTGTTTGCATGGTACATGTAAATCTGGATAAAGTATGTTACTGCTGTAACCATTTTAATAGTTTGCGTAGGTCTGAGCATGCAGAGCAGGCTTGGGTGGGCTCAACCAGCTTATGTGACAAAAGTACAGTACCTCTTTGTTTAGTGGCTCTTCACAAACCTGTCAGTCAACCCAGAGTCTTGCTGCACCAATTAACCACACTACTCCCTAGAAAAGTTTGTTTTAAATTTCACACACCGAAGCCTCAAAGAGTTAAACGTTAAAGAACAATGACAGAATCCCATTCTCTACCTCAGAAAAAGGAGTATTAAAAATGCTTTGTTTTACATAAGAGTAAATTTGTGATTCACTGTACATTTTTCAAAGTCGTGTGTGTGAAAGACTGTAAAAGAAATGTGAGAGTACTACTTATATACATGTCTCCTATTATTGAACAGTTCACTATAAACGCAAATCCACGTAAATATACTGACAGTAAAATAAATTAAGCTTAAAAATAAAACTTATCTAACAACATAAAAGTCAGATTTTGAGACTTGCTATAAACCATAATTTGAGGATTTTAGCATCAAAAGCTTGCCTGAAGTTAGTTATATCAAAATTCCCCTACTGGGGCTTCCCTGGTGGCACAGTGGTTGCGCGTCCGCCTGCCGATGCAGGGGAACCGGGTTCGCGCCCCGGTCTCGGAGGATCCCACATGCCGCAGAGCGGCTGCCCGCATACCAAAAAAAAAAAAAAAAAAAAAAAAAAAAAAAAAAAAATTCCCCTACTGAAGAGATGGACTTGAACATAAATTAAGGACCAAAATATAAATGCTATTCCAGTGACAAGTCAATCTGGGAATACAAAAAGCTCTTACAAGTTTTGACATTTATCCTAGAAATATTTTATAGCTTGAAAAACACTTAGTAAACAAGGAAATAGTTACATCAGAATATAATACATTGACCAGCAATAATTGGTACTGAAGTAAAAAAAAGCAAAGGAAAGACAACTTACAGAATACTAAGCACTCATTATCACAGAGAAAAAAAGTTCCATTCTAGAAGAGGAAAAATTGTTATGGCTCAGTGATGAATGTTAAACTACCAGAATTTAAAAATGAAAGAAACAGTACCCAAACCATCATTTTGAAACTATTATTCTGATTTCGAATTTTAATTTTTACTTTCTCTAGTCTTGTCTAGAAATCTGCTGTTTCAATATTATCTGCTTTTTCCACACTCCCACACTCTCTAGAATACTACTGTGTGCTTAGCACAGCACTAGGAGATAACATCTTCAGCATCAATTGTGCGATCATTCTTCCCAGCTGAAGACACCGTTTTAACCCAACAGAACCTGAACTAGGCAGGCTGGATTTTTTTTTTTTTTTTTTTTTTTTTTGTGGTATGCGGGCCTCCCCCTGCCGTGGCCTCTCCCGTTGCGGAGCACAGGCTCCGGACGCGCAGGCCCAGCGGCCGCGGCCCACGGGCCCAGCCGCTCCGCGGCACGCGGGACCGTCCCAGACCGGGGCGCGAACCCGGTTCCCCTGCATCGGCAGGCGGACGCGCAACCACTGCGCCACCAGGGAAGCCAGGCTGGATTTTATAAGCCATTTGCTGTACCCACCAAAGAGAGAGATTGAAACCAGTATCCACTTTAGTGGTCAATATGAGTAGGGACATGACTCAGAAGTGCAAAGTGGCCACGTCCCAGAACAGAGTCAGGCTTAAGGTGAAGGGAGAAGGGGATTAAACTGTGGATCCTGTTCTTACTAAGTGACCTACAGGAAAGTACTTAATCTCACTAAGTTTCAGTTTTCCCACTTGCAAAATTCGGAGCAGTAATATCTATGTTAACAGCACTATACAGAACAAATGAAATAACAAATAAAGTACCTGGCATGAGTGCCATGTGCTCCAAGTCCTGGTTTTAAACCTTGACGAAAGTGCATACATTCAAATATTATATCATCTCTATTTTAAAAGAGAAAAAAGATAGATATATACACTGGAGCTCAATATCCATGTGCTGGAAGCAGGTAGAGAGGTAAGGTGGGAGGGAAAGACCATCTATTTCCATAATTTATGTTCCTTAGATTCTAAAGAAAAAATACCAATAAATTTGGTTCAACTCAATGTCAGAGGATAGAAAAAAGAATAGACATTCTTTCCACCTTCACTGAATCAAATCTAAAAGAGGGTCACACCAAGTTACAGTCAATGCTGAAATCCAAAAAGTTCTTAAACGTTTTAAAATTGTTTTCATATATAAATTTGATGGCAAACGCATAGCACAGGGAGATCAGCTCGGTGCTTTGTGACCACCTAGAGGGGTGGGATAGGGAGTGTGGGAGGGAGGGAGACGCAAGAGGGAGGAGATATGGGGTTATATGTGTATGTATAGCTGATTCACTTTGTTATAAAGCAGAAACTAACACACCACTGTAAAGCAATTATACTCCAATAAAGATGTTAAAAAAAAAAAATTTGATGGCAAAATGGGTCCTAAACTTGAACTGGCTAGGGGCTTTATAGTCATTCTAAATATTGAGCATAAATATTCATGTACTGTAAGTTTCATTATGTGGTAATGTCCCAAATCCCACTGGTAATGTGATATAATGTATGACATACAGCAGTAGCTTCTGAAAATACATAGTAATCAAAATTCCTAAACACATGTAGCCCAAGAATTTCAGAGAAGGGAATCTGAACAATCTCTGCTTAAGGAAAAAAGGGAGAACAGCTGTATAAAGAGGTAAACTGACTAAGGTAGAAAAATTTATAGTTAAGAATTAATTTTCTATCCTTCTTAAATTAGTATTTGCTTAGGACCCTTGAATATCCTATAATACAGAAACAACCACACTACTTACATCATTGAGTTCTTGGAGAAGCAAGAGATAATCTATATAAAATGCTTTAAACAATGCCTGGCACAAAGTAAGTACCCAGTAAATGCTGTGTCATACAAGTGCCTAGAAAAATACTTTGAACATTTACATGGAAAACGCAAACAGGTGAATAGATAGCTCAGATAGGTAGCCTGCTATATACCATCCCCTATTTTAGAATTTTATTTTTAAAAATCTAAGAGTTTTCCTTTTCCTATGCCCGGAATTGTTTCTACTATGAGGCCTCAGAGACAGTATTAGTTCAAGCCATGGAGGCAGGTAGCAATCCCAGTTGAGCCAAGAAACATTTGAAACTGACAGCGTGGAAAGACTTGAAGCTCTAAACACAATAAAAGATATTACTTAGGAAAAAATATCAACTATTAAAGACTGGAGAGGAGCCTAGAAGAATGCTTCTGGAAATTAATGTACAAACTAACGAGCCAGAGTTTTTGTTAAAACGCAGATTCTGACTTAATGTGTCAGGGCCAGACATTCTGCGTTCAAGTTCTCTGGAAATCACAACACTACTGGTCTAGAAACCCAAACAGAGTAGGAAGGCACCACAGCAGTGGTCCTTAAAGGCTATGAGCAACATCAGAATCTCTTGGGAAGTTATTAGAAATGCAAATCTGAAAGAACATAAGGAGACTCTTCTCTAAATCAGCTGTTTACATCCAGACCGATTACTTTCCCTAAGAATAAAAGTAAAATACTTTTTAAATACTTGACAAGTAGCATACTAGAACATGTTACCTAAACAAAACAATTTCTCTCTGCAAACAATTTCCAAAACTAAAGCCCCCTGCAATTATACTTAAAATGTAGGCTTTTACATGATAAGAAGCCTGCTCTTGATAATACATAGGCAAAGTATTGACATAGGTAGCATCCTCACTTGAACTACTTACCAACTTTTCACAAAATGGCTCACTTCCATTTTACCTAGGTCATAGGGATATGAGTTTATAAAGAAACCAGACTGAGTTTTAAATTTCCTTGGGCTGAGAATATAGCCAACTACAACATGGTTTAGGCAACTTCTCCAGAGTAATGTTTACACATAGCCTGGCTCATATGTAAATATATGTCAACATTTTGATTTATAGCTAGAGATGATCTGTTTACATACACAGATACACAAATTAAAGTACATTAATGGTTTGAAACACAATATTCTTGAAGGACAAAAAACATGAGGATAAACTACAAATACAGAATGTTATGAACAGAGAAAAGATTTCAGTTTTCTGAATGTGAAGCCAACTGATTGTTAAATAGGCTTTCCATAAAATAAAATAAAATGAAACAGATATAAAATAAAATTTTAAAAAAACTGTTGCCCTCACAATTCCCATTCAGTATTTCTTTCAACTTCAATCAACATCTGAATTTACAAGGTCACTTCTCAGTCACTATGTGAGTACATCGTTCTGTCCTTAACATATTTTTGAAGGACTAAATTACAAATAGATTGTAAAGCACCACACTTGCTTAGGCATTGGGGGTAGACCCCTCTGATTTTGGCTAGGACCATGTATACATACGACAGTGGTGATGTCAGGAGACATTTGATGGTCACAGCAGGGGAGGGGAGGGAGGGAAGAGTGCTTCTGGTATCTAGTGAGTAGAGGCCAGGCAACTTTTAGGATGCACAAAACAGTCCCCAGAACAAAGAATTACCTGGCCTAAGATGCCAATAGTGCCAAGGTTAAGAAACTGTGATTTGAACTGTGTTGCAAAAGTACAGAATGAATGTCCCTTGTGCATCATCATTACATTTCTAGCACAGTGTCAAGCACAGTAATAAATATTTGTTGATTATGAAATAAACTACTTCTGTGTAGCTGAGATCTTAGAGTCAGAGATGAAAAGAATGAGAAAGGGGTTATTACATATATAATATCTAAAATTACAAAACAAAATTGCAGTCATTGCCAGAACTAAAAGGAATTAAAAATCATTCAGCCCAATTTCTCTATTTCAGAAAATTTTTTTTCTCATGCAAAAGATGCTGTCTAATGTACTGATATGGCAGTGTTGGGAAGGGGTAGACAAGTCCCCTGAATAAATAAAAACAAAATATAATATATTTATAAATTAAAATATCAGTTTTCACTTCTAATAGTGTCAATGTCACCTATGTTTCTCAAATTAATAAAGTATTTCCTTTATAAAAGCTAAAACCAATGTTACATAAATCATAATAAGTGACACTTCAAAGTAGGAAACAAAATAAATGTAATTATTTTTCAAAAAAACAACTCACAGACCTCCTTGGCCTAGAGCATTTATACTTCTGAGAATTCTGGGCTTTAAAATGTCATGAGAAATTCTCAACCGGCTTACATTTTTGAAACATAGGAACTGACAGTCATAAGGCCAAACATACCCTTAATAATCGATTCAGCTGCATACAGATCTCGTTTGTAGGTCACCTAGAGGACAGATAAACTTCATTAGACTTAACAGAACAGGAAGGAATGTGAAAGCAATAAAATTATGCCCCCAAGGAAATTCTTGATTTTGGAGAAACTATAAACACATAATACTGACAATTTTTAAATTATAACATCAGTTTATTCAGAAAAAATATATATTGCTTTTACAAATGGTTGAAGATTTGTTTTTAAATCTTTAAGTAAATTGAGATGTTATGTGGCAGTGGTTACCAAAGTCTTATTAATACAAGTATTGTATCAAAGAAAATGTGGTAGCATTTAAATAAAAGTATTAGAATTATTGTTTAATAGTAGGTTTTATGTTGGAAGGAAAGACGGAAAAGTATATATTAAAAAAATTACCAAATTGCATTTTCAGTTGAAATGAGATAATTCTGAAAGAACAATTCACATTGAGGGTCATCATTCTGAATTGAGTTTATCTGTATACATCCAGATAAGTTTCACCTTTATAAGATTTTTATTAATACATAACTGATAGAAAGAGCCTAGAGGGTACCACCATGTATATAAAAACAATCATGATCTTTGCTTAAGAACATACAGCTTCCTTGTAATACACTCTGCACGGTCCTACAGCAGATAATTCCCAGGCTACATCCAGTGAGCTCAGGTACAGAACATGTCAAGTGCATGGCACTGCAGAATCACTTTTCCTACATTACAGAACTGAAGAACGTAGCAAATAATCAAATATATTAATAAGTACTATAAGGTCTTAGGAGCTTATCATTCACGTGTTCAGATGATTATGATGCAAATGGTCTAAAAACCCACTTTGAGAAATACTCACTAATTAATACCCTTCCATGTCTATAATTTGGACTATTTTCCTCCAGATTATAACCTAACTAAACTTGTAGAGAAACTTTGTTCAGGTAAGTGGCTCAGGGCACTTCTACCCAAAATAGGTTTCCCTGCTATGCCTGTATCCTGGCAGGTAACCCTGGTCCAAAACTATACCTTACAATCCAGAACTAATGTAGCAGCTAACTTGTAAGACAGATGGAAATTTCCTCAAGCACATGTGAACCAAAACCAGTACTATAGTTACTGATCCAAAATGCAGTTCTCTTATCTGGGGAAAAAAATAGAAAACAGACACTTAATGCTTCAGACTATGCATTTCACCAAATTAAAGAACGTATTGATCTCATTCACTCATTCAATTAATATTTATCAAATAACCACCATGTTGTACATCCTGTTCTAAGGGCTGGAATAGAGCAATGAAAACAGTGAGCAAAACTCAACCTGTAGAAACAACATTTTAGAGGATAAATTTCTCTTATAAGAACTGAATGAAACACATTTGTTTCGGGCTTCCCTGGTAGCGCAGTGGTTGGGAATCTGACTGCCAAGGGGAATCCGCCTGCCAAGGGGAATCCGCCTGCCAATGCAGGGGACACGGTTTTGAGCCCTGGTCCGGAAAGTTCCCACATGCCACGGGGCAACTAAGTCCGCGAGCCACAACCACTGAAGCCCGTGCTCCGCAAAAATCACAGCAAGATCTTTTTTGATCCACCTCCTAGAGAAATGGAAATAAAAAAAAAAAAAAAAAACAAATGGGACCTAATGAAACTTAAAAGCTTTTGCACAGCAAAGGATACCATAAACAAGACCAAAAGACAACCCTCAGAATGGGAGAGAACAGTTGCAAATGAAGCAACTAACAAAGGATTAATATCCAAAATTTATAAGCAACTCATGCAGCTCAATAACAAAAAACAAACAACCCAATCCAAAAATGGGCAGAAGACCTAAATAGACATTTCTCCAAAGAAGATATACAGATTGCCAACAAACACATGAAAGAATGCTCAACATCATTAATCATTAGAGAAATGCAACTGCTGGTGGGAATGTAAATTGATACAGCCACTATGGAGAACAGTATGGAGGTTCCTTAAAAAACTACAAATTGAACTACCATACGACCCAACAATCCCACTACTTGGGATATACCCTGAGAAAACCGTAATTCAAAAAGAGTCATGTACCAAAATGTTCACTGCAGCTCTGTTTACAATAGCCAGGACATGAAAGCAACCTAAGTTTCCATCAACAGATGAATGGATAAAGAAGATGTGGCACATATATACATTCAGCCATAAAAAGAAATGAAACTGAGTTATTTGTAGTGAGATGGATGGACCTGGACTCTGTCATACAGAGTGAAGTAAGTCAGAAGGAGAAAAACAAATACCGTATGCTAACACATATATATGGAATCTAAGAAAAAAAAAATGTCATGAAGAGACTAGGGGTAGGATGGGAATAAAACACAGACCTACTAGAGCATGGACTTGAGGA